>NC_135262.1:18537907-19139993 GCF_964204865.1 Styela clava
CAGACTTTAACTAGATCATCACAAATTTCCATCCTAGATATTATAAAGTCAGACAGCTCGTCATTACTAGATACATCGAATATTCCATCACATGCCAGAACAATGAACTGATCCGTTTCGTGCCTTTCTACCACTGAGATTTCAGGGTCAGGAGAGACAAGTTGTTCTGTGGGACCCTTACTCTCTACATTCTTATATTCATAATCTCCCAGTGCTCTAGAAACTGCGAGAGAACCATTTACTCGTTGAATCATCACACTTCCACCAGCATTGAGAATTCTTTCTTTTTCGAGAGGATTATTAGGCTTGTGATCTTCTGTTGAAAAATGAACTTTAGAATCTCTACATAACAATGATCTGGAATCCCCACAATTCACAAAGTAATATTTTTGTGGAGATATTAGCACACATGTTGCAGTAGAACCGCTTCTATCGTTGTCATTTCTAGTCGACGAAATCTCACGCATTTTTAGGTCAAGATTAAGGAATCCATCTCGAATGGCTTCTTTGACATCCTCATCAGGCATTTCTCCACCTTTCTCTCCGTTATTTATAAAATTTTCAAACTTTTTATGCGACAGGACATGTTCAATGAGATGGTGAGATGAATATTCGGCTATTTTAGAGCCAGCATGGCCATCAAATACTGCAAAAAATGACCATTGTGGTAGTGAAGGTAAGCCTACTTTAGCTGAATGACTGTCTTCCATATCCACACGCCATCCTTGCATGGAACTTGTTGCAAACTTGAATGCACTATTTCCTCCCTTTTCATTCTTTTTATCCGTCTTGGGTTTATCCAGAAAAGCTCCCATAATATTCAATTATTTCATTGATAAATCTAATATATTAAATTATATGCTATGAAATTTGAATAGTTTAAAAGAATAAATATTGCTTAATATATAATATAATTTTACATGAACAACAAACAACTCGAGATAAGATCATGTTGAACCTTACAAAATTATTCAAGTTGAAAAAAACCAAAGAATGAATAGAGAGTGTGTTAATCATCGTACATGCACCAGGAAATATATTATGTGTGACGAAGCTTTTTTATTGAGTGGGTTGCTTTATTTTTGTTGTGAAAAAGAAGAATGTGGGACATAAAACTGTTTTAAATGACATATTTATATGCCTTTTTATTCGGAACAAACAGCTACTGTTACTGTGTTAGGTAAGGGATTTAATGACTACAGTACAACCAATGAAAAAAACTGCTGTGTCATCTTTGGGCATCTTTTATGATAGTCTTACAATCCTGGTTTGATATTGTGTAGTTTTAAGCTTTATACATCACATTTCTGAAATCTGATTTTATGAAATTTAGGTATGAAAAATCATGGATTCAAATTATTATAAAGAACGGGAAACCTTGAAAATGTTACGACAAATAATTTCATTGATTCGTAAGAGTTGTGGATAGAATTCAACCCTGAGAGATTTACGTTTGGTTTTCCACCATCTCCAAAGAGTATTAGGTTAATAAGGTCATTACCAACCAGTTCAGAGAACCGATATCTTGAGCAGAAGAAAACACATCAGATGAATTCTGTGAATTTCTAGATATGAAGAGTTCGTGTAATGAAAGTTGCATAAGCATTGTTGTTGTAGTAGCTGTGAACCCGTATACAAGAATTACTGTAGTAGTTAACTTATTGTTAGATGATATTGACGAATCATTGAAAACACATAATGGTTTACTTTGTGCCAATGTATTAGTGGTATGCCATTTCTGATATCCCAAAGGTGCTAATTCGATATAAGAATTCAATATATTAATAAAAGTGTCAATCGCCATAAAATATATATCTTTTCGATTATTCACCTCTTACAGTAATTCTCCAAAAAAATTTAGAGTTTTAAATATAATTTTGACAAAATCAAAGTACTTGTTTTGCGAAATCCTGAACCAAAAACAATACTTTGGCATAACCTTTGAGAGTTTTGCAAGAATTGGTATTGAGATTTCTTTACATGGGTCTGTGAATCCCAGTCAAGAAGAGGTCCTTCTAGTACCGAGTAAGAATTTTACAATGTTGTGAAGGGAATTATTTTTTAGTTTATGCCTGTTATATAATGTGTAAAATCTATGCCAGTAGTCCTCAAAATGGGTGTTTTATGTTTTCAAGATTGAGTATAAAAATTATAGTTTTATTCAATCTGAAGTGCAATATTACATCTTTGTATTATTGCTAATGTCGGAACTGATCTTGATACCTCTCATTGAGATATCTGTAATAAATAGTTGGTAAGTGAATCAAATAGGCTACCAGCTTTTTATATTAGCATAATGTGCATATTCCATATACATCTGTACATTGGTCATAATAGACAGTGGCTCGCGCGTTGGGCGCTATCATAATCAAACCTCAAAGCTGCACTAGAAACGTACCTTATATTTGTATATTACAGATTTCACATCAATTTCCAGTTATGTCTGTATGTAGCCACTGGGCACAGAACGATAGCACAGAAACTGTACCGTATCTGACTGTATCGCAGTACCTCACTTGCTTAACATGAATTCATTTTTTTGTTGAAGTTTTCTGGTTTCAGGGTTCTGTGACTTTTACCTTACCGGTATACCTACAGTTATAAGTAGTGGTGGGATTCAAATTTTTTGCCAGCCGGTTCCATCACAAAAATCATTTTTTTCAGTCGGTTCTGCTACAAGAAGTCATGTTTTTTTTTCAGTTATGCTAACCGGTTCGATGATCTCATAAAATTGCGTGAGACGGTTCTATATGTCTATAGAACCGGTGCGAACCGGCTGAATCCGATCACTGGTTATAAGTTATTAACACACACTCAACCATCAACACACACGTAAATAACGATATTTTACTCTCACGTAAAATGACTGTTTATAATAGATCTTACTTGCGTTTTGACATCTAAATTCCTACTACTGTACTAAAAGCTATGGAAACTCGACCACCATTCTTAGGATCGCTACCGACAGACCAACGGACGGACCAAAAAAAATAACGAGTGGGTTTTGATGGTTGCCAGATCCGGATAAAAATTTCCAAACGAGAGTGAAAGCATTTGTTGGGAATTGGGATAGGATTTACACATTTATCCCGCGGGAGAGAAGAGGCGTTAAGATGACTTAATCATATGGCGAACCACGACCTGTTACTCGCCCTGTTACCGTACGCTACCAGTATGGGATTAGTTAGCCAGTTATTTGTTTTTTATTTGAAACAATGTTTTGTGGAAATAACATCTTTCTCTCTCTCAGGCGCATAGACTGAAAAGGAATCCCTAACCGATCAGCGTATAGGGAAAACACCCTATGGCGACGAGAATTTCAGAAATCCCCCCGCACATAATTATCTCCCACTGGATTCGAACCTGCAAACCCACTCGGGGTAATCAGAGGTGCAATGACGAGCGTATTAAAATGCTTAGCGCAGCAGTTCTTAACCGGGAGTAAATTTACCCCTGGAGGTGAATTTTGTCATTCTGAGGGGTAAATTTTGTTATTGCGGAAAAAGATTTGGGAAAAACAAAAACCGCAGCTATTTGCTTGTTTTGTTACGAGAAATATTGTGTTATTGGGAGGCTAACTTGCGAGAAATATGTATTAGCCTATTATTGGATAGGCTGATGTCCATTAGCCTATCAATGCGTCACAATGTTGTCGCAAAATCAGCGTTGGAGTGTGGAATGTGAGTTCGACAGTGATTCGTTCGGGGTAAAGTTTAACGAAGTTCTAATTAAACAAGCTTCATAAAAAATGGTAAGTTTTAAGTTGAAAAAAACACTCATGGCAATAGAGATTTGATAGGTGTCATTAGAAGGGATCATTAATTAGTAGCACGTTTGAGTTCAAAGTTATTTTCAAAAGCTCCGCATGGTAGAATATTTATTAGTATATAGTATTTTGTCTGAATTATATCAAGATTTGATGTAAAGACAAGCTACCGCGGGCAAGCAGCAGTTGTTTTTATAAGCGATACTTCAACACGGCGTAACCATACAGATGTAATGTGTAAATTTTTTGGCGCGAAAATGTGCATTTTGTAACTTTGTACTAGATAAGCTGGGATAGTCCTCGTATCGTCAACGGTACTCCGATAGGCCCACAGGTACTGGTAAATTACCATGCAAAATTTTCAGGGAATTATTGATGGAATATCTCGTTCTGCTCTCCGTGCCAATATATTTGAGCATAGCTCTCTTATTATCAGTAGACCTATATTTCAACCGAAATTTTTTGAGCTCTTCGTTATTTCACCAGACATTGAAGATCTGATTGCCCAAAAACAAGAGCAGCCATCACAATAAATCTGATTGTTTTTCCTGAAAGCAGCTTCCCGGCCAAGCCTCTCTGTTCATTCTTGAGTTAATTCTTTGTTAATAAAGGTTTTTAACTCGAAATTAAAAAAAAAACTAGCTTTTAGGATCAAAATTTCGTAAATTTCTCCGCTTTCTTCTTCCCACTTATTCCCCTTCTATCAGGCCCCCACTCCACTCTCCCCCAATATTCCCCTCCATTCTTACCTTCTTCCGTCACTTGTCCACCCCAACACTCTCTCCTTCCTCTCAATTTCTACCTTCCCCCTTCCACCCCAACACTCTCTCCTTCCCACTTCCATTCGTACCTCCTTCCGCCACTCTTGCACCCCAACCATCTCTCCCCCACCGCTCTTTTTTCGCCGAACCCAACTCTCGCGGAGAAAATGGTGTAAGAGAAAGAAGGTAGAAAGAAAAGAGAGAGATAGAGAGACTTCGCGTCTACAGTCAGAGCTCTTCATACTTCGCATCACGAGTTATTATTAAATTATCACCAATGGCTATATTGGGGGTAAATCTTGTAATCTTATTCGCAAAAGGATTAGGATTAGGATTAGGATTTACATATTTATCCCGGGGGAGAGGAAAGCCGATAAGACGGCTTATCCATATGGCAAACCACGGCCTCTCGTCCGGTTACCATTCCAAGTCGGGTATGGGATTAGTTTTTACTGTATTGTTTGTTTTTCGGAAGCATGGACTTGGTGATGGAGGAAGCCGTAACCGACCAGCGGTTACGTGAACCACCCAACGACGGCGAGGAGTCCAGCAATCCTCTCGCACATAACCATCCCTGCATGGGATTCGAACCTGCGAACCCACGCAGAGTAATTAGAGGTGCGGTGGCGAGCGTATTCCTAACGCTTAGCCCGTTGAGCCACACCGCCGGGGTAAATGATGCAAACAAGGTTGAGAACCACTGGCTTAGCGCGATACGTCACGCCGCCACTGCTACTATTGCTTGATTTCTGGTTGAGTGAAAAATGCTGAAGTTCAGAATGAACGGCAAATAACAAATAAATCAACGCTGATGTAGGAAATGAAATATAACAAGTCGCTCAAAAGATGGGGGAACTATGTGGCATTTTTATAGTTTTCATTTTTTTTTTCATGCGCTAGATGCAGATAAAATTACTAATATTGCACCTCTTGAAATGGAGGAATAGTGCTAGAGCTTTTTTACAGATACATAAACTTCGCAATTTTTAGTATGGATTTCTAGCAGATGTACAAATCCATCCTGACGACGAAAAGCTGCAAATCACTAATACGACCTTCGCCTATGATTGCTGTGTATTCTAGAACTCTATTTTGCAAAACTTGAATTGAATGCAGGGAAGAATTTGTTGCCGAGCCCCAACTAAATAGGTTATCCCATATTGAAATCGCCAATGAAATACCTTAAAATTAACCAACTTTGGTGGGACAATGCCTGGTTTTATGGATAGGGGTGGAGTAATGTCTGGCGGGAGCTGGAGCGGGCCTGTGTTCATCCGGCGGAGGCGGTGAGTGTGTGGTGGATCCTGGACGGTGGTGGACTGTGGATCATTTCCGTTCGGGTGAACTTGGTGTGGCGGACGATGATGTCTAGTGATGGAGGGACTGTTTGTGTTCCAGGTTGCGCGGAGGTTGGGAAATGGAGTTGTCCCCCCTGTGTGTACAACAATGTTTTTTTTATGAGTGGGTTTTCGGGTGATGGTGGTGGCTCGATGTGCAGACGGTGGTTGAGGCTGGCTGGACTTTTGTGACCGGTTTTCAGAAAAGGGATTGAGTGTATTGACTTCGGTGGTGAAGCCCTGAAGTGTTAAAATCTCATGTGTGTGGTCAATATGAACCAGTAATGGTTGCATATCGGAGCGGGAGCCCTGCGGGGAGGAGTAAATCCAGGAGGGGAACATTTCCCCCCGATTGCTGAGATGACGAACGTGTAGATACAGAAGGAAAACTATTTGAGTTATATTTTTGCTGGCTGTGTTTGAAGGCGACTTAACAGACTCGAGAGATTGCGACTGTGATTGAATTTTTCGTGTTATAGTGTTTGTTCCATTTCATTCGTGATATTTTCGTGATACATCATTGATATTTTCATTCGTTTGATTTTCTTTCACTTATGCTGCCCTGTTGGAACTTCTCAGGTAAATATGCCTCTAGTTTGAAGGAAGGTGGGGTACATACATTTTTGAAAATTGGATATTTGAGGTCTTTTGAATTTAAATTAGTGCAGTTTCTATATCTGTTTCACATTTTTTTTTAGAATAAAACTTGTTGAGTTCCATTCTGAACAAGGAAGGGGCTCTGTCGCGGACTAAAGTGTCCGTGTTTATATTGTGTGTACATATATATATATTTTTATGTTTATAACTACACTACATTAAGAGAAAAAAGATCTCTTTTCTCCGGCCGCCGGGCTGGAGTTCGGTCGTGTTTTTAGTTCCTTAGTGATATAATCTGTTATGCTGTTTTAAGTTTGATATTGGAGTTGCCGTACGATAAACAACCAATCCGGAATCCTTGAGTCTTCTGATTCATCTACAACCACGGTAGCAATAGCATCGTCTGTGACAATGGCGAGAACGCCATGATTTGATCAACATCTTGTTGCCGTGACACTGCTTCGCCTGGTGTTGATATATTTGTGGACTGCGGTATTTGCTGTTGTAATACCGTAGTAACTCGAATCAGTTTGAATTTCAATTCACTTTGAAACAGAATTGTCAGGACCTGTGAAATCCGTGTACCAGTCTAGCTGTCTCACAAACGATGGGCGTATGGCACGTCTTGTCTCTATACTTGCGGTTTTTAGCTAAAAAAAAATAAAACTCTCTAATACTTCTGTAGAAATTTGTTCCTTCGGTAGATCGATTTATTTTTTCCCCGGGGAATTCATTTGTGACGTTTTTAGATTGCGCTTTTTTTAGGTTTTTTGCGCGGTGCCGGTTTGCCAATATGGAAGTCCGAACTGTCTCGCAAAAGCAGGGTTTGCAGTCCCCGTTATAAAAAATGTGGAATTGAAAAACTGTGCCGTACTGGGTAAGTCACCGTAACGTAGCTATGTAGCTGCTTCAGTGTTCAGTTTTGTTCAGGATACCCTATGGATTTCGGTGAATTGATGGTATAATATTTCGATTTGTCCCACGTGTCCATATATTTGAGCATAGCTCTCTTGCTATAAGTTATGCTCGCTTCCAGGTATCTATGCATTTTGTTTATTTGTCTACTTTTTGTGCTATTTTGTTTTTATGTCAGAGTAACGAAATAAATGATTGGTTACTTGTTTGTTTGTCTACTTTTTGTGCTATTTTGTTTTTATGTCAGAGTACCGAAATAAATGATTGGTTACTTGATGGATTGACATCCTAAAAAATTGCAACAGAACCTAATAATTGCCTGTCCACAACGAACGTGCATTTTGCGAGTATTCTCGAAGCTTAATTTATCTGCGACCAACAATATCGTGATCGAAGTCTTCAACACCAATCTTGCTTAGATAGAAAAGGCCACAGGCGCATATAACATCTCGTCACTTCTCATAAAGAAGATTGCTGACATAATCCGATACTGTTAGTCATAGCATAGGCTTACTCCTTGTTTGTGTGTCAAACGGATCAGAAGATACGCAAATGAGCAGATCAATCCGCCTCGGAGAAATTCAAAATTACCAGGACAGGACAACTTCATATTATTTTCCGATTAATCCGGTATCGTCAGCAAGAGGCAAATGAGTTAGTGGCACGAGGGGGATCGTTAACAAAAAGTATAAACATTACTGGGCCGGTTATTGACCCTTGCGGGATTTCACAGTGTACAGTTTCAAGTTCAGAACAATGTGATCCTACTTTGACGCGGGAAGTACACATCAATGAAGTGGGAAAAAAATTTCACGTTTAGTAGCAAACTTCAACATTAAACAGACAGAAATACACTGAAGATTTATTATTCGCTGTTTTAAACATATTTTCAATATGCAGTTCTTGCTTGGGGATCAGCTTCCAAGTAGAAACTAAATCCTATAGTTTTACAGAATGGGACTGTTAAAATTCTTCATAGGCCTACCGCTCGTATTTAACATGAATACCATGTACTGTAAATCTTGTATCCTCAAGTATACTGGCATTTATCAACTGGAAATTTGTAAATTGATGCAACAAATTTATAATTCTTGCCTTCCGAAAGCATTCAATAACTACTTTGCCAAACAAAGCAGTGTCCACAATTACAACACTAGATCAGCATCAACATCATCATTCCATGTACTTCCCAGACTTACGCTGACACTCAAAATTCATTCAATTATAAGGGAGGGTGTAATTATGTGGAATGCCCTCCGTGGAGAAACACGAAGCATGTGATATCAACTTTCCAAATGAAAAATAATTTATTACTACTGACCTATTAAATATTGTATATGTTTGACAATTGATATATTATGTAATTATTATATTACTGGTTTCTCAATTTCACATTACTCGTCTCTTTTTATGACGAATGATTATTATTTTATTTTTCGTCCATTAATCATTTGTTTTTACCTAGTTCAACTCTAAAATCCAAGCATTACCCTGAGCAATGACATATGTTATATATAGGTTCAAGAGCAACTGACTCAATGTCCATACGGCCTTCTATCATAAAATATGGTTTCCAACGCTCAGCCAACTCCATCCCTAAATCTAATTGAAAGGAAGAGTTAGGAACTTGGCTATTTCCATCAATTTACACATGCAGTTTAGCATTTCTCAATTTTGTTTGCCTGGCCAATTGGGGAATCGCCACAAGTTATCTGGTGGGTTCGATTATAGATGTTGCCATGTAGCATTTATGTTTTGATGGTCGTCTCATATAATTCCTGTGTATAGTGCAGTGGCGGCGCGTCAATAGGGCAACCGGGGCAATGCCCCGGTTGTTTTTTCGGTATAATAAAAAATATTCGAAAAATACCTCAATATCGGTTGCACCAATGACATGAAACAACATGATAGGCAACTCTGACGTCACTCCATAAGACTACAGGCAAAAGATTGTATTTCATGATACGCTCCAATGCACATATTTCTCGTCGCCTTTCGCGTCCGTTTTCCGCTCGCTTTTGCTACTCGGCGTCTTTTTTACGTGTAGTACCTGCCTTTTTTCGCCTGTAACGAAACAAAATAATCACTATATCTTAGAAGTTTTGCTCACTTGGAAAGCTGGAATGGCAGGCAAGCTGTAAAGAGCAATTCTGGACATCATAGACGTTTTTTTTTATCAGAGAAGATTACAAACGCGATAGCGGAAAGATTTGTGTGGAACATTTCGCAGATAATGACAAAGTTCAATGTTAGTAATTTTAATGTTTGCGCTTAATCATTGAAATTTCATTTAAAGAGGGTGTCATACAAAACTGTGCTGTGATGCAATTCCATAACACGAAGTTTGCACCTATCGAACTTGCTTTTGTAGGTGAATTTATTAGACATATTACATATTCAGTTAATCGTAGGTAATATTGCTGGTACATAATGCATCGTAGATAGGTTTGTTTAAATTTAGGAATTTAGCTCATAGCCCACTAATTATTATTATCTTCTATGCAGGAGGTTGCAGGGCTGAATTCAACTTGCAGCCTTACCGATCACCTGACGATGCTCATTTAGTTTGGCTCGAGCAAGTCTTCTTGAAATGCTTGTGTGGATGGAAACTACCTATATTTTTTGCCTTCCTCCGATTTTAGACAAATTTATTCTGAGGGATTTCGCATATAATTCTCATTGATTGTTGGATGTTTATAATTCCTATTGATTGTGAATTCTGATTATAACAAAGAGTTAAAAAAAATTCTACCTAATTTACTGGCACCTTTTTCTTGTCAATACTCCAAGCTGAGGTAATAAACAAGACAATACATTTATGTCATCTGGAAGCAAAATATGCACACTAATTAATAGTTTGGCACATTGAGATAATACATCATGACAGAAAATACAAGTTAAAGATATGTATGACCATCACATGGTAATTAAAATTAAAAAAAATTAATAGGGGCTGTGGAGTATGAAAAGTTCAAGACAAAGAATAGAACAAATGTTCATAGCTCATGAACTCTCAATTTTGCCTCCATTGCTTTGTGAAGGCCAATATATTTCGAGTGGCTGAATTGGTTTACCTTTATGATAGCAACGATTTTGTATTTAATATAGCAAGATTATTTCAATTTAATTGAAGTGATATTATTTCCCAAAGCAATGCTTGAATCGTCTAGAATAAATCAGTGGTGTCAAACTCATGGGTTTTCGAGAGCCGCATTGCATTTTGGAAATTGTAAAAAGAGCCGCAAACAGTTTTTGATAATGTATACTTAGAAGATACTTTTAAGATAGTTTTAGTTTGTGACATATATTGTGATGCAACTAAACAGTTGGATTAAGTTTTATTATTTTCTTCAATTTCAAATGCAATTACATATTAATATTTGCATTCCACTATTATTGCAACATTTGCAAGTTACTGTATTTATTATAAAAAATCATAAAATTCTATGTACAACCATCAAAATCATTTTTGAACAAGCTTTGAATAAGGAAAGAATAATACATACACTAAAAATAACTTAATCTAAATATATGAACCTAAAATTAACAAAAATACTACAGTATAAACTCAATGTTTTAATAATTCCATTTGTCCTGACGTTTGGCATCTTTTTTGTGTCACCAGCATACTAAGGCCAGGCTGAAATGATTTTATAGTACCAACTCTAACTAACGAGGTCACATGATCATGGGTTAATCTGGATCTTTGCGAAAGTTTTTTTTAATTCCAGTAATGCAAAAAAGTTACTTTTATCATTTAATGTATAGATCAGTAAAAAAACAAATGACAGATTTTTTCAACAAGACATTTCGCACCACATTGCGTGGCATAGGATTGCTTGAATTATTATTGATATTGATTTTTAGTTACTAAGTCGTTGTATAATTATATTAATATACAAACACATGGAAATTTTCTGTTCGAAGTTGGTCTTCGAATTTGTCATATTGACTGCTGAGCTTATTGTGTTTTTTCATTGTATTGATGGAAATATGACAAATTAAACAATGTGCTTCAGAATTTTGTAAAAAGCAGAAATGCTGCAACTCTCATTTTCTTTGAAAATGCCACCTTCTTCATGTACTTTGCGTTTGATTTAATCACTCAAGTGCTTTATTCAAGTATTCTTTTGCTAGCTTGATGTGTATTCTTAATTGGGTCAAAATGTGAACAAAAAAAATTAATGTTCCAAAACTACTTTCAGTAAATTGTTTTCTGTGTGAATAATCAATTTCACTTTAAAAGGTTTGAAAAATTTATTACATTTAGATAAAAAAAAACTTCCAAAATACTATTACAATTATTGTTAAGCGTTCGAGGGCCGCACTGGAAGTTCTCTGGGGGCGCGATTTTGAGATCCCTGGTCTAGATTGAAGTTGTCCAAAATATATAAGATAGTATTTTATCATGAATGATGATTATACCCCTTCCGGAATACCAAAAGTTGATAAACCAAATATAACACAGGTGCAGTGAGTTACCCGTAATCCTCATTTTCCAAAGCTGTTTTAAGTTTGTCTGGCGTGTTTTGTGCCTTTTACAAATAAGACCGCTTATGCAATCTTACGCTTTGGAATTTTTAGTTATTTTCCTCAAGCCCTGCAGGATGTGGGGGCCATACACAACTCTACCGGAGGGTCAAATGTCTTTGCATGCCTCCATAGGTTGTTTTTCTATTGCAAACATTTATGGAGTACTCTAATTATATTTCTTGGAATCAGACTGTCACTGATATGTCGCCATCTCCCCTTCTGCTATAGCTATGTGAATAAATAATAGGAAATTGAGATTAGACGAATAGTTCAAAGTTTTGCTATATGTCGGCATAATTTCTTGATTGATATACTTACTATTTCTGCTATTGCCTCTTGTACTGCAGGAGTCTCACAATGCTTAGACAGGTTTGTCCACAACTTTCACATCTGAAGAAAGAGAGGAGATTTATTAATTTTCGTTTAAGAATAAATAAAGCAGTCTATATGATTTAGAATGGAAAAGCTAATAAATCCAATATCTCATGTTTTATGTAAAAAATATTTTACTGAATTTGGTATATAAACCAACTAATAAAAGGGTTTAGTCCGAAAATTATAAGCATTCGTGGCTCCAAATACTTGAGAGATCAGACTATACAATATAGACCGGTATGAGTGAAATGTTAGGTGAACTTGTTAACACTTTGATTCAATACGGAAATAAAAGTGAATGCGCAATAGTATGTTACAATGAGCAGCAATTAACAATGAGTATTTCTTTTCACCTTAACTTTCCAAAATATCATTAAAATCGACAACAACTGTCAAAGCAGGCATGAACACCATTCGTGCTACGCCTTGAAAGCAGCACACATCCGCTCGTTTACGTCTCGTCAAGTATGTGCATTGGAGCGTGCTATCGAATACGATCTTCGGACAAAAATGCCGGAGTTGCGCATCATGTTGTTTAATGTCATTGGTTGCACAGACTGTCTACACTAGCCATATTCTCCCGACATGGTTCATTTTTCGCTCGCAAAGCCTTCGCCGAACGTCGACGGGGCGACGCCGATTTTTTCCGGTTGCTCATTGTATATCGTATTCTCTCTTTTATCTTCCACTCGCCGCGTTTGTCTCGTTTGTTTTCTGTTTCTTTTACTAAATCATCGGGGCCGATCGGGGCTAGCCCCGAAATTATGACGACACAATGCCGACGTTTCTTACAACAACGTGTTGACATATTCACGCATGATAGTTTCCTCGCCTTCGTTTTTGTCGCTTGTTTCGCTATTTGAATCAGTTAGAGACCTTTGGTCCATTTGCTTTCGATTTTCCACATTCCTTTTGAGCTCCTCACTTCTTTCCGGCTTCGCATTTCTTAGCCTTACACCTCTTAATGAATAAGGTTGATGCACTACTTCGCACTCCGTTTTCGCAGCTGCCGCTGGAACAAAAATTAGAGGTACAACGTCTTGGGCCTTATCAACCAAAAAATTGTTCACTGGAACAATCCCATGACGGAGGAAAGCGTCGGCGTACATTCTGCGCAGAAACTTGGTATAAAAAACACGAATGGTTGTGTTACAGCGAGGACAAAAATGCACTTTTTTGTTTTTATTGCCTACTTTTTGCTATCGCCCGTGACTCACGTTGGCGTAAATTTGGTTTTAGAGATCTTAAACATCTTTCCGAGCGTGCCAGGGATCATCAATCTTCTATGGAGCATCTGGACAATGCAGTAAAATACCGAACATTCGGAAATGTTAATATTGCAGCACAGTTGGATGAAGGACGCGCGGTTTCTATTCGTCGGCACAACCAACGTCGAGACGCCAAACGTCGAGAAAAACCGCCATGTTCTCGGTCGATTGATAGATATTTTGAAGTTCATTGGTTGTCACGAGCTGTCCCTCCGTGGGCACGATGAATGGGCTCTTCTAATAGAGGGGTATTTTTGGATATGGTGGAATACACCGCATCCCTAGATACAGTATTGAGAGATCATCTTGATGCCGCAACTGTTTCGAAAGGGACATCTAAGGATATCCAAAATGATTTGCTCGACTCAATGTATAAAATTTATTTACAACATCTTATTGAGAATTGCCAGTTCCTTTCGATTCAGTCTGACGAGACAACTGACATCACGTGCGTTTCCCAACTGGCTGTGATTTTTCGGTTTGTGAAAGATGGTAAACCTACCGAGAGATTTCACAGCTTTGTACCAATCGTTGATCGCACGGCTTGCGGGATATCGGCTGTACTGAAAGAAGTGTTACAGCCTTACAACGCGAAGTCAAAATTGATAGCTCAAACTTATGACGGCGCGGCAGTCATGAGTGGGTCGAAACATGGTGTTCAAGTTTATATAAAATAAGATTTTCCTCATGCGCATTTTTTACATTGTTATGCACACCAATTTAACCTCGTTATTAAAAATATGTGTCTTGATACCCCTCTCGTCCGTATATTTTTTTGCAAATGTTTCGGGGTTTTCTCCATTTTTTTCCGTTTCGCCGAAGCGCTCTGACCTCCTTCGCCAGATATGTAGCCGCCGTCTCCCAGCTTGTGCACCAACACGTTGGAACTTCCAATCACGCGTGTGCAGGGCGTGTCCGAAATTAGGTCTGAGCTCATTGAGTGTTTCAATGGCATTCAGAGCTCTCCGGTTTGGGACGAACGCTCTGTGAGGGAGGCGGCAGGTCTAAAGCGTCTGCTAGAAGATGGTGAGTTTTCATTTTTTCTCCACAATATTCTATCACGTGGATGTATTATACGGCGCATTGCAGTCAAGGCTAATGGATGGAGCGTCTGTGCAGTCGTGTATTTCAGACTTCTGCGATGCTGTATCTCGTATCCGGGAAACAATAAAATACGACGACACATGGAGTGCTTCTTTACGCCGCGGGCAAACAACGCAGCGTTTGATTTTGTCTGCAAAGGAATGCTGTGACATTCTGGTGAATCAAATAGGCGATCGTCTGCGCACTGAACACCTTGCCGCGTTCTCTTTGATGAACCCCAAAAAATTTTCAAAATTTGCACGTCAATTTCCCATCCATTTGTTGGCTACTGTCTCCAAATTTTACCCCATGATAAACGTGGGTAAATTGGAAAATGAATTGCGATGTATATACACCAATCAAACTTTTTTGAACATCACATTAACTTGCGCGCTCTATGGGTTCCTCATAGATAACACTCTAGTAACTACCTTTGCGGCGTCTGCAAAATTTCTGGACATCATTTTGACGACGCCTATTTCTTCCGCCGACGCAGAGCGAACATTCAGCACGCTGAAGCGTATTAAAACGTATCTCAGAAACACAATGAAGCAAGATAGATTAAATTCCTTGGCTGTTTTATCCATTCACAGAGACGTTATATCTGGGATGCATGACTTTAATCAGCGCGTTATTGAGCATTTTGCTTCCAAGAAACCGCGGCGTGTTGCATATATGTTCAAGCAGTAGAAGTCTAGCAGCATATATATCTATGAGTGAGCGACGCATGTCCTTATCTTTGCATTAACTTTCCTTTCTTCATAGTAACGTTTTAAACCTTATTATAGGTTTTGTCTGCTTTCCCGAAGTTTCTGTTAATATGTCATTGTATTTATCTGGGTAAATATTGCCTTTCCTTTTAAAAGAGGTTTCAAAATAAATTATGTCTACATTTATCAATCCCTTGACTTAGACCGGTTTTAAAGACACTTTCTTATCGTTAAAAATTGTCGCTTTTGCAGATTGGTTGTTATCTATGGAATGGTTTTTATACTCATAAAATGATGGGAGAACTTACAGCGCTCATCCTATCCCCGTAGATGGGGGTGACTTGGTCCCGCAGTAGCTTGCCCCGGTTGTCAAAATGACCACGCGCCACCACTGGTATAGTGGATGTTGGTGGTGGTTCAGCTGCCGAAGCCATACTTAACAATGATAATATTATTTAAAAAAACTAATTTCCGACCTTACAAATTTAATTAGATATTGAACATTGGGTGTCGCTACTCGGTAAACAGTTTTGGTTTCCGCGACTCCCCTTCCCGTTAAGCGACTAAAATTGCAAAGTTTCTTTGAAAAAAGATATTCATTTGAATTTTATACGCTAAAATAGTATTTGGCGCAGGAATTACATATAGTATAGTTAGATATAGGAGGGGAATCGCTGATGTTATTCATGAAATCTAAAGACATTAGAACTAGAAAATGTGACAACGACAGCGCAGTGTGAGCAAGTTACCCAACAAAGTCCGCGTTAAGAGGAGGATTTTATTTGTAATTGCACAAATCAAGTCGTAGTCATCTTCCTATGAAATAATAAGTGTGACGCACGGCAAAAACCTTTTCGTCTAGGCTACATCTAACAACGTATACATCATCTAAATTTGTAGTTCATGCACGAAGTCAATTAAAAAACTACAGCTTCAGTTTCAATTTGTTTTGAATCCATGCATGTCTCCTGGTACCGGCAGTGAAAGCACAGGCCAACCTCACAGATAGGGATGGCGGAATCGAATCCGGATTCGATTACACAATCGATTCTTCGGGGAATCGACTAGAATCGATTCCATTCCACTTCTTTACTGCGATGTTGAGTTGCTACGACGTCGCAAATTTCACTATATATATACGGTATATATATTTCGCGATTTAGTCTCCTGTGACAGATTGATGCCTATACTACTTAGTTTTGGCCTTCTTGTCCGTCCATATATTCGAACATCGCTCTCTTGTTTGATTTCATATGGTATTGCTTAGCTGTGCATGTTTTCTCGGAAAGATATGTCGTGGAATTGAGATCCGTAATCGAAAATTTAGGAATCGGATAAGAATCGAACACTCGAAAGTAATCATATTTAGCATCCTTACTTACAGACGCAAAACAATAACGCACCCGAGTAGACTTACTCTCGTTAAAGTCCATAGATACATTGCAGCGTGAATATATATATATATGTATATATTTTCATATTTTATTAAATAACATTGACAACATTGAATACAGTTGCTACTGGTATAATATGGGGTAGCCTACACGAGACGACTCATCCTAATTTTGATTTTAGCACAGTATACATTCACCATATTCCACATGATGATATCACCTTTCAAAAGTGTCATCCATAATATTTAGGAAATGCAATGTTTTTATGTGAATATTGTTACTTGGATAATCGTTGGCAATAAACATTTGTCCAAATGAACATATCGTAGAAGCAATTAAAAATGCACCCTGCGCCAATTCAAGTTTATCCGAAATTAACCGAGCACAGTTTGTAATAAAATATTTAACGTTATAAAGACGCCATGTTTATGAAATGACTCCCATTTCTTTTCCAACTTCAACAAAAGCTTCGACTGCTCTATCGACGTCTTCGTTGCTGTGTGATGCTGATATCTGAACACGTATCCTTGCTTTGCCAACTGGAACTACTGGATAACTGAATCCAATGACATATATGCCTGTGAAATAACATACCGATAAATGTTTAAAAAGTTTGCTGTTTCCATATTTTATTTTTTCATATTGTTTTGATTTATGCTGGAATTTTGAAAAATTCAATTCTAAATATAAAATACAGGATTGCTGCGAACAGCAGCAATTTTGAACAGCTAGACTCAAAATTCAACCAACCTTTTTGTAATAGTTTTTCAGCCATTCCAGAAGCTAGCTTAGCATCTTCGAGAAAAACGGGACATATTGGATGATTGTTTCCTAAGATTTTGAACCCAGCTTTTACCATTTGACCTCGAAATCTGAAGCAAAACGATATTATTTTTGATAATTTTTGATACATTATTAATGCTGTCATAGCATTGTACTATTTGTGTTAGCTACTTCTAATTGGTTTGCATTTTTACACAAATAAAACTTCCATTCTTCTCACCTCTCAGTTTTTAAGCTTATGTTCTCAACTAGCCCACTACTTTTCGTCAAAATGTCGAATACCCTACTTGCGCAGCCAACCACTGGAGGTGGTAAACTGTTTGAAAAAAGATAAGGACGAGATCGATTCCGAAGCAAATCGATGATAGGTTTTGGGCCAGTAGTGTATCCTCCTGAAAAAATATTGTACTGGCATTAATGATTTTTGTAGATTTTAACAGCAATTTACAAAATTATTCATCAATTACTAAATCCTAGGACAAAATCTGAAGGGAAAGATTCCAATAAGGGCAGATAATTTACATCAATCACTATTATGTTAAGCTTAGTATTAGATTAATATGTCATGCAAAAACGTACGCTTTTTGACCAGCTTATTTCAGTCGTCTTGTCTTTCTTATTAACTTAATTAAAACTGAGTGGATGTTCATAATCTTTGTTATGAGTAAATTTATTCAAGTATTGCTACATGCTGATTTTTGATTTTCAAAGCGTAAGCTTTGTGTTCCCGCACCGTAGTTAATGCTACAACATACTCATATGACTACGGAATAAGTATTGTAGTCTTACCCGCTGCACCTCCCAATGCCTTGCCCAGAGTTGAGTTAATGATGGCCACACGACTCTGGACGCCAAGTAGTTCATCTGTTCCTCTAAATAGAAAAAGTAACCAAATATGACGCATTGTTGCTGACTATACTTGTTAGGGTCTCTACTTTGAAGAATATTGTGGTAATGTGTAAGGGGTTATACAAACCTTCCGGTTCCCCCCAGAAATCCAGTAGCGTGACATTCATCAATGAATACAAATGCCTTATACTTTTCTGCAAGATCACATATGTCGCGAAGTGGTGCAACATCCCCGTCCATACTGAATACACCATCAGTTGCTATCATTCTATGGCGACATTTCTAAAGTCAAAAATGGTCTTCAATACAATGCAAAAGAATTATAATAAAAGTGAGTTGTAGTGCATTCACACACAATCACTTGCGCTTTTTCTGCGAATTACTACTTCTATCTGTATACAATTATTATAGTGTAACCCAGCGGTTCCCAAACTTCTTGTCCACGCGGTGTCAAATTATCAGAAAATAAACTCATGGTGCACTTGCACGAAAAAAAATGCTGCCTTTCACTAAAACTCAATTTTGTGATTGTTAAATGTGTACTTGAAAGCTTTTTGAGGTTTGTAAACTTGTAGGCCTAAAGGGAAATGTCAACTCTTTTTCCTCACTTCTTCCTGATTTTCGAAAACCGCTTACGTAACCTACGAAAGTGAGATTAAATTCTACCGAGAAAAACGTGTATTGATTCTGCAACACTATAACTGATCATTGTGATATGAATGCATATTGGGATTTTCTGTATACATTAAGTATGGCTACATTGTGGGAAAATGCCCAACCACCATGCAATGCCTGCAAAAAACATTAAATGCAGAGATAGAATAGCAACCATATTTAGTTTTCTTGCCTGTGCATCAATCAGTTTTTCTTCAAGATCTCTCATATCCAAATGTTTATATCTATATTTATTTGCTTTACAAAGTCGGATTCCGTCGATGATAGATGCGTGATTTAGTTCATCAGACAATATTGCGTCCTCCTGTAGAGAATAAGTATGATCAAATGTATTCAGATAACTATTTTATTTAGATACACTAGCTCAAAGTAGCTTACTATCCCATATAGATATATGTTTTAGTTACATCAGTAGTAAATTTGTTTTCTAGCTATCTCAAGTTCTGTTATTGTAGATAATATTAAATGTCGCGAAATCGTAAATATTGCACAATAGTCGCTTTAGAACCGGTATTTCAATGTTAGGCTAAAATGCCTTTATTAAGTTTAAACATTCGTTGGATCACAGCATTTGACAGTGTTGGCAAGCATTGAAAAAAAGCCTTAGTGATAAATGATGCATCTTACCGCATTCAAAACAGTTTCAAATATACCAGCATTGGCATCGAAACAACTTGCGTACAATATGGCATCTTCGCGGCCATGAAACTTTGATATTTTTTCTTCCAATTCTTTATGAATTGTCTGGGTACCACATATAAACCTGACAGAACACGAAATGATCGATACGTAAGTTCCAGTAAAGAATAGAGATCCCAACAGTGGGAAATATTGAGATCGAAAGTTATCAGATACAAAGATAAGATAATAGGCGTTTCAGTGCAACATAATTTTACAACACATCCTATTCGTATATATATACAGCGCCAATGTCACGAATAGAAAGTGACAATTTATGTACCCTATATATATGATTTCAAATTTAAATCATACAATTTTTTCGTGGCCCCCATTTTGAACTATCATGCATTTAAAATTCAATTCAAACTTATTTTGACAAAATATTATTCCGAAGAAGTATTCCTTACCTCACAGAGCTGAGCCCAGCTCCATAATCAGTCAAAGCCTTCTGCCCTGCGGCAATTACTTCGGGATGACTTGATAAACCAAGATAGTTGTTGGCACAGAAATTTAGAATCCTTCTGTCGTCGTTTTGTACCTTGACGTGAGAATCTTGGAAAATGAAAAAAAGTAAATACTAGAACAAATATTTACTGTATGTGGAACTGCGCTTAACTTGCTTCTGGTTCCACCTCGGAGTCGTTTTCGTCGGTAATAGCTCGCTCCACGCGAATTCGATATAATCATGATTACGGTTTATGTTTGCTTAATTAACGAACGCGAGGTAATTAACCGACAACCGACCGGCTGGTAAAGCTGATTACGTTCGCATCGAGGGAGCTTTTGGTCTCAAAGATGCATCTGAAGCCACCACAAGTTTTGCACCACTTTGTTCTGTGATTTATCATCAAATGTGAGTATCAATTAGTTTGATTATTTGTAGGTCCGCTATGTTGCTGCATGTGATCTATGGGTATTTTCTGACCGTATCGCCAGCTTAGCATTGACTACAATATATAATTATACACGGCCCCGATTCCTAAAAGAATTTGTATCCCTAATATTATTTGTCTAGTTTAGTTTGGACCACGGTGGTTCTGATAACAGGAATGTGACGTATTGCGATTACTGTATTGAGGAGTAGAGCTACGACTCTTAAATGTAGCTCGAATCGAAGCTTGTGAAATGACACAGACGTAGTTTATAAACTGTTTATATGTAATCTTTAAAAACTAATACAACACAATATAGCATACCTTGCTTGGTAGTTATGACTCTTTCGAATTTCCACAAACCACTTTCCCTTATATTTGACAATTCTTCATTGACTTGATCTAGTAATTTTTTCTCTCCATCTGACAGGTTTCTGGCTAGACATTGACATGAAGCAAGATTATATTGGCGAAGTAATAATTGAGGAAGTTTCTGAAGTGCTGTAGCCATTTTACAACTCAACTGACAATATCTTTATATTGCAACAATCTGTCATGTAGATAAGTCAAGCTTATTTTTGTTAATAAATCGCACAAGATACACTATACTAGTATATCTGATAAATATGAGATAATGAGATTGACATAAATAACAAAACTATCCCTGAATAACTATAAATCATGAAATCTTGATTTATGAGTTTCGAAACCTGATATGTATGTGCATTTGATGTAATACCTCACCCAGAAATTTAACAAAGTACAGCTTACTGATAATAATATTATACAGCATTTATCCATCTTGACTACGTTTCTAACTGACGCAATCATATCAATACATTCAAAAACTGTAAAATCACTTGCTTTGATTGATTACAAATACTACGTATCAGCAAAGAATTTCGAACGTTGTCTTGCAATATTATGGTCTTTCAGAATTGATGATTTATGCGGTGATAACAAGCTAAGCTGATAAACAAGATAAACTGATACAAGTCGCTCAAAATTCATCAGTATATAGGTACAGTACCGCGGTTAGTCTGTGTTCATTGCCCTTCGGCGTTTTATTGTTTCATATTGGCTGGTACTGGTAATTTGATTTCAGAGCACATTGTTTGAACGCCCCCATTTCAAACGGATACGTTTAAGACACAATAGAGTGCACATAACAAATCGGCTTATAACATATATTGTGTGTAAGATGCCCGGTGACAGTATCATACCTATCACGACGTTATTCCAAGAAAACGACCCATTCTTACTTTAAGTCGTGCATAATGCACATACAGTAAATAAGGTAAAAACTATCAAGTCAATTGCTTCTAATACAAGAATTACGAGCATGAAAAGTTGTTTTCCATCTGGAACTCCGACTTAGTGACTTTACATGAAGCTGCAAATGCGATTGCAATTTGCCGAACTGTAGGCTATACGCGTACTTTGCAGTAGGCTCCATCATAGTTGTTGTGTATTGATTATATAGCTGTTCAGTTGCCACGTTTTAAACTTTTCGACCCGGAAATATTTTAACAAGGTATGGATGTATGTTGTCACATAATATATCGATCGCACTCAATATCTACATTATTTCTAGCATGTTAGTTGCACGTTATACCAGAATGATGTTGTATTGCGCTTCAAGTCAATATATATATATATGCATATTGTAAAAACATAGCTATCTAATACTACCACGCCCTAATATTTTTAAAGAAATCTTTTTCAAAGCAAAGTGACGCGTCCTTAACTTAAAATAGACATGGAAAAATGCATGGATGTGTGTACTGATGAAGCCTGGATCAGTAAAAGGTGCGGTGACACGAATTAAACAGAAAAATCCGGAATGTTCAAGCTCTCATTGTGCTGTACACCGCTGTACAAGTTGCTTTCTGAACTAACCACTGTTTTCAACGACGTGATATAAATTGTTAATTCCATCAAGTCAAGACGGTGAAAAGCACACTCTTCCTATTGTCTGCGAAGATATGAGTCTCCCTTGCAATCTATTGTTGCATACAGCTGTACGCTGGATGAGCCGAGGTCAAGCTTATGCGAGAGTTTTAAATTACGGGAGGAACTATTTGCATTTGAGAAGAAAACAAATTTAGTTCGTCTTGCAGTTTGCACAAGCAAACATGGCTGCAGTGCCTCGCTTATATGGCTGATATATTTTACAAGTTGCATGAATTTAACTTTGAAACGTGAATATCAACAATTTATCTTGCTTTCCTTCCCTTCAAAACTTTCTTGTATAAATATAAATCTCAAAATAGATTGCCCTGTGAAAGCAATATTGTACGACATTTGTATTGAACTCCAAATTAATTTTCTTCAGTATTTTCCCAAGGAGACGTACAATTTCAATTGGATTCGTAACCCATTCAGTAATTCGGCTGTTTCGTTCACTGGCAGAACTATCGAAGATTTTATCAAACTTTTCGCCAATTGTGCAAAATGAATACCCTATCCTTCCAAGGGGGCAATGAAGAAAAATTTTCTTTGCGATCACCTACTTATGTGAAACAGGGTTTTCACGGTACGTGTCCTCCAAGACAACGTACAGATATCAGATTGGATGTCGGAGAGGAGATGTACATTCAGCTATCCACTAGTACATCTGATGTTAAACGACTTTCCTTTCATGTGAAAGCTCATCCTAGTAAATTTCTCACGAAATTTGAGTGAATCCATTACGCAATTTTTTATTTATTATCAATTTTAAGTCAACTATTGCTGAAGGGGCGCACCTCGACAAAATCCATGTGCTGTGCGTTTTGGCATATGGTGTGAAATTGGCGATACGACCTATTACTGCCGATTTAACCAAGAGATTTGACGTTTTCGGTATTACTTGCCATTTGTGGGCGTGACCTAGATTCATATCACGATAGCATTTGGCAAATTCACTGCAGGAATTCCCAGCGATACCTCTCCGAGAAAATAAACGACACTAATCATTCGCAGTTATAGGTTTCTAGGATTTTGCGTAAACTATGCCTGAATTGCGTAGGTTTTTGGCCTATAACAGCATCATCGTATTTCATTATGACGTAATAATAAATTATCTTTTTACCTAAGATACCAAATATGATGTCCTATTTTTGACTTCATATTTTTAAAATATTCAACGGTCCTCAACGAGATTTTGCTAAAGTGAAAAGAATATTGTAAATTGAGCTTTCTATTGCAGCGCACTGAGCACATGCACCTAGACATTCAGTGATGTTTCAAAGGTATCGGAATACACAGAAACCCTATGTCTTAAACTCATGCAATTTGTACTTGTTGCAACACCATGTACGTATTTATTGCTATAGTCGATGCTGGATAACTTTTTTCTTTTGAATCGTACTACGCACACTTGTTATTTATAAGTGCAAGTCTTCAGTGCCCAATCTGGCTGCGCTGATGTATTTTTTCATCAATTAAGCCCAGGCATGTTTCATTAAACCCATCCTAGGTGTCATGTTTTAATTCAACTGTTTAATTTTTTTTTGGTTTATTTTGATATCCGAGGCATTATTATTATTTTTCAAAAATATTATATACTTCAGTCGAATTAGCAATATGCTGTCTCCTGTATCAAGCTTGGTTGTGTAAATTGTTTTTGGCTTTCATTGCAATGATATTGTATTTTTCATTATTACTCTGGGCGATGACTCATGTGAGGAGTATTGTACACTCAAGATTTTTCTTTCAACAAATTTGACTGCGTGGCAAACCGCGGCGCGCGGGCTACATGCGGCTAACATTTATCCCAGGGGAAAGGGAAGCCGATGTGACGGCTTGATCATATTGCGAACCACGGCCTCTCGTCCGGTTACCAGTCAATGTCGGGTATGGAATTAGTTAGCCAGTTATTTGTTTTCACATGCATGGACATGATGGTAGAGGAAGCCGTAACTGACCATCGATCCTCTGATGCTGTCGCAGTCTTGGATCCAAACAGCACGAAGCGACTAATAGCCCAAACGTCGGTTTCACGTCGCACTGCACAGAGGCGCATCTCCCAAATTTATACCACCGTAACAGTTACAATGCAATCTGATTTAATTAGTCCTGATATTAATAATTTCAAAAATTATGCCGCTCTCACATATTTCTGACTTGATGCATGCGGCTCTTATATTAAAAAAATTTGCCACCACCTGTTCTATAGTTTCTAGTGTTCAGTGCGCTCCAAAAAGAACCGCATAACCGAATGCAGCTATTTGGATTAGAAACATGGTAATCTTTTAAGTGTGAACCAAAGATCCACGTTTTCTTAGTAAAAGATATCAATTCGTTACGTTTTTTTTCATTGAGTACAAAATTAGAAACAAATGTAGTTTATTTCTACCATTGCTTCGACCGGAATTTATCGTATTGTGTCAAGTTGTCTTGCAATACTGGTTTTCTCGGGACAGTCTCATTCTTTCAGCGAAATACTATTTTACATACATCTGTATTCCATACCGTTTCATCCATGACTCAAGACATAAAAAGCCGATTTTGTTTATAATGCAAATACTAGCGAAAACGTGTGGGCTCAAAACCACTTTCCACGTGGCGAACAGCACCTATATTCCACAAGATGTCGCCTTTGAGCAAGAACCGACATATCAAGGTGATTACGCAAGTTTTTCAATCAGAAAAACTATGTTTATCAAATTATGTTTGATCTTCGACATCTGAGCAATTGTGATTTTTTGAGATTATGAACTTGCTTTGCAATCCAAGCAAAGTTGGGATTGATTCAGCGATAGCCTGGGTTAACAGGGCTTCGAAATCATTAGTTACCCAATCCTCTTTAATAAACATATTACACTTATCTGTATTAACATTATTAACTTATTTTCTCTGTTGTATTCGCAACAATTTAATACAAAAAATCAATTAGGAAAGAACGTTTTATATAACGGTAGTTCAAGTCGAAATTTTCTGTTGGAAATTTCATGTAATTGGACAGATGGGCAATCTCTGCTATGAAACATGCAGCAATATCTATCATTCATTATTTCTCGATTAGACTTTAGAAAGAGATTGAAAATCTGGCTGGTAAGTATTTGAACGAGTAATCAGATTTCATCTCGAATATCTGTCATCTCCAGTATCTACGTTACTGACCTGTATATCCACCTTTCGTCTCTTTTTATTCACTTACATAGCCATTATACTTTTGGTCAAAAAAAGAGATTTATAACTATAAAATGTATACCTACGATTGGTTATGTTCAACTAGTTTTGATTTTTATTCGTCGAAAACGTTGGTTTGCGTTATTAGACACAAATGACAACTGTTATACTAATACCCAATTGCGTTTACCACATGTAGTCCGTACGTAAATATACCGATTTCAGTGTTATGTCTATATCAGTGGTTCTCAAACTTTTCAAGTCGCGCCCCTTTTTTAGAATTTGCGTCCCACCTCAAAAATAACTAGCTAACAGTAAGCTACAAATAACAGATAGTGAAGCGAAAGTAATTGTCTACGCCTCCCTCCCCCTTGTGGGGCGCGCCCCACCGTTTGATAACGACTGGTCTAGATAAGTGGGCGTTAAGTGTGGGGCAAATGATAACCATGTGAATAGTAACTATGCGAAAGTATACCTGTCAACTCTCTGCATTCTGGGTCAAATCTAGCATCACTGGAACAGTTTTTCAATCAGACTTTAAAGTTTAAACGTTCTGAATAAGTTCACAGGGTCAGGGCGTGAGACGTCGCTCTCGTGGTTAGGAGCGCTCATTGCCTCACGATTCTCGACCACACATGTTACTCTTGTTAGTACTAGTAATTTACAAATTACTAAATAATATGACTGTATAGTGGCTAATAGGAAGATAAAAATAATAATCTGGAGTAGATGTGACATTTTTCTTGAAAAAAGTTTGCAAACAAAACCCTATATTATTCAATGGTTGAGCTTTCAAAAAAAAAAAAAAACAGATTTCACCCAAAGCGATACAATTACTTATATTTAGGATGTTTAAGTTATCTTGAGCTTGTCACGATAAATTTAGTTTTATTCTATAAATTATCAAGTAACGTAACCAATTATATCATTTCATTATTTAGTAACGAAACTTATTTAAGAGGACAAAACGAAGTGATATAGGCCGCATGTGAAAGTAACAAATTAAAAAACTCATTGTTCGCAAATTTCTGCCAGAAAAAGGGTGCATAAACGGTAATAACAGGAAGGTAGAATGTTTGTCCCACGATATACTGTTTTCATAACCGCGCAAGTTCATCATTTCGTCATATTAATCTAGTTTGCTATGAATGGTATGTCCTGGAATTATCAACAAGATTACCAGTCTATTAAATGCCCACGATGTTAGTGTCTATCTCCAGTTTTCAGAATGATGGGAGAAATCTGAAAAAGTAAGCGCTTTTATTCGCAAAAACGTGAAACAGATCACGATCTCCTTGTCCAAACCACCGAACGTAAATCACGGACGTATTGCTATAAAAGCATACCAACTGATATGTTTTTATACAGCTTTTTATTCATTTATTATGGTTGTTCAAAGTGCTGAAGTTGTGATTTTTCAGTTTTAAATTCATTGCAATCCTGAAATAAAGGCATGTAAAAAGTATTTTGATTCCGACTAACAAAGACTAATTTACTGCACTCGTTAAATTTTGTTTTGTTTTCAGGGATTTTTTATATTATGAAATGAACTTCTAACTAATGAAAATCAGTCAGTAATCAGTAATTTATTCCCTCACCATGTTGAAAATGCGAACTATTCATACACAAATCAAGGGAATTATAAAAAATTCGTATTCCAGGGTGAAAGAAGACGCCGAAACCAATACTGGTTATCGAGCGGCGGCACCTTGGGAAGTCTAACAGAAACGCGATAAATAAAATAAAATCGAACTAAAAGCCATACGAATCTTGATTTGCCCTCTAGCACTCACTCTAGTCCCTCATATTGAAATGCGCGATGCTTTGAGTGTTCATTTACTTTACCAGGGGGCTATATTTGGTCTGGTGTTGAACACAGTTTAGTGCAAAAATTTCAAACTTTCAAATTTCCTAGAAAAGTCGTGCCACAAACAAATCAGCTTCGAAGAAGCTTCACAAAATGGCTGATGTTGAAATGTATCGGTAACGAGAAATTGTGGTAGGTATCTGCCAGTTAGAAGGATTACCTTGTGTTGGTTTTGATTTTTATCTCATGCCCAATGACCTCAGAAAATACGAAATTAATAAATTATATTCTGTTTTAAGTAAAATTGTATTAATATCATCATATACATTGTCTTCAGTTTTGATATCTAGACGGATTTACTTGTAGAGAATGTTTTTAAAAAATATTTATTGAATTGTGCTTTACCTACCTTCCTTTCCTAATAAAACTCCTGACATACGATATTATCTATAAACGAATACACAAAACGTTACTGGGTCTATTTATTCTGGAAATTACTTAGAATGCTATATAAAATCATGCCTAAATACTTTTATACTGGGTGTAGCAATTAGTGAAGTTTAGTGAATAAACCGTGACAGCAACAGCCAAGAACCGAATATTGATCTGCAAATTCTTTTGCCAATTCGTTCAGATTATTTTTAATACAAATAAAATATCGAAATCGTCCCGTTTGCAAAGAGTGGGCCTTTTCATATTCTCGTCGATAGCCAGGCCTTCTTAAGTGACCAAACTAATAGGGTTTTGGTATTGTAGCTTTTGCATTCGGAATGTACTCAAAATATTTCCACGTACACTCACTTAGTGGATGCCGACTTAAGTGCCGAGAGCTACTGAGACTGTGAAGAATGATATTGTCGAGAATCTCATTTTGTTTTTAAATTTTCTGGCTTTAAGAACTACACCTACCGCCGACTTGTATTGGAAGATTTTGTAGGGATTGAAGGATTGAAAAAAAAAATAGTTTAGGAACGGCTGTTGTTTTAGTAATACATATTACGTTTTGGCACAACGAGGGCCTCCCTGTATATTGTCGAACTCCCCAGTCATATTTAAAAAATGCATTGCGTACGTGATCTTGACCGTTCGTGCTTCGTTAGCCCAATCTTTTTACAATTGAAATGATCGCAGGTAATTTGTTTTTGGTTCAAATAAAATTTATATCTTGTTTTTTTGTTATTTTGACAATTAGTCAGTAATCTTAAAAATATATCTCTATCCCGGTAGCGACTATACCGCGAGGCATTTTGTTTGTTTAGTGTATACATCGTACTAAAACAAGACGCTGAAGAGAAAGTATCTTTTCCGTGAAAGTTTTAATAATTCTTCCGTATTCTAGCCGGTGTGGTATATAAGATAAGAACTTGGTTGGTGAATATGCCACTCATAACATCTATTATTAGGAACATTCCGCCACGGATATTATAAACTGTCCTAATGTATTTTAGTGTAGTTTATAATATCAACGATATAGTATTAACACACCCTTACTTCGACTAGTTCATGTGCTATTTTAAAATTCTCATAACTATATTACAGTCTAGTTCATGGATGGGCAAACTAAGGCCCGCGGGACGCAGCGCCCGCCAAAGCATTTCGTGCGGCCCCTTGCTCTTGGAGAAATTTGTGAAAATTACTTGCAATCGCATGCAAAATTTAAATTCATTTTTAAACTTTATATAAAATATCTAAACTATAAATTGTTAAAATAATGCAATGCCTTTTTTCATCTCCGGTTCAATAATGTCAGCCATCATTACATTTGACACCATCATAAAGTTATATAAAAATATATGATATGGTCTTTTGAAAAGTGCGGCCCTTTGTAAAAAGACTCTTCGAATGCGGTAGTACTACTAAGACTCTTGCAAAAATTACTTGCCAACCCCCTGGTATAGATAAAGGATTCGGAAAAGATAACCGCTTAGGTTCCTGAAAATTAGCGTCACCAAGCGAATGTTGAAGCAAGGTGACAAATTAACCAAATAAACACCTACTGATTTTAAAATGATAAAGTACTTTCGGATGTTCGTGTTTGCACGCTTTTATGACGAGTCAATAATCATTATTAAAATTTATTTGTGCCTTGAAAATATTACTACTCCACATATGATATGACGGAAATTTCAGTCAATTTGTACAACGAATACTTCCAATCTGCACATACAAGGGATTATCTAAGATCAATGCGGTTATTTTAGCTCTCTCACCATCGTCCGTTTCTCTCGTTATATCCGCCAAATCGGACGAAGAGTAAATGACACCGGTGCCCTTTACTTTAAATTATCATTATTTAGTTATAGTAACAGTAATTCCATTTTGCTTATCGCGACTCTGTCGCATTTATTTAGAACAGAAGCTCTTTATGTTCGGTTTATACAGATCACGCATCATAATCTGCCTCTCTGGAGTAATGACCTAATGATCGTTTGGTCTGCCGATCCTATATTACTATTTACATTCAAAACACGAGAGCTAATTTGAAGACGTAAAAGTTACATTTGCTCTTCGGCGCAGCGACTCTGATTGACTGACATCAACAACCAGGCTGTTTAAATAATGCTGACAAGGCGTATGCAAACATTTAGAGATTTGTTAGCGACTGACGAACTAATACCCTCACGTATATGTTCAATCCAGACATCCATTTTAATTTTTATTTGTCATCGTGTAATTCGGAATTTTATCGAAGGAAATGGATAAGAAGAATATTTCAAAAAAATAATAATATTAATAATAATAAAAAAGCAAACAAAATAATGATCGTGCAATTAAAATATAATAAACAAACAAGCAACCTTTCAGGCTGGAAATAATTTATAATTGGATTATTCATGGCCAAGTAAGGTCAAAAAATAATCAACAATGAATACGATTTCGACCAGTCAATTGATCATCATCATAAGCATAATACCTCAAGCCGTAGAATTAATCTCCAGTGATAAATATGGAAGCGGTGAAAGTAATGAAAATATGTCGGTTTTTGTAAATAGATCGTCAATATGTCAAATTCTTATGAGATATACTCGAATGTTTGTGTGTCGTCGCATCATAATGATATAAGAAATGGGAAAGAAATTAAGCACTATATAAGTATTGGATTTTTCAGTAAAGTTTGATGGGCCCCTTTATGATTAATTACCTACTATGTAAAAAAACTCAATTTTTTTCTGAGAATAAATAAATTATGTAGTGAATTTACACCAACTATATTAGCGCACACTACTCACATAACTAAGCATTCAATTAAAATACAACTGCTTTGTTGATTCAAACAATCCCCATAGTGGTACGATCGAATATAGGCCCAGAGGTAATAGTAACTTCCTCCGTTAACTATAATAACTTGAAACTTGCTTGACGCAAAATACACTTTTTGCAAAGGGGCCCAGCGATCTATTCATTTTGACTCTCAAAAATCTCGTTTCTCGGCTAATTTTATGAGTTTTGTCTAAGATTTTCTACTGCCATTTGTCTCCGAATCTCAAGCAATGCTGAATTCATCCTTGACATTCTCTTGTCGATGTTATTTTTGGCTTCACGAATTCCACAATCGAATGCTTTCATGTTTTTTTCTCGCTCTCCGTCTTATGTTTTGCAAACATTTCATTATCTTCCCGATTTTTCATTTATAGTTTCACTCGGTTGCATCTTCCTCATTTCTCTTGCTTCATCGCTGAAAGGAAAAAAGTGAAATTTTTATATCATAGATGTAACTTTTATTAAAAAACATAACTGGGTAATGATAGTGTGAGTATGGCGATTGCATTTATTAAAAGAACTAATTTTTCATCCCAAGAAATCGATAATAGACAACAAGGTATTTTCGGAAAGGTTCTATTAAAATACTGTACTCCCTATTGTTGCTTTCGAATGTCGTAATTTTCTATTTAATCAAATTCAAAACGAATTAATCGATTAGTGTTTTCAAGTTGAACTTTTAACTCGTTTGGTCTTTATTTATTTACTTTAGACAGGAATGAAATATAGTCATTCAATCGAAAGCATTAGCGACATAATGTCACAATTTTCATTGGTAGACGGTCATGATAAGAAAATATAGGTATGTAAAAGAGTTTGATGTTTATAACGGTGAATACAAGCGAACGCAATAAGATATTCAGTGTCGAAAGTGTACAATGTAAAACAAGAACCCTCCCGGTCAAAAACTACTGTCAATGACAGCATGGTCATTGTATATTGTCATATAATTCATTTTGTGCATGGCATGACTACATACCTACTTTACACTGTTTCACTTAAGCTTGTATTAAAATTACATAAATGGTAAATTTTCAATTAGTCTTGGAATATTTACAATACATCTCGATTGGTAACGCTACTATTCTACCGCTGTCAAACTATTTACTACAATGGGACCATTTTGTCAATTGACAAATTAATTTTACGTTATCTTGACATAAACAATAAATTATAGTTTCATTTATTCTCGATTTGATCGTATTTTGCTGAATTTTAAATTTTTCTGTTAAACGATTTGTTTACATCTAAAATGACAGTATTTGATTTTATCAATGATTGTCGTTCCTGATCTAGTTAAAGGCTTTGTTTTATGAATCAGTCACACAACGATTCAAGTAACTAAGAATTCTCGAATTTATGAATAGATGTTTTTAATGGTTAGATGCGCTCGGAAATCAATTTTCAACTACTTTCGTATATAAAATACATTAGTATTGTTCAATAGAATAGTTATTGTTACTAGAAAAACTGAAGTACATATGCTCAAATTGATGAATGTTAGTCTGAAATAATTAAAACATAAAATGAGTTAAATGGCCCGTGGTAGATGCTACTTCAAAATTTCAAAAACTGAGAATTGTCATCTTAGACCTCGCCAAGACCTTGAACTGCTTTTCAACAAATAATTTTACGGGTGCGCGGAGTGAGGTTGAGGACTAATGTCGATTTTTCCCTGGGTTGATGGGTCATGTTGCAAATAAAGGAGAAATAACTGACTATATAACGGAGCAATTCGGTAGATCGCTATATGATAAACATCTGGACCTGATGATCATCTCAGATGAACTATCCTATCTAGGGACAGAGTGCAGTGAACTTTTCTGTCTGTGTTAAAAAAGGAAAAAACAGTCGGTTTTCCGATTAAGTATCATTTTTTAGGTACAATTTTTATAGCTTTAATGGGAACTAATGGAATCTAACCACGTCATAACCACGAGCTAATCATCTTGAGAAGGTCATATTTGCTTTCTATTCCTAATATTACATTAGGAATTAAAAATACTCTAAAAAAAACTAGCAATCGTAGGTAGACGTAAATAGGCAACGTGTGTCGGAATATTTGAAAAAAAAAATCAACGAGGCTATATCTGAGTTTTACATCACCGTAATAAATAGCATAAAATCGCGATCTAAGATTATGTACCTTATTGTATATGCCGTATTGCATGACTAAACCATATGTAGCAACCGGTATATCTATTTTGTACAAATATTAAAGATTGTATCGCACATAAGCTCCCATAAATGAGATGAATATCAAGTATAATGACTTAGAAAAATAAACATGCAAATTAAACTGGGGACCGGAACGACTATTTCCAGATTTAACTTGTTTTATTGGCAACACAAATGTAAGTACACTTTAGGAAACTAGGAAATTCTTAAACGTTTGTTGTACGAACGGGTATAGTCGAAAATAAAATGGCGACGGCGTGGGGATTTACTTGTTCGGTTAATGCAGTTTAATATTATTTAGGCGAACAAACGTGAGCCATTGATTATGTAACTGGTAATCCGATTTTTGGCTGCCCTAATGTAGGCAACACAACAGAGAAAGCAGCAGTGCTGTTGACTGATTTTGCTGTTCAAGGTATAGTTGTGTTTACTGGATATAACCCAATCGAATTTTGATCTAAAATGCCAAAAACAATGAACTTAATTCAATAAATTTTGAAATTGATTTCATTATTTCAAGTAAATGACGTCATTTTGGATGTAATTACAAACGATTACGTAGCAAATTTACTGTGTCGTATTATATTGTAGCGAATTGCCACATAAGACGAAATACTTTCCCCTTCCAAATATGAAAAATTTAGGCGCGGGATAGGTCAAATGGATCACTGAAAATCATTTCGTAGAAATTACCGACTCCATATTTCCTATGCTTATTAAACAATATAAGAATATCGTATTTCTCGTATTTATGAGTTCAAGTGCCAATGCTAATAACAAATATGTAGACGTCTAGTAGCGTGTTTACAAAGTTTTATATCAAAATAAAAGCATTTTTAAAGAAAGACTAAGATCGTGTATACTGACTTCGATTTGTTTGACCGGAAATTTAAATAGGGCAAATGATATAATAGTTAATTCACAACAGGTGGGTTTATCATTCTCGATTATTATTCATCAAGTATGATTCATATTTAAATCACTCAAGCGTTTTATATTTTTATACCAAGCGTGATAATTTGATAAGCTTGGTAAAAATCAGATTAGGAATATTTGTTCTGAAGTTATTTCGATTCGAATTTTTTTTTCGAAAAGCGCAAATACCATTGATACATTGATAAAAACAGGAAAACTTGAAAAAATACTAGTGTGTCGAATAGGTTTTATAAATAGGTTATCGAAAAATGTAATATTTGCCAACTTTTACTAGCGCCCTTCAAGGTTCCATTGAAGTGAAGTTTGAAAAGAATCCCGTATTTTATGCAAACTGTATTCAAATTGATTGTATTAGTAGAAGTTAATTTATATCCTAGATGTTATTTACAGAATTGGCCATACAGAATTGTTATCCTATATCAAATGGTAGGTTTTTCAGTAAGTTACTGATATTTTGCAATTAGGGGTTTATACAAAATCCTAACATGCCAGAAATTTGGCTTCAATATAACAGACCAAAGGCGCCATTTAAGTTATCTGTGTCGTCAGCGAGGTTTCTATGACACGTCTGTTTATGTCTAACTCAGATATAGTTAGTTATTATTTGTAAACAATTCTTCTGTGTCGAATTTTGAGATACAATATTGCCCGGTCAGGTAAAAATCTACAAAATATAACACCACTTCCAAGGTTGGGCCGTGGTTAACATACCGTGATGTTCAATGTTATACATCTTTGATCATACCAGACTGTGCTTGATTTGAAATAATTTTAAGTAAATAATTATGGTGTCAAATAATGTCAACTAACTGATTGATACTAATCACATAATAAAACAAGGGATTTTGCCAAATTGGGGGTCGTGTCGCTATAATGTGACACGCCACGGCCTTGGGCCAATCGAGATGACAATGGCGTTCCAAAAAGTGAAAAAGTCAAATCACACCTCAAATCTTTTGTTTCTAAGTATCAATCGTGTTAAATATATTTTTATGCATTAAATAAGTAGATATGGCACTTTCAAACAAAACAAAACTAGACAAAAATAATCTATTGATCGACTGATGTTTAATACAAGGTATCAAAAACTTCAATATTTCACGGCGAAGCATGATGTAGGCGCCGGTAGGCTCAGTTACAGTCGCTGGTCATGGCGCCAATTTAGGCTACCCACTTTTGTTTCTATAAAGCCAGAAAATTTCAAATCATAAAAAGTTTCCGGATTAAATGAGAAGTCGCGTGTCAAAGCTTAAAAATTATTATAAATGGAGCGTATCGAATTACAAAGCACTACACTGTGTTTGATTACATTGTGGATTTACTGAAGGATTTTGATGCGCATTATATTTTCCGATTTCTAAAACACACAAAATTCTACTATTTGGATATCATAAAACCATTTCAACAAATAGTTTTGAAAATATTAAGAACCGCTACGGATAAACATAATTTTAATTGCATATATCATTGAAGGTAATATTTTTATATTGGGCTTATAAAAGTAAAAATGTCGTTTAAGTATTTTTATTGCAAACTTGAAATTGGTTAGTGTCGGTGCTAAGCATGTATAAAAAGACTTAGAATTGAGGTAAAATTTAATAATTAAATTCTGCTGCATAAAGATCAGCTTGTCCACGAAAGCAGGTTCACTTAATCTCTTATTTAAAGGTTCAACAGCAAATAGCCATTTAAAAAATATGGGTATTGCAAAAAAAAAACGTAATCAAAATAGCAGTTTTTCAATGTTAAGTATCATATCTGCACCGAAAATGTCAATATCGAATTTGACCAGACGGCGCCGCTGATGTGACAATGTCGTCACAAGTGCGACAAATTAATGGCATTTTCATATACAGTTGCGGTCGCCATTACCCCGCATTCTTTTATGATCTACCTGTCGGTTTTTTGTCTGGAAGCGGCAATTATTTGATTGCGTTACTCATATAAAACACAATCGTTTACTCTTTAATCAAGAAATGATTATTACCGGTAATATTTATTGTCAACAGCAGACTTAATGTCGCTAGCTAATGGGTGCAAATTAGCAAGTAACTTGCGATAATTTGGTTGAATACATTATTCGTTCGTTTCCTAAACGATCGCGGAACAACTTTTTGGTGATGTCATACTTTAATTGTTATGCTTTAAGTCTATCACTTCCATGTCAGAATCCACAAAAAAGCCCAGTATCAAATATTTAAGAAAAAATATGTACAGTTAACGTAAAATACTTACTCCGAGGGAATGCTGCAGCTGTAACTTCCTCCATCACGCGAATGTATTCCTACAAAAAGAGAGAATATATTTGAATAATAGACAATTATATTTTGATATAATGACCTCAAATGACTATTGATATTGTAGAAATAATATGCATAAATATACATTCAGTACCTGTTGTAATTGGTCTTGGTGAATGTGATGTGGCGGATTTGTTTGAGGTTGGATCCAGGCTGTCGTAGTTTGTTGGTCTGTGCGACAAAGGATATTCTGCATGGGGTGGGTTCCCGAGAAACGACTGTGACTGTGAGGCACTGCTTCCAAATTTGCATTGGCTTGCGTACGGCGGAGGTGGAACGCTTGATCTTGTCGGTGTTGCAGATGTGTCATCTGATGTATCATAGTAAGGCATGTTTTGACAAGTGGATGGACGTCGTTCCGATATTTTAGAGGTGTTTGGCTGACATGGTGAAGGACTGGTGTGACAATGTTGGGGCGCACCAAGCACATTTGACGCTGCCGAACTTGAACTTCCAGATGCGGCAACAAATGATTCTTGTGTTGTTGAACTATTTGGACGAACTCGTGATGGATCAGAACTGTTAGATGTGCTGAGAAGAGAGTGGTTTGATGTATCTGACTGATGACTGTAGTATGTTGTACCGGGGTGTTGATTGACGTCAGTAATACTTTGGGGTGGATATGTACCTGCCATATCATTACCAACTGGTTCGTGATAATAATTATTATATGGTGCAGGCAACGATCGGTGTTGCAACATATAGGAATCTCCCATTGTGTCATCTGTGGAGTGAGAATGGTTTGGGTGCATATATCGTTGATTATACTGAGAATGATCTGAAAATTGACCTGATTCTTCTGGTGTCATTCCTGCATCTGTCTCTGATGGTGATTTCTTTTCGCACATACCAGAAGCTTGGTGATGCGGTCCATGGAATACTCCGTTAACCCAATTTCGGAGATTGGTTACAGGCGATGTATAAGGATATTGGTTTCGTTGTACCGCATCCGTCTGACCAATATCGCCTTCTCGTGCTCCAACTGAACTGTTGCATTGTTTACTTACACTTTCACATGACAACGGTGAATACATCTTTCCAGCCATGTGGGGTGCCGTCGTAGAAGAGTGATGATGAAGTGGAAGACTATCCTGCACATTTTGAGGCATGCCTTGATGTGTCATGGGTTGCATTTCAAAATTGGAAGAGTATGGTTGAGGAAGTGAGGACGACATTCGTCGTCCAGATAAGCCGTTGATTTCATGATTATAAGATCCTTGATACGAATATTCGGAACTGTAGCCGCTAATGTAAGGGCGAGCTAAATTCATATTCTTTTGTGGGTGCGAGTCTATTGGTGACCAAATTGGGCGATTATAGTTATCATGGCTGCCGCTTTCGTACCTTGCAAGGGCGCCTTGTTGGCCCATTCCAGGTAATTTATCTCCCAGTGCTGCACTAGCATTTCCAGCATGTAAGGATGGACGATCATAGTCTAAACTGGGTTTTGATTCCACAGAATCTGACACCATTGAATCAGTTGGACAATTGTCCTCAGCAGTGATAGGTTGACGCGGGAAGTGCAGAGAGGATGAATTTTGCTGATCATATTGGCATGATGGATTGGATTCAGAATTGCCTTCAAGTTTCATGTCGGTTGGTTGTTCGTCATCGTCTTTTACCGATTTGCAATCTATAACAAAAGTAAAAAAAAATAGATCAGTATACGATCTTGCGATAATAAAAGCATGAAAATTATCAGCAGTATATGGTTTGAAAATTTTGTTGCTACCATCTACCGTGGGACATGTCAAATAACTTACATCTATTATCTTGCTAAGGCTACCAAGTAATTTCAAATCCATGACGAATCCAAATTAAAACGGCTGTTTTTAAAGGGCGCGATAATTCAATTTGAACGGATATTATGACATTCTACCAGAAAACCTACCGAAAAATTTCCCACGTAATAGTTCTGTCATTTTGGTTTGGCCCTATTCATTTCTCAGGCTATTTACTAATGTATTAAGGTTGCTTTAGTTGTGGTTTGATTAGAAGACTTTATCTCAGGCAAGTGGGGGGACGGCAGGCAAGAAAGACTTATCACGGGCACCATATGGCCTCGATAGAATGCGCGCAAATTTTAAACAAAACGTATCAGATGCAGTATACATTATTAATTAGAATTTAGATGGTGTCGATTATATCACTTTATTACACATTGCCTATTTTTGACTTATGGATTCAAATCTTCGTTATTATCTTAACGCAATGTGCCAAGACTCCGATATTCCCAGTCGCTACTTTTAACTGAAAATACATTCGAGTGATCTTATGCGCAATAAGCAAACACATATGAAATATCATATACTATTGCGACATAGATGTGGTATGGGGCTCCATTGATCGACTCCATTTGAAACAAATTATAAAACGTAATGTATATTTATGTTTACCGACTTGAATTATCGTTTGTCTCAGACGCCAAAACACACACTGCGACATCGTCCTATATGTAAGTATATTTTACTCGAGTTCAGAATACTTATTCTTTGGGGCTTGAGAATGAAACTTGCCTTCATCGTCTGATTTTTCATCAGTGTCTTTGTCGTCACTTTGCCTTCTGTCTTCATTGCCTGAGCCTGACTCATTTGCTCTATTTTTCGGAATCCACGTCATTTTGTTTTCTTTCTTCAAACGCCTTCGAGCGTTAGCAAACCACGTTGATACCTGTAATACATGTCAGTTTATAAGTGACAGTGCATTTAGACAATCATCAGATATACGCTTCTAAAATACACCATTCACAAATTAATAAGTAAAGATGATTTGACTTAAATATTTAAAAATATGAAAAACTGAAAAGTGTCGACTTATCATTTTTATTTTAATATTTTACCAAGGTTTAATTGGGCCTTAAAATAATTTGAAAAATCTTTGGTAAAAAAAACAGAAATAAACCTTGATATTATGAATTTAAATGTGTTATACTCTTTAAATTTTGGACAAACCTGTGTCAAAGTCATTTTTGTTATGATTGCCAACATAATTTTTTCGCCTTTCGTTGGGTATGGATTCTTTTTATGTTCTTGTAACCAAGCTTTCAAAGTGTTTGTCGATTCGCGGGTTGCGTTTTTCCGCCGTACACCATCGTTCATATCCATGCCACAGTATCTGAAAATAATGAAACACGATGAATGACTTCTTAATGTCGTGGTGGAACACCCGCCCTCGTACAGGTTGGTCTTCTTATCTTAGTTAAATATATGGTCAAGAACAATGGTGAATCGTTTACCAGATCTCGTGGCACATGCTATTGTGTACAAATTGCAAATTTCTTCCATTCAATTACAAAATATAAAAAAGTTGTGAATAATGAGATGATTCCTAAAGATGAAATACTTTATTTCTCTGACCCGAGTCTATTTCCAATTGGTGTAAATTTTAATAAAGCAAAGTTGACTTGGGCATATGACATTTGATATATAAATACAACGAAATGGTACGTGTATAACAACGATCAGGGTCGAGACAGTAGGCGACGAATCGATGACAATAATCTGTCGGGGATAAATATCATGAATAGCATGTAAAACCTTTCAATTTACAACCTAATATTTCCCTTTTGCATTTCCTGTTCTAGAAAACCAAAATTTTCACACATCATATTTTTATCGTTCTATTTATGAGAAGCTTTTAAATTTTTGTCACATGCAATACGCAAACTACGTCAGATATTGTTATTTTCTGCCATGTCTACAGCGATCATTGTACAAAACATATTAACATATAGTAATAATACAGGAATTGTAGAAATGTTACAGATTTATTGTTTGACGGCATATGAAGTAGGATTGATCAATGTCTTTAGTTGTATGTTCCGATCATTGCAAACTGGAACAAACATACGGCATGAATGTAACATATAAACTGAATACCACAAATTATCAGTTTAGCGATCTTATGAATCGCATATAACCGCGATATTTCATGCATTGTATATTTGGGAGTATTTTATCTACATGAAGACAATAATCCCACAAAACTTGCTGACGACCTTGAAATTTGAAATTCCATCGTATATATTTAATATTCACTACAATAGATTTTTGTAAATTTGAACATCAATTTTGTAGTAGATCGTGGGTTAATATGTCAGCTATGAGCTATTGTTTCAGAATCTAATTTGTAATCTTGATAGCGGATAAACAAAAATTTTAAATCTTTTGACGGCTTCTGTAATTTAGATTAGATTTGAATTTACATTCAATTTATCTGGTCATCTCTTACCAAGCTTTTTACGACACAAAATTCAGTCGGTAAAATTCAGTCCGTTTCATAATTCGCCATTTTACATTCCGCCCATGGGCAAATGAAATATATTGTTAAATGGCATTAACTGGCGACCGCCAAGTTAGATTTTTCATATGCCCAAACCAATAAACATTACCCTTATTAGTTCATTGCCTAACAATGCAGAATGTGGAAATAATGTCGGATGTGGAAATAAATGCAAACGGCTCCGAATTTCAGGTGGAAAGTTGAATATTTTCAAATTTAAATGGTGGTAAAATCTAATATTGTAAAAAAAATATATTATTGTTTTTATCAAATGAATACCTCTCAAATCAATATTAAATATTTTTCTCTCCTCATGAAGTAACAATGCAAGTTTAGAATCCTTTTTTGTTCGAATTTTGCCAGGGTACAGTTCTATTATTTTCGTCAACATTAAAATACAATTGAGTTTGGCCAACTATGCATTACCATTTCAGGGACTCACCTATCATCTAGTTAAAGATAGCGAGCAACTAAAATATACCAACCAAAATTATAGCGATTGAATGAACTTGTAACTGCAATACCAGAAGTTTTTTCAGGCTTTAAGAAAGGCTGAGATTAAAGGGTATGTTTTATGACATCCAGAATCTGAATGTATATCTTTGTTATATCACCAAGCACAAGATTGTGTTTTACCTTTCGTACGGATACTGCGGTCCAAATCCTGTATCATATTGATAATATGTTGGAGCAGGCTGATTGTATCCACCGCTCCACATGTCACCCTTCATATCATATCCAGATCCCTAGAAATACAAAATAAAATTATGAGTGAAATATTGCAAAACACTCATGGTTTAGAATCTATATATTTGTTACAACTTTGTATTGCTAGATACTGGTAAGTTTCTGTTCATAAATCTATAGTTCTACAATCAGGATTAATTTCAACGTTTTGTTGAATTGAAAGAAACTATCAAATTTCTTCATCAAATACCTTTATAGTCATGATCACAAATAAGTTTTGAAAACCTAAAAATGAATTTGAAAAGGAAATTTGAAATCGTGTTTGCTTGCTCATCGTGAATTTCGTAATGCGATGCTAAACTTTACGAAAAACAAAAGTGAATTGTTGCCACTTAATTCATTACCTTCAAATAGTTCCTCGACAAATTTAAAAAAAATTAAAATAAATATTTACTTGTATGTTCAGAGTTATACATTTAATTAAAATAACGATAGATTTCAAAACAAAACAGAATTTTTTGTTTTTGGCAATGGCCCTCTCTTATTTGATATCCAAACTAAAATGGCGGCCCGATGACATTTTATCGTTGTGTAAGAACGGATAAGATTCAATCAATATTTTCAGCTTTGATAGTGTATATATGTATAAACTTTGTATTAAATATGATGACTGGGTATATTAGTTATAAAGAGTATGAAAATATTAGGAACTCAATATGAACATATGTTTTTACCTTTTGGGTATTATATACTATTCTTTGAGATTGGGGGATAAATACTAAAAATGTAGAGTTTGCATTCATCTAAATGTCTATAAAATGAATATGACAAAATATGTCGAATGTGACGTCAAAATGCTAAATGGGTTTTCATGTACAACGCTAGTACATGTTTACCCATGTTACCACTCCCTTTTACATGATAACAAACATATTTGAGAATATGAAATCAAAAAAGCAAACCCACCAGCGGCGTGTAATATGGTGAAGGATCAATTGCAGGAGAGCCGTAATGTGGTGGAACTATGCTGTGTGTTGGTGCGGAAGCTGCAGCGTAACTTGCCGGTGAATTGAGAGCCGATGAGCCGGGTTGACCGGTCACTACCGCCGCCGCGGCGTACATGTGAAACCCCGGAATATCGGACTGCATTTTTGGCGCAAACATTCGACCATCAGCCGATGGGCATTGATACACCGGTCGACTTCCTGCGCTTCCTGGAGAGTTTTCTACGCTTCCAGGGGTTACAGGCACGGGGTTACTTGAGTAAATTGCAGAGGCGGAAAAGTACTTGTCTTTCACAGTATTGGTGTTAGATCCCAAGTTCAACTGAGAAGGAATTAACATCATAGATATATTTCCCAAGTATACAACACTTCTCTAATAACTAGATACTAGAAGCATTGATATATAATCTGCAAATGAGATATTATATATCTTGTAAGTTTTTCAAGTTCAGTAAATAAATTGCCTTATACAATAATCTCAATCCTTTCAGCTAGACATAACGCCTTGGTCTGACTATTTTATCGTTCCTGCTCGCACTTCAGCTTGGTACCAATCACACTGCATATACCTCTGCAGGAAAACTGAGTTATGTTGCAAAATTATAATAGCCTATTAATATTTTAGTTCATATCTGATACACCACTCTCAACAACGAATTTTCCAAGTTATCGGCATCAGGATTTAAAAGTGATGAGAGAGGATAAAACCAAACAAATGAACGAGAGACGAAAAACCGTGCGGAAGAGAGAAAAAATATTCGGCTCATTTATGACTGACGCGTTCGCTATTCGTAAGCGGTGCTCTCTTGTTTGGCAGTAGCTCAAATACCGCATGAGATCTTGCTTGACTCAAATTCACTCTACAATTTATCAGGTATTTACAACTTTAAATTATGGCAGAAACAAAATGATCTCTATAATACTGTCATGACATAAAGTTAAAATTTGATATTATCGAAATGCATTACAAAAACTGAGAAATTTGGAAAACTTTTGCATCTGAGGTTTGAGAGCAAGCGTGCTTCTTCGAACTATTTAACGTTCAAATAACAGTGTCCAAGACTTCATCAATAATAATTATATATACCGTTGTTTATTAATCACAAAAACGTATTTATTTCAATTGTTGCCATAACACCCCCGTGAAATGTTTGTAGTCAAAATTACAACTCAACGTAAATTTCATTGATACTTCATTGGCCAAATTCAAATACTCACACATACAAGCAGGTGGATCTTTGAAAAGACCGAATTACTGTGAATTCACGTTCAATTCTCTCTTTTCATCAAACTGCACCAATCGTAGTTCTTTTTTGTATTAGTGTTACATAGAAAACATGCTATATATATTAGAGTGACCGCAATAGGAAGCAATAATTGTCAAACTAATTTTTACATCATTTATAACTAAAGTAAAAAAGCATTGTTCGTATAGTTTTTAATCTAAATATGATATACCACAAAAATGAATTACTTTTACACAACTCCTACTTTGATACTTGCGAACAGAATAAGTTGAATAAAATTGTTAAGTAAGCACGCACCGACTCAAAATAAGACATCAACACACGACATATAGTTTCCTGAAATATACTTCTAACTATGATTGGAAACTGAAACTCCTAATAAATAAGACCTGTTTACCAGTTAGTTTATTTAACTTTCCACGCACCGCACTGTTGTTTAGCGAGCGAAAACATTCATTGACGATTTATAAGTTCCGGACGTTTTCGAGGTAACGCGAAGTTAGTGGAAAAGTCAATCGAACTGCCGAACATAAGTAGGGTTGAACATAACTTCAATATTATCAAACCAAATCACGATACATTATACAATAAATTTGATGAACACATTTTAATAATTACATTATTTTCGAAAATTGATGGAGAAGTTTACAAATGTGCAAATTCATTAATGGTTCGATTCAAACGTGAAAATGATATTATTACAATGATTCCTAAACTAGATACGGCTGTGTATAACTTTCATCGTGGTATTGCTATTACTGCAGAGCTTCTATGAATGCTTTTGAATCATTTCTGAACGTTTTAAGCTTCATGTTATATCATATGCGTATATCCAGCATGCCTAATGTCACTAAGTATAATCATTTATGAGACACAACTATATTATGATTACACCTTTCAAGAATGGCTTTGCTCGTAAATGGAGAATTAAATGTCTATTCATTGGGAATTCGCGCTTGGTTGGGACATGATATGATGATCCTTATGAGCTCACTTCATTTTGTGATATACAGTAGTAATTAAATAACTTCGAATTAAACATAATATTACCTTTATTATAGCAACTTTGTCTAAATACTTTTAGCATGAAGTAATTAGAATATTACGTTGTACGATTGTTCGAATATGATTTTTGTTTTAGTGAATACAAAATGTCGAATATTAAAATAAAAAAAATCACATCAATGATATCCGAGTCGAGGCCATGTTCAATTTCATGCACTGGACGGATGATTTCGATTTCTGAACTGCAACTCGCTTAATGATTGAATTATTAATCATCTGGTCGTAATTTGAAAGCGGTTCGAGTTTTATTATGTCATTTATAAAGCTGATTGAATGGAAATACTCACAGACGATCTTTAAATCAGCTAAGAATTGAGGTGATAAAAGTACAACAATTGTGATCATAAATTGTATATATAAGATATATCGGCAACTAAAAATGTAATATTGAAATCGGCGACGGACTTCGAAATTTCATCATGGGCTCCGGCACCGTTATTTTTTAGCGTCTTGCAATTTTTTTAAATCATTTATTAGATTATAACGAAATATGAATATCATGACTGATCTGTAGCTTTACCTGTCATTGTACGAGGTTTATCGTTCGGCCTCATTAGCCAGTATTCAAATCTGTGGTCTTTATCAATTCATGCTACTGCAATGCAATATTTATGCCTATATGGCGATATCTTATCACGACATGTCTGATCTACGGTGATTGGGAAATGGCCGCCAAATCGTTTAGCGACCGACTCAAAGTTCATGAACTCGCTAGCCAGAGTCCTTTTCACCAGATAATTCTGTTTCTTGCTACCTTCACACACAGAAAATTGTTATTAAATCAACTATTCTGTTAATATATTAGGTTTAATTGCAACTTTTAGACGTTTAATGTATAGAATTAGGTGAAATTTAATTCGAGGAATATTTTTCGCATATCTTTCATAAAACTGTTTTTTTTTCTCATTTATTATATTTACTAAAATTTTAATATATATATAATCAAAATACCATAAATTTGTGCAGAATCTGGTTATGCTTTTCGCCATCAAGAGTTTCAGTTCTCATTCATTTTCGTGTAAAAGTGCCAAAATTAATATTTTTATTTTCAACGAATCATCCCATTTTATATGGGTTTCTGTACCTGTCATTTGTTTATGAATAAAAGTTAGAACGAGAATTTTCACATTGATTCAATTATTTATTTTTATGTTTTCCAGGACTTTGGAAAAGCGATGTCTGGTCTTTGCTGTGGTTATCAAAAAAATCAGATTACAAGAGCTTCCTATAATTTAATCCAGGAATGAACTATCAAAAACGCTATATTTATGATAGAGATCTACTATACACACACAATTTTCTTGATATAGGCGTTTGTACGCAATGATCAGACGAGTAGAACGCACGTTTATCGCGTTACCGTTTTCAAATATGCCGTATACCACGCGGCGTAATTACAAATGCGCGGGCTACTTCGGGCTTTAATTCTTTGATAATGACATTCAGGCAGCTATGATGAAGGCACTCTGGCAGGAATATCAGCAGATTCACCTTATGATCTACCTGCCGATTGTCAAATATATCAAAGTCACTTTTCATAAACAAAGCATTATGATCTAGCTCTTTAGTTGAAACTTGTTTGTGATAGAAAAATGTGATTTCGGTGTATGAGACGTCTCGCATTGTCAAACTTATAGATCTTTCCACCGTCGAGAAATTGATGTCATCTCTACGGTTGGACGATTACCATCTTGCCTTTTGCAAATTCGTCACATGTGCGTTTATATTTTTCACAGTATATATCAAATTCTAAGCGAAATAGTTAGGATTTGGAATAAATTATCTGATGAATTGATCGGCTTCGTTGAGTCGCAAATATTTTTGGAAATATTGTTGAAACCATTTGACAGTAAAAATATTCTTCACCGAGGCTTTTCAGCATTTTAACTAAACAGATTTCCCTTAAAATCTCATCGATTCACACCCGTTTACGGATGTTGTAAAATATTCGACATACATTGCGTGGTTCATAGCTCCCTAGACATTTTATTCGTTTGCTAATTAATATTATCGGCGTCCGTTTTTCGATAAATAATGTTTTATTAATTCAATAATATTACCCAATAAAATCAAACGTTACATTACAAAAATATAATGTCAATTATCCTAAGATACTTATAGACCAGGCAATTAGTATCAACTAACAATATGTTGTTTGTTTGTGCATTATACATACATATCGAAAAAACAAAATCTCGCTAGTTTGGAATTGCTGTCTATTCAGATTTTTAAAGCCGATAATTCATCATTTACATATAACCACGCAACAAAATTATTCTAATATATATTGGCATACATTGATATACATATTGAATATCTATGTTTTATTTTATTGAATCTTGTGGTTTTTATTCAATCAAAGTTCAAAATTTCTAATATAGATAACCTGCGTCACAACGGTAATTAATGGATATTTTGTTGCGTCCGCGCATTCCGTTCGTCAAAGGTCGCAGAGATTTCGATGCATTAAGAATACGTGTTCGCAATTCAACGCCTGAGAGATGAGTTGTCTTTAGGGATGACGGAAATGGTATATTCATGTTTTCGGCCTACCGTAGAAATATTAGCAGTAATTGTCTTATTGCTTGTTTTTCATTCGCGTTTTTCTCATAAGCTACTTTAGTCACCTTGCACTGCTTTTCGGACGAAACAAAAACCATCCGATGCCAGATTTCCATTTTCCGCGCGAGATCGTCTTAATTAGTGAGTGCGTTTTGATGTAGGCGGTCCTCGTGGGGTTTTACGGTAGATAACGCTCGTGGGAAACGGGATGACACGGACCCCTTGTTAAGAATGCTTCTATATGAAGGATCATGGCAACAAAACACGTGAAAATAGAGGATAATTTGCGTTAAGCACCTAACAAACAACGTTGAAGTGACAGCGCCTTTCTATAAATAAAATATCCAAGGAATATTACATTGTATGGTGACCTCGGCTAATTTTTTGACTTTGACTAGCGGGTATTGAAGATTTTGTTTTATTAGCATGAACCTTGAATATCCTAGAACCGATTGAACTCTATTATCTACCTACCTTATACTCTACTACCCCATACATTTCATTTGTTTATTCTGCCCTTAACTTCAATACGCCTAAACTTTCGGTATAACAATATTCCTCTTCTACTATCCAATTATACAAATCCGTTTTTTGGTCTGAATAAAAATATAATTTTGAAAATTAAATTAAGTGTCATATAGCGTATTATTCGTTAATTTTATTTAAATATTTAATCGCGAAGTTCTTAAATAAACGAGTTAGCCAAGATTATTCAGAACTACGAATCCGTCGAAATACGTCAAAAATTCTTAGCTATTATTTTCATTTTTCACCTATTTTAAAAGTTTTGAATATGAAGTATTGTTGAAATATTACTTCTTCCACCTATCTCCTAATCAATTATTTCAAAGTGTTAACAATATTGACTTTGAACTCGATATCATTAGGTATAGCCTTTTCATTTTTATTATATATATTCATATACGGACAATTATTATCCATATTCAGATAATTTGACTTGTTAGCTACAATGAGTGTTAAATAAATGCCAATAATTGCGTACCTTTGAAAATAGTGTTTATTAATTCCGTTATAAAGTTGTTACCTAAATACAACTAAACAATGAAAACAGCAAGCTCTGTTTGCTTATAGAAGATATTGCCTGCTGATATGAAATATATAACTCAATAAATATCAGGTATTTTCTGAACTATTCCTGTGTGGTTTTCACTTACGAGAAAAAGAAGCGACAATCCTCACTTAGTTGTAAGTTTATTTATTTAAGAGACAACTACGGTTTGCATATGCCTAATAGATCCACAATTAAAATTAAAAACAAACATGATCACGTATGGATCAAATGAATATTTAACATAATTTTAAAAATTTATCGTAATCTACGGAAATTTCAAACTGAAAGTTTAGCTAAAATGCAGTTATCGTTTTCAAATCTAAGGAAACCATTTCGGTTTATTAATAACTATTACAGACACGATTTTGATATGTATGAACAGCAGAAAACAAATAATTTTCACTGCGGAAAAAACCAAATCGAGCCTAAATTGTGATCGAGTAAAGACATTAAGCAATAATAAAACTCGGCGTGGAATGTGCCTGAAATTCTGATTTCATACCGCCGTGGGAGAATATATATTCAGTTATAGTATCTCGATCACTTGGCGGAAACATCTTACACGGTGCTTATGTTGTGACGACGATTTCATTACTTACCATCGGGTAAGATTGTCGCGCTTGCATAATTAAACGATTAAATACGGTTAGGGAAAGATTTCTCACATTTGTCATTTGTTGAGATTTAACTAGACTGGCAGATTGTAATTTCTGCGTTTGTGTAAGAGAAAATACGAATTTAAGAGATTTTAGATTGTGTAATGTTATTTCGTAATTATTACCGTGGGAATTTTTTCTTTTACAGCATTTATTTTACAAATTCTTCAAGATTAATTTATTTGCTCGATTGAATGAAATGATTTTGATATTTTAATACTATTTTTATTACGGTTCCGAAATTTAAAAAAAAATGTTGTTCTGGGACAAATAGACAACAAAAATCCGGTAATAACAATAGGCAAAGAAATGGGTTTATAACCAATCAAATCTGAATATACAAACTTAAAATTTCTCTTCGACGACCTTATCTGCACAAGAAAATATTTTCGTGAACAAAATGGCGGGTTTGCGATATCGATCATAATTCCTCACACGTAACGTCGGCGGTCTGTTGCTGAGCCACGATTAAGTTGTGTGCAATACAACCGTTGAGATAAATCGGCAAATCTTTTTTTTTAATCTGTATCAACTGTTTTACCTATAAAAATTAAATACTATTATTGTTCAATTGACCAAAATGGTAATACGTTCTGTTTTTATACGGTTGAAGCTGTGACAAAAATTCATGCCATAATGTGTAACTTGGATTTTAAAATGCATAGGTTATACCTAAGTCAAATGAGCGTTCATTTGAAGATAACACTACATTCGCGAGTTCTGCTTTTTGTTCGGACCTGATTTGAAGCGAACAGATCAAATCAGTATTACAAAAATGAATGCGAACATCTCTTATCAAGTCTCAACGAGTGACAATGTTACCTGTAGCAGACTACTAATAAGCTTTGGAAATCTGAAAAGAATATTATCCATAAAGCATCACGACATTTTGATCATTTTTTGATTCAAGAAAACACTCTGTAATTTTGGATTAATCCTATTAAATGATTCTGTTTAATTGTTTACAAAATAATTTGTAAATCACTTATAGGCTACCACTAAATATGAAAAGTGGAAGTCATCAAAACTGTATAACCACAATTCGTTGCAAAAATTCAAAAGCTTGACACGTTTTTCAGATTATTTTTTAACGATTACTTCGGATTGTTTCAATTAACCAAACATATTCAAGGTTGGAACATTGTTGTCGCAAGACTGTTGTATATGACCCAAGGTTGTCCCACAAGAATTGCAAAAATTATATTTACAATATAAATACAATAATTTCTTGTCGATTTTTCGAACATTTAACGTTGATTCGATATTTATTCTATCTATTTTCAAATCCACTTAAAATATCCACAGTCAAGCTTGTGCCTATTTAGACTACATTACTCAACGGCCAGGCGAAATAATATTCCATACATGGCAATGTATTTATTGTATGACTGGAAATAATGACCAAGGATCATCACACGATTTGTCTTCAACTAAATGTCAAGTTTTATAGTTTGTTATTACAAGGTTGTTAAACATGATAATCAAAAGCCTCAAATTAAAAATATCGATGTCAAGGCAAAATTCCAAAAAGTATTGTTATCGAAATAACCTTTATTTACCAAAATCTATTTTAAGGCATGTTTAATAAATCGAAGATGCCTGATAAAAAATCACATTCCACCGAGGATGTGGAGGCGAAAAAGTAATAAACCACATATCATTATTACATACAGTTCAAAATTATTAGTGGAAAAAAACAAAACCAAATCAAAATATAATATTGATTGAAAGCCGTATAATTGTGGCATCAGTTAAATTTGTTTATTGTAATCCATTTGGATCATATAAAACCTATAATAGATGTTTATAATGGTTATTGATGATGAAAGAATACAGATGGCTTTTGAAGTCTACATCAAGAGCTATTATTTTTACTCGGAAGCCTTCACAGAACCTCGTAGAATTCCAACTATGACGCGCGGAGTTAGGTCGTCATTTCGAATAATTTTCCAGCTGAAATGGCCGATTAGCGTAAACAAAGGCGTAATACAATGCGATTTACTAATAAACAATACCTTTTAAAACGATCTATTTCGCCCCGACGGTCGAGTGGACGGGTATGTTTAGTTTTGAAGAAATCGGATTATATACACGCGACTATCACTAAAACGGAATCGTGAATTTGCCTTTGCCGTTGGGCTAATTCTTCACCGAGTAAAAAATAGAAAATTCATACATAAACTATGGGCCGAATTCAACTTCTACAAATTTGGAGAGAAGAATAAATGTTGAAGAGAGTATTCAAAGAAACAATAGTAATCACAATAGTAATAAACAAAATGAAACAAACAGCATTCGACGTGTGTGAACTATGCTCTTATATTTTAGTTTAATTGACAGTTCGCTCAGACAAAAAAAACAATAAAAATTTTTATACATTTAAAATTAAACTTTCGTACTAATTTACTCAAGATAACAAACACTTTGTTAAATCCCATTTTGCTGTCAAGCCAAATAAAATCAACAATAATTTATTGCAGTGTCAAAAATGATGAAATAAAAACATGAAGTTTCAGACGTTAATTTATTTTTACAGATGTTTACATACGACGAAATGCAATAAAATTACACTCCTCATTTGAATATAAAAATTATTTATTTATCTTATCGTTTTACACTAACATGTCACATACAAGCATTTGCTTATGTTATTAACCGATGTAGCAACCTGTCAAGTATCAGTATTTTCGATCCTAGACTTCGTTAAACCTATCTATATTTTGCATATTTACGAATTGATTTAATCAAGTAAAGTGCCTGAGTAATATTGTAATTTTTATCATCGACAATAAATTCTCCATTGTCCTTGGTCATTATATTTGTATCGATCGTAAAGTTGACATGTCACACCATTTTGGCGTCTCTGTTCGCTCACCTTGTCGCTTTTGTCGAGCTTATTTTGACAATAAAAGGCAGAATAAAATAAAAAAAATTCACGCGTCTATCCATCAAAACAAAATCCTAGGTCAACGTAGGCGGGAAAAGTTCAGAACGTGAATCTAACCTATGCTTTTTATTTACATATATAAATAAATATATCTGAGCTCGGTATTTACAGTAAACTGCATATATTCGATAGGCTTCTTCCGTCATTATTTAGACATCAAATAACCTATTTTTGTCATTCTGTGACTTGTACACAAATTTAACTATTATATTAACACTGACAGATTAACATTTTTGTCGCTTACACCTATAGCCATGGGAACTTGTTTTAATTCAGTTGAGACGCCCAAAACGCTCCAAATTTTTAGACGTAACAATATCTTTTGTCAAATTGATATGTTATTAGGTAGTTTATAAGCTCTAATACAGTTCAAACTTATTTTTGCAAACTAATTACAACGCAATAGCATAATGCTCATTCTAAATAATAAATGCTCTTTAGCTGGGTAATCCAATGTTGTTTCGATTGAAATAGTTGCAAAGCAAATAACCAATCTAACACACAAATTAAATCTTCTTATTTGTTCATATTTCTATCAACTCGGTTTGCTCATATAATTCACTCACAGTATACTAAACTAATATTGGCTCAATGCAACAGATAATTCGATATTGGAAGAATACAATTGGATAGATCGAATCTATTGATTTTAAAACGCTTAGCAAAGTGGCTTCGTAATCTTTCGACGGCGAGAGTTTTCAATCACGACAGGAAGGGATATACCCCTTTTTATTCCCCGAATTTGTGTAACTTCAAGCATGACATATGTATATCCAGTTTAAAAGACTCTATTTATATACGTTTTCTACTTGAACGTTTTATATTTGCCTCCCAAGTTGCCTTTAATGACAAAATATGGGTAAAAATTATAAGCCCTTTTCAGAACTAATGCCGTGGCACCTCTGCAACTAATCGTGGCACAGTTTTGATGTCACGTCTGGGCTATGATATTAATTAATTCCGAGGCTGAATTATTTATTGTGTCATCGATTTCTGTAACAGGTGAGGGGCGTCATGAACGTGATTTTGTATATTATTGAAAAGGATAAAACTATAGGGTTAAATTAATAACGAGCCCCTGCGAAAAATGAGTATTTTACGTAAGATCACGTTCGATTTTGAACAATATTTCCCAAGAAAGTTGAAATTCGTTGCTCTGATAAGATACATTTCAATTTGGATATCATATGTACTTGGGAACTTTATTTGGATAAGCAATTGGATATGGGCTTCTGATGGATTATCTATATTGAGATGATTTCCTATCATTTTGACATTTCTTTTCATTGTAGCCTCATTTTTATTCATCTCTTTTCCAGAGTAAGATGTCTAATCTGAGAAAAAAAATTTTTGTATATGCTGTTCGATGAACCTTTTTATCTCAGAAAAAATTATCAAATAATAATGTTGACAAAGTAATCAAAATAGTATTAAAAAAAAAAATGGTTTGGTAATCTGACTAAATGAACTTGGTCTTGCTTATTTTAAAACAAAATCGAAAAAGGTCCCCATATCGAAATGTCATTTATTATGATTTATCGATTTTATAATACAATGATTTTTATTTCAAGAAACTTTAAAAATACTTTAGATCTTTGCCGCTGCTTAGAAACATCTATATGAGGCTTCGTGCGATCAAATTCGAGTGTGAAATTTCATCTGTTCTACATAATTAATTAATCCTCTCCTTCATGTCCGGATCACAGAATAAATTATTTCTTTAGTTTATTGCTTTGGCAGTCCATCATAAATTTTATTAAAAAAAAAATAAAAAATAATCTATTTTAAGTCACGCAAAAGTTTTTTTTGACGATACTGCCGCCCAAGAGAATGACGCAGAGTAAATAACATTAGGACTTTTATAATTACGTTAGGTGATGCATTGCCGATCTGTAAGGAATAGCAACCAGGCCAAAATGCTCATTTTATTTAGGCTTGGGAGTTAAATAATCAGTGCATCATAACTCTTCCTAACTTGTTGTCATGGTTGGTGGAAGGTAAATAAAGCCGTATTTATATGAAATGAATCTCTCTTATCAAGGCAATTATTTTTAAATAATCATATTCCGTTACAAACTTAATTTGAAAAGACATTTCGGACAGTGTTTGTTTTAAATCGACTATTTACCATCAGATCACTTTGTTTGAATTTGAGAAAAACCGAATTTCACAACAGAAAGTTGATTCTTAAAATTAAATTCTGGTAGTATTTCCTCAATGTCACTTTTCTATTATTATTCAGCGAAACAAAAATCCGTAGTCGGGTTCCATTTGAAATCATCAATTATTCTAATTAGGGATCTTATCATGGCGAAGCGGAATCGATCGCTCTAACCAAATTAATGTGATCGTTTGAGCCAAGCACTTCTCACTTAATTTATACGATTGCGTAATTAATCTGGGTAGTGCAGAATACAGTGTTGGGTACATTTGATCTGAGTATAGTTATTTGATTTATGGATAAAATAGACTGAATATGTCAATATGTCGAATAATTTAAAAATATAATTTTTACATTTCGAATTTTAGACTGATTAGTAAAGGTAATCTGGACATTGGTGTTTTTATTTTAATGATTTTGTTAAAAGATTTTAATTTCGCGTAGAATTCAAACTTGAAACCGCGTGCTGAATAGATGTCAACAAAATTCTACGAGCATGTCAAACTATTCGAATGTTTCATGTATGTTTTATCACAACAACATGAATGTGAACTTGGAACGAAAGAACTAGAGAATGTTCAATTAAGAAATTTCTCAATGATGAAGCATGAGTTCAACGTACATTTCAAGTTGTTCATAGTTCATGATAAAATGCAAGTTGAAAAAGTACTCATGTATCATGATTAAGTGTAATTAAGGACAAAAAAACAAGAAAATTATTTTTTATAAATGATGGTAAATTTAGACAAGCTAATCAACGCAAATTAAAGTTGTTACATATTTTCATATTTATATTTTTTCGATATTTTTTATAGTTAAACTTTTTTTTTTCATTTTTTTTTCTTTCTGCATACAGAAATTACGTTAAAATAATGAGTTAAAATTATTCGTGGAACTTTTGCACATCGTCTATCATGAGAAATCTGCATTTCTGCGTGCTTAAATACTTGTTGAAGGTAAATATTGAACTCACAATGTAGTAATATGAACTTTGGAAAATTCAAGGACGCCATTTTACATAATTAAATACAAAATAAATTTATTTGTAATGACTGTATTTTTATTTCACTGATATGCGAAACAGAATTTCAAGGATCTAAAGTAATTTATTTTTTGGGCGATAAATTGAGTTTTTCATGTACTTTTCAATGATATTTTGCTTTTTCAGGAATATTCAAATACAAAATAATGGTATATAGTAAGAAGGGAAGGAAAGATTAAAGATAAAGCAGGTTCGCCACTCCATTTTTAACGAATACTATTTTATTTGGGCCACCGCACCTGCACTTTATAAGAAAAATAGAGCTGATTAAAGAGATTTTGTAGAAAATATTCATTTTACTTCTAGGACGAGACAGTTGAAAGACAGTGGTAGATCAGACAGACAGTACATTAGTAGGATAATTTTTTTTATTGTTCCAAAACTATTATCTTCCAAATATGCTTTAGTATTCATTACTAAATCCAACACTCAAGAAAGCCTGTCTGGAGATATTTTTAGACTATCAGACATAATTTCTATACATCCTGATGTCCGCCAATCTATCGAAACCACTAACTCGTGGCGTCTACGTAGCAAAATCTGCAATTAAAACAGGCTTCAAATATGGAAGCTTTAATTACTGTCAATCAAGAAGCCGGAGGATCGGTTTTATCGGTATCATGTGTGACACAGTTTTGTAACGCAATGATATTTTTAATGACGGAACAATAACAATATTTTCTCAAGTGCGATTCTACTGATGGAATTCAGCCATAAGTTACGTCTTTTATATTAACTGTGGTATAAGATGTAATTATTTATGCATTTTAAAGTCAAGTAGAAAATTCATACTCTCAATTCGACTAAAATTTGGTCATTCTGAATTTGTTTGAAATATGTAGGAGAATTTACATATCTTTAAAATGAAATGCCATCCAATTTTGATTCATTTAGTACCTTACGGCGTATGCAAACTATTCCTTAATCAAAATTTTATATCCTCATCATGACATCCAAAAATACACGCATGTGTATTAATCCTGGTTTTTATATATTGAAAACGGTTTGAAACATTTAATCGTCAAGTGGCGGTATCGTAAGGGAGCCCGTGTACTTTTTAAAATTGCCAATCCTAATTGTGCAAATTTAGTAAGAAGAAACTGTGTTTCTACATCAAATCATTGTATTTGATAATATCAAATGAATTCATCAACGTATATATTACTGATGAAAACGTTCATGAATTTATACCTATGTTCCTCATTCAGGGAATAATTAAAATTGTATAAAGCAGCTATTGGTGCGTCAGTTTGGGCGGGACTGAAAAAAAAACAGTTTTGTAATGGGTTAAACTACCAAGAAATTTCTGGAAATCGAAAAATTGTCGCTAAGAGTCACGATATTTGACGTATTCAACCCGCGGATATAGTGCAAATGTAAACAAGCCGTGGATAGAATGGTCGGATACAAGTGAGGCGTTTCTGGTTATGAAAGGTGATCTCGCCTTGATTTGACTCTTCATTTGAGAAAATAAAGTGGTGTAACGTTAAAAGATTTAAAATATATATATAAATAAATTGTGTAAATACCTTAAATATTACGAAATTCCAGATTACTTCCGCAACTTAGTCCAATAATGTAAACAAAAATGAGGCATAAGTGAGAAATGTTATTTAAAATTATCTATGAAAACAACCGCTAATTCATTATCATTGTGTTCACTCGAAAGTGGCCTAACTTCAGTGCATTTTTGTAGTGTAGAATAATGCACAATGGTATTCAAGAACTATACGAAACTACCAAATACAAAAATCGAAAGGGTGTCGCCTCTTTTCGATCATCAATGATGTGAAAACCGAAAAAAGCAGTAACTAGTACGACCGAAAACAGTTTTAGATTAACGTCTATTAATTCCTAAATTTGTGTAGGTCTTATACACAAACAACAAAGCCACAACAGTTTGGGTCCGAAATCGAAAATCGCAATTTGTTGTGTAGTTCTAGGTAGAGTCATGAAAAATCAATGTTCGAAAGTATAGTTTCGGAAATGGCATTAAAGGTTTATTTAAGTGGATTACTTATTTATTTATTTATTGTTTAAAAAATATACTTAAACAAAACTATTTAAACATTCTTTACATCGTACAACTATATAAATTTATATTTGGATAATGAGAATGAAATTTAAAGTTTCAATGATGAATTTATCATCAAACTTACTTGTTTTAGTTCGATTTTTAAAATGTTGTTTTAATTTGGAATTTACAAAAGCTTGCATCATCAATATAAATCTAATTCAAGAAAAAATCGTTCTGAAATTAGGTAATCGACACACCTTCAACCTTTTTTATATAAAGATAACATTTATAAATTTATGAAATGAGTCACATACACACAACTATCAATTCGTACTACACCGCGCAATTCATGAAAACGACGATTCACGTTTAGGAAAGTTTATACAGATAACATCCGTCCTCACCCAAGATTGTGAGAACGTCATTGTTTCATTCATCCCTATTTTAGATGATCGTGGTGTGTATTGGTATTTTGAAAAAAAAGGTTGGATTATAATTGTTCAATGTTAACTATCAATTATTATTCTATAGGATTATGTGACATATGAATAGGCAAAACTATCTAATATTTTATAGTATGATTGATAAAATGAAGAATGAACAAACGTATTATCAATGCTTTGAGCTTTTGATAGAGGACAATGAAAACTAGGCTCTTCGTCTTGCAATACAATATTTTACATATTATTATACATATTTAATCGAATAGGATAAATAACAAATTTCTAATTGTTTATAAGCAAAAACAATTTATTTATATCATCCACAAACGTTTCGCCCCGCTTGCAAAATCCAAGTTCCGAAGGTCGGTTTGCTCTGACGTTAGTGAGAATTTGACTTAATAATTCGCGGTTTAGGCGCCATGAACACTCGACATCAAACTTGAAGAGATATCAATCATTTTGCGTTATGCATTTCCGTATTGTTTTTTGACAAGCCAACAGTAGCTATTTTATTTCTATGGCACGTAGATGAATCAGTCTTTCATAACGCAATTTATCACCGATCCATGCAATGCTATTTCAGACCAGTAAAGTTGACAGAAAGTAACTAACAAGCCACCCTTGGTAATGAACAATTCATTCTCTTGCGTTGATTCGGCATGTAAAACCCTTATCGGAAGTGTAATGCACGTAATCACCGACAATGTCGACGACAGCTTTTTGTCAGTCAAATTTCCTGTTTTGTTTATATTCGGCCTGGTCTGTACTTACGTCGAGACGGAAACGTGACACAATGACGCCAAATCCGTAAGCAAACCAAAACGATTCGACCTTTGAACCCGTCAAAACTTGCAAAGCAATCATCAGTGAAGTTTCCAACTAATTATCTTCATTAAAATGTGTTCTCGACGAAGTGCGATTGCCGCCGCATTTCAATGCCCAAAAAATATGTGTGTTATCATTGTCGGCGGGGTGTCGGCTATTTCAATAGTGCAGTATTCTACACAATGATAATTAAAATGCCCTGCATATTACAGGCTTCCGCAAAACCGCGAAAAACGCTTTTCTCAAATTTTGAAATTAGGTGTAGCATATTTATCATGGATTTCTCAATAAGGCAGCTTCTGATTATTTTTATAACTTATTCCCATAAACAAAGATGTCAGGTTGCGAAGCTTCCATCACGACTAATAAGAAGCCACGATCTTATCTCCGGAGATTTTATCTGAAAATGTCGGAAGGTTTTGTCAAAGTCTATTACAATGGAAGAAGAAATTTACATGAGACATATGTAGTAGCGCGACCACGATTTTATTGTAAAGAACATATTAGCTACAGTACAATTTCAAAGCGATTACCAAAGTATCGAATCGGAAAACGCGAAGTTATTTTTGTCATAGAGCTTGAATAAATGATTGCATTTGCTAGTTGAAGGTCAGTTCACTATAATGGCTTTCCGATAGCCAACGTCAGGTATGAGGTGATCTTAATTTTAATCATATGATGCAATTATACTAGTGATCAGTATAAGATTAAGTCTATTTAGCTTGGTTTGGAAAATTGAAGTCTCACCATTAAATTCGATAATTCAAAGATTGTTATTGTTATTACCTCACCCAGCGATGTTTATCAATCCCGAGAATGTAATGTATATATAGAAACGTAGATCGAAATATTCTCACGATTTTACTAACATTTTATCATGATTGACCATAAATGGACCGGGTCTCGATTGTATGGTCCAACCATGAAACATATTTAGCTACTATTACACAACGGTGTCGTCGAAAGAAGGACTTCACGCTGCGAACTCAGAGGGTCGAACGTACCGACGTGAAATATTTTTATTCCTGTAGATCAAGGTTTTAATTAAGTTACCGTGACGAACGATAGTGTTATACTATAACCATCTAAACCGAAAAGATAGTTTGATGCATTAAGTGTAATACTCGTGTCTATCCGTATACACACATAGTTATCGGTCAGAAACGCTTTTTTCTGAACTCGAATATTGGATTAAATGCTACTTAAAAACATTTTTTACAATTTTTGTAACACATACCCAACTATATTTTATATATCTTTAGTATTTAAAAATATGACTGATGGCTTCTTGCAAAGTTTATGTGACTAAATAAATACAAATCTGGTTGAGGTAAAGAATAAATATTTTACGATTTTATTAATAGTGAGTAACGTAAAAACCACACTCATCAGAGCGAAATCTAATGACATCGCAGTATGTCCAAATAATATTTTTCTATCTATAGAAAACCAAACAGAATTTGATCATCATTTTTTATAGAAGAAAGTCAACGAACTATTTTCCAATGGAAGGTGGGTGTCTCTCCACATGGATTTACAATTTCTTATAACTGCATAATTCGAAACATAATCCTTAAGAACAATCGTCCGTTATAGGCGGAGCTTATTTCACAATATCTATCGACAAAGAGTATAGATAACGTAACGACATTGCTTCAATTTTGACTGAATAGAATAAAAAGGTATTTTTTACTTGGATACTAAAATACCGAAAAACATAATATTTCTGAAACCATTGCCAACATTTTAAAAAATGTTTTAGCTGCAGAACAAAACTGTCTATTGCCGATCGACTCAAATTTCCCCCTTGTCCTCTGGGCGGGCTTCTACATTACCCTGGAAATAAATCTGAGATTGTTCTTGTATCAAATCTAACTCTTTCTGACGAGCTGTCCAAACCAACCCTTTTTGTGAGTTTAACAAGTCAACTACACGAAAAAGATGTTAACAGCTTCTTGTAACGACCGAGCGTTGAATTCACTTTTACACATTCTAAGATCGAGCGCTGTTTGTCTGACTGAGATGTAAAGAAAATAGGTTGTGTAAAACATTCGGTTGAAAAATAAAGTACATGATTCGTCTTAGGTGCTCTGTCTAATATGATCCTCTTTTTGGCGTATTCAGTTGTCCCGTATTATGTGAAATTACAAATGTTAGACAGATTGTTGACTTGTTTCACAAGAAATTGGAATTTTGTAAAATGTCCAAAACAAAAAAGAGGAGACAATAATAAAATTGAACTGATGTTTTTCTTTGTTTTCGCGCGTGGAAACTATGTAAAATAGTGTAAAACAAACGAAACATTGTCACTTGAAAATTAAGAATTGGTCAATGATAGAGAATGGCGAAAATGTTTTACAATATTTTGTTTTAACTGGAGTTATATTTTTCAATTAAAGACCTTTCGTACAGGCGTTATGTGTAAAAATAATTAAATAGATTCATTACAACCATGGATACAATTTCGTTCCTTAAAATGTCATGAAAATTCCACGATTTAGCTAAAAACCGTCAAGAAAATGGTGATGAGATCTATTTATAAATTGTAGTTTACTGAGGTTTTAGAATGTTTGGTCATTGAAAATTACTACTGCAGCAGCATAACAACTTCTTCAAATAGAAAATTAATTTTAGTTCGAAACGATGACGGTTTTTATCATGCGATTTTAATATCGTAAGACAAGTTGAGCAAATTCAAAAGGTGTAACAAAAAAGCTTGCATTGCTCGTGGTAACTGACTATATTATAAGCATAACTGCTTATTATATAATTATAATATCAAGCATTCGACCGAAACTAACGTTGAAAACCATGTCGCATCTCAATATAACCAGAGTCCTAATTTTCCACTCAAAAATAGCAATTAACAAATTGTCAATTCTTTTCTCCATTGTTTGGAGGGCGTTAATGACCGGTGTAAGAACGACGTCTATTGGTAACGAAAGCCAGTGATAATATGAAGTTAGTGAGCCAAAACCACAATCCTTATATAATATAATGGTTGAATCGACAGCTGTAGTATTTATTGTCTCAAAGCAATAATGAGTGATTGAAAATGTGCCAACTATGAAATACAACTAAATCCAATGGCTATTAGTAGTTTTTATGCATTCCTCTGTTTTGCCAGTATGATATTGAAACTTGAAACGATATTAGTGGATACTCGGGTGTGAACTACTCATACACGGGCCACAGATGACAAAAAAGAAGTAAATGTTTGCGACAAGTCGACGATAAATATTGCAGTCTAAAGTACTTTCACTTGATTGTTGAATAATCACGTCACGAATAACACGAGGTCATGTAGATTCAAAAGTTCAAAACTGTGCTCGAATCATGTTTCATCGAAAATGGCTCGAGGAAAAAACAAGTTCGGTCGAAGAGCTGCGTGTGAGGCAACTATTTCACACGACTTTCAAACTTTGTAATGAACAGGCCAAGAAATAATTATAGTGGGATAAACAATTAAGCCATTAACGTCCATAAGACGTTTAGATGTACTTGAAGATGCAACCATATAGTGAACACTGAGTAATTTTATTTTGGTATTTTGTATAGTCAATTCAAAATCGCTTAACTATGATGTTATTCTTAGAAAATACTTGGAAATATACGTTGATAAGTCATTTATTCATTTTTACAGAACAAAGCTTTTAGAAACATCTGGTGCTGCTATTGAATTAAAATACAAAAACTATTCACTGACAATTTTAATATCATAAAACAAACGGCATTTCGGAATGCGAAAAGAACACCAAAGATTCGGCGTCCATAAATCGACTCCAAAACTTCCTGATACCATTCATCCACTTCGACCTATTGTTTCAAATCATGTTATCGTTTGATGCGATTCTTTCAAGTGATAGACATTGAAAAGACCTCGTCGCTGTTTTTGTAGTGCAAAATTTCATGTTTTTCCCCGGACGACATGTTTTTTCCGCGATCTGTGAATTGATTTTGATTAGCAGAGCAACGGTTTCCATTGCCCAACAAAATAACTGTAAAGTGACGCCAACAATCGAAGGGCACGAAAGAAAATAAGAAATAGACATTCTTTGGAAAGGTGGGTAACAGAAACCGATGGGAATAGTTTTAAATTTATTTGAAGTATTCTATCTCTCACAACTTTCAAAATTTTACAGAGTTGCGAAAATTCAGTTTCACTTTGGTATTTATTTCATGAAAACAACCTTAGACATAGTGAAAGAACGAAATTATCCACTAAACAGTTTAGAAACAATATTTTGCCACAGGTAACAAAAACTGTTGATAAAACTCAAAATGAGCTTCCTTGATTACACCCACCAAAATTAACAGGCAGTGCTGCCTTTTGAGAATATATTTACCCACAATCAGTATCATTTGTTTCGTATTAGGTGTGGGTAGCATACGTCCACCCCGAGTTTCTTTTGTGTAAACCCAATTAGAAACGAGATATCTCTTTGTATCTTTTGTTATATCAAATGTAACATTTACTAAGACAATTCCTGAAAGTGACACTACTGTAGCCCCAATGGGGTATTACTTCGCTCAACTGACTGTAGATAGATGTACTCTAACTGAATTTCAAACTACTTTCACCCACAAAAGGAAGCCGCCCCAGAGTCTCACCTGATACCCCGGGAGCGTTTGAACCAAAGCAGTCGCACCGTCTCAATCTTTTGTCCGCTTTGCTTAGAAAATAGATCAAAAGACAAAGAGAATAGATCACTGCTATTAATCCATTTTCTATCTGCTACAATTAACTTTAATGTGGGCGGTGACGTTAATTCAAAGAAATATTTACACTATCATTAGAAAATTACTCAAGTATAAGCAAGATAAAATTTAGCGGAAACAGTTAAGAAATGTTCAAGTCACATTGGTAGCTGAAATAACATTTTATTGAGCACATGGCAGAAAATAAAAATTAATCACTCTGCAATCGTGTATACGAATATTCTGTATGAATATGCAAATATGTAAGCAGATGAAACTAAATCAAGATTTATACAAATTAATGGGCTATTCCAAGTGACTCTACAGGACGACTCCAGAAATTGTGCATGTTAGATGCAAGATATTTTTACATTTTCAGCTACATGTTTTGTATTGTTGTCCAATCAGTTGCTTTATGGAATTAGAACAAAACTACACGGAAGTTACACACAAGACCCACTCACTGGATATAAAATATGTCCTAAAATATAGTGTGAATCTACAGGAAATCAACCATGCATTAACATTTTATTGTGTTGTGTTGTAAATTTTCGCGCTGGTACAGCGGGAGCCCTCAATATTTTATGGTGAAGTAACTGAAGGACCCCTCTATGTGCCACTCAAGTTACTCAATGTAACACTGTAGATCCATGACGATAATGTGCATATTGTACTTGACACTACTAGACATTTTTCCTCTTAGGAACAGCGGTCTCTATCATCTCTTAAAATTCTAACAATAAATCGTTAAATAGGTACAGACATGTCCTACAGCATTGCAAACACTTAATCTTCATTAACTCAAGTCTAAACATGGATGAAATATTAACATTTTCCATGAAATGAATGCAGTTCAAAAAAACTGCATTTTTTGAAAAATTGATGAAATTTAACTTTTGCTTGGAATGGCCCAAATATGGTTAAATTAACGTAAGAAAAAACGCAATCTTGCACTGAGACATTCAATGATAATTATCTATTGTCATCAAGTAACATAAAATGTTTATCACAGCCTTTTTTTCAAATTTCCATCGGTTCGAAACAGCTTCTTCCTGCTATTGGATTTTAAGATATATACTACACTTAAAACCGGGTGTCTGTATCAGATGTAGTATACTTATGTGTGTAATTCAGCGTAGAATGAAGGCAATTTAACTAATGTTTTATGGTGGTTGTGTCATCTTTCACAATGAAATCTTACGGGGTACAGTGGAGTACGCAAAGCAATCCTATATGGCAGGGCGACCCAACTAGCGAACCGCGGTCCGAATCCAGACCTTTTGAGTATTGAATTGGGATCCCAGCTGTTTCTGGATTGTGAAAACATCTTTTTTTTTAGCCGTGAGTTGAAATGTAAACCACCGAAAACAAATTGTGACATCTCAGCAATATTTGTCTCTTCGAGCCATTCGTTTAATTTTCTCTATAGCATTTCAGCAAGATGTCAATGGTGGCGTAAAAAATGAAGTTTTAGACACCACGGATACACACTTTATCGCATGTTTTAGGCATGGTGTTTGTTTTTTGTGGCTTTTCGTACTATTTATCAGCTTTAAATCGTATTTTCGGAATTTAATTATAGATCAAATAACTCAACTTTGCAAAATTTCAAAACAGTGGTATACGGTATACCTACTACCTAGGCCAAGGATGGCGAACCTTTTTCAATGAATGGGTCAAAAATTATATTTTTAACGCGGAACAGAAGAGAGTGGGTCACATATATATAATCAATGTTTATATCTATAAGAAACTTCCGGAATAAATCTTACAATCTTCTCTTGGTGTAGTTTTGGGCTTTACTTATGCAGCACTTCTATCAGGAACTTTTTATGGCACTCGATTTTATGAAATTAGAGTACGAAAACACGCACATGAATTAACAAAAACGTTTGGGATGATGCGGCAAATTATTTTACGGTTCCAAAGGGTTTGGAGGAAATTCCATTCTGATAGTGTTATATTTTTCGATCAGCTCTCAACCCCATTAGGGCACTTTTGCACCGCCCCATTGTTATATCAGATTTCTAGGTTTTTATTTCAAGTCTTAAAGATTTTGTTTTCTCAACGGCATTGTAGGCGAGAAACTAATAAAATGCAAAGTAGCATATGGTTCTCGCATAACCCCTAAAACAGTCTGCAAGTGCACTTCCAAAAGAGACAAGATATTGCCAGAAATGAACAGATCAATTGCATTGTTGTGTCATAAACGATCTCAGAGCCAATAGCTGAATAACGTTACACAGCGGTGCAGAATGCAGACATGGCTCCAAGATTAGGAGTTTTAAAAAATTACCATACCGGCCCGAAAATTAACAATTTGAGTATGAGCGATCGCAGCCTTGGCTACCAAACTGACGGACATTATAATAGTTTAGTTATTGCTAGATTATTTTTTAAGGCCGGTTTTATCAATTTTTATCACTGATATACTAGCATTTTATTTTATTCGTGCCTAGGCGGTGGGTCAGTGGTTCGCCATCCCTGACCTAGGACCAAGATTATAATGCTTGGCGGAAATGAAAAAATATAATTTCTTCCACTAACGACAGACAAATAACTTTGTTATGTGACACGAAGTCGACTTATGAATCGCTCCGCTGGTTTTTCTTAAAGTTGCTTGGAAAAAATCGCCCTCCTCCGCTAATACATTCCAAATTTTCAGTCTCAAAGATAATTCAAGTGGCTGGAAGGAGTTTAAATATATATATTTTTCCGAATTCCGGGTGCTATGCGGCCGAATATTTTACATCTTTTAAGCAAAGTCGACGCTCAGCTAAAAAATTAAAGCTTCGCCATATACCGTCACTGCGTGATATTGAGATTTAGCTTTGTATTTTGTCAAACGATGCATTTGAAGTTTTGATTGCACAGTTAAAATAAGTATCAAATATAGATTTTGCATTATTCTTTTATTTGAAATGACCGGACCCCGACAATTTCAAGTTTTGTGTGTAGACCTTTGGTGAAAATACTTGAGTAGCGTTGGTATATAAAATGTAATTGGCGTATTTTATTGAATTGTGGGCCAGAAATTACACGGTCGTTTTAACCGTTGTATGTCAAATTCATCAGATATGGTAGCCAACATTGAAAGCAATCTTTAATAAATTTCATTGAGAACAATTTTAATTGACATTTTGAAGTGAAATTTAAACCAACATATTTGTTTATAGTCTGGTACATTTCTATTTCAAGAGTCGAATCTCCGTCAGGCGAAATGTAACAAACTTTGCCTTGTTCAATTTATATCTTAAAATAAAATCGTATGCGGTTTTGTTTAGATAGTGTGACTTTATTGCCCAAGGACTTTGAGGTATGGGGTCATTGACACGTGAGTTACATATCATATTCATACAAATTGATGAAAAGTCTTCACATAAAGCGTGAATATAATTTGTAAGCTATATCAAACATATTATATATACAATGATTCACAGTATATCTCGAATTAATTAATATTGAACAGTATTTTGCAATTTTTTCATAGTATACCAATTACGACCATCTCTCATCTTCTCTTTTACCCCATCAAGTGACAGAAAATGTATACAGTGTGACAAAATTTGTTCGACAATCTGACGCGTTACTGAATCACAGAATTCAGCTTTCATAATTATATTAGGTATATTTATCTGTATAGTTTTGTGGTTGTGCTTTTTATTGAGGATCCGTCGAATCTTATAAATCTTTACATTTCAAAATTAGTTTTGGACACGAAATGTACATAGGGACTTTTTCGTTAATATATTGTTGTAGTTCTTGTTGTTTGTATTTTTCTTCATATTGTTACGAAAAAAATTCTCTTTGTCGTTAACTACTGGATTAATTGCTTCGAAATTCTTTGTGGATGAAGATTGTATTTCCCGTAGTACTTCATTGTATGCAAACTGTCAAAGCGAATTGGAGTGGACGTAACCTCTTCAGATATTTCCAATTCACTGAAAATCTTATTACGATTTCGAAAAGTATGGAAGGGAATTTCACTGTGAGAGAATTATATTTCCGATCGCTCTTTAAAAATTTATTGGCGATTATGCGATGGGTCAGGCAATGCGAGGGTGGACACTCGAAGCCGCGGCAACCTATATAATGAAAAGTTGTGGCCTAGATTGACTACTAGCCCCTTCATGTCGATGGAATTGTCGTGGACTTCCGTAACTCTTTTTAGCATCTGGCAGCCAGTTGTTCTTCTTGGATCCTTGTGGCGTGGGCTAGCTTTCGAAGTTCACCAAATTAGGTGCAGTTTTCCGATTGGGCCCTCCAGTCCTTGTTGGACGCGGAATGCATCAATGAATCTTTTTGTAATTATTATGTTGTTGTTCATTTTGTTAGTATTTCTTTGTTTCTTGTTATTGTGAAAAAAAAACCTCATTAGCTACTGGACCAATTGCTTTGTAATTTTCCGCGGTTAAAGATTATATTTGACGCCCTTTCAAAAATTTCTGTGCATGCTCGTAATACTATACAGGTGACCCCAAAAAACGTAACCCATACAATATGTTCCAATTGGACTGGGTTCCGTTTCTTTTGGGGTCACCCTGTATTTGAGCATCACTCTCTTGCGTTATTTTTGTTGTTTTTTCCCTTGTTAGTATTTTACTTTTATTAACAATAGTTTTTCTCTTTAACTACTGGATCAATTGCTTTGAAATTTTCAGTGATTAAAGATTGTTGTTGTCGCTACAAGGCTATTACTTTTCCTTACGCCACTGTCTCCAAGGTACTGCAAATGTTAGTCGAATCATTTTGTATGGCCACAGGACCTGTACGATGCTCTACAACTTCCAGCTCATTCAGGATATCATTTCGGGGGAAATTGTGGATAAAATATTACCTTTTGGGCTTCATACCGATATATTATATTTGCATTGATCTGTTGTTGTTTAGAAAGCACGGCTCGAATCGCCCTGCATTTGCGGAGGCCTGGGCCCTAGTCGTTGCCTCCTGATGAGTTTTCTTCGTTATCGTATTTTCAGTGCCAATGCATAGAAACATGTAAACCTCGATGTCATGAATTTATTCTTTATCCTGATTGGTTGAAATCACAAAAGTTGTAAAAGTACTCGTCGTTAGAAAACCCATTTATCATAATTACAAATTTGATATAAAAGTGAAAATTGTGTGTGATAATAATAAATAACATATTACATTTTCGCAATGTACTGTGTGTTTATGTTAAAATTTGTTTAACTCGTTATTCGGTATTCGTTGTTTAATGCTTATGATTTATTATCACACATTACTCTTAATTGGTCTGATTCTATTTTTAGATTGTCACGTCTTATCCGTATACGTCTGTAGCAGTAACAAGAGTTACTGTAATAGATTCATCAAAATGGACCTACTTTTGAAATGAGAGAGGACTGGAGATAGATCCAACTGAATCAAAAACAGTAAAATTAGCATTAGTACAAGAGTCTATCGAGTTTGTCCGGCAGCTCAAGCTGCTGCCATACTCGGTACTGCCCGCGGATCTACATCCGCTCAGGTAGATAAACTGGCGCTGCTAATAAACTATTTATCGTGGCTTGTATAAACGCATGTTGAAGAGGGGTGATCTTTAAATGTCAAAAAATTGTTGGAAGCTGTCTCTTTGAAAACCAGGAATTCTACTTATGCACAGCATATTCTAGTTACTCGCCCGCAAAAACCGAATGAAAGCCTTGAAGAATTTCTTTAATACCTAAAACAATTGACAAAATATTGCAATTTCAAGCGGTGCCAGCTGAAGTCTATAAATCTGAAACGATATGCGATGTTTCTATTAGGCGTATATCATATCATCCACGATCAAAAAAAGTCACTGAAAGACACCTTGCTCATGCGATCTGCACTGCGTACTGAAATGAAAGGAATTTAATTCAAATCTTCGATTGTCTCTGCTGCCTCTGAATGTTTTTTTTACGCAAAATACGTGAGCACTGAATTAAAAATTCTTGGCAGAAGCTACAATCTAAATTTTATTCAAACGTGGAGGTTCTCGAGATTCTCCTATTGTCGACATAAAAGCAGAAGCAAGCATTAGTGCGACGAAGTTAAAACTCATAGATGTTGGTAGATATCAGGTGAAAGAAACAGTTTCTAGCACTGTTACCTGATCAACGCAAATTTTCCAATGGACGTTTATCAGATCAAAATATTGATGATATAATAGAAACGATTGCAAAGTTTTACTTGATAAATCATGCCTATAGGCGAAGGCTATATCAAACATTAATATTGAACAGTATTTTGCAATTTTTTCATAGTATACCAATTACGACCATCTCTCATCTTCTCTTTTACCCCATCAAGTGACAGAAAATGTATACAGTGTGACAAAATTTGTTCGACAATCTGACGCGTTACTGAATCACAGAATTCAGCTTTCATAATTATATTAGGTATATTTATCTGTATAGTTTTGTGGTTGTGCTTTGTGCAATCGTTTTGCGGAATCAGGTCTGGGGTTCGATGTTTGAATCCTTCTTTCTGTAAGTTACAACGTCCCAGCAAACTAACAACGACCGTGTAGAGTGACGCAAGCTATGAGATGAAATTGGTTTTGGGAGATTGAAACTAAAGTTTCACCATTTCAGTATTTTCTTTTTTCCACTTTAGCCTTTCCAACATGACAAACAACCGTCTGGTAATTTTTAGCTTCAATCAACTGTAAAATAGTCATCACGTTGGCGAGTGGATGTGCCTTCCTAATCTCTAAGTGAGGCAGTCTAAAAATATTTGTTTCCTATGCGGGACAATGGAGCAGGGTTCCGTGGGATATGCTCCACTGGGCACAATTCGGCATTGCTTGATCCAGTATTTTGTTTTAGTGGACGCAGTAAACAATTCAGAGGTTAAAAAAATTACACCATCATTTTTGATTCTTTTTGAACTGCACTTAAAACCCGTATTTGATGTTTATAGACCTTTTAACTAAGAATTGTCATCGTCGAGAATGAAAGTTTCATAACGCATTTTCAATTGGTTGAAATTAGGCATAATCAAAAAGTGAAACAATGAATTTAATTCAGATTTGATAACAGGAATCTATTCAACAAGTAAGTTTACAATGCAGAATCTTTAGATACGAATGTCCCCAAAGTGGTTTTATGTTGCCAATGCAGAAAATTTGTATAGGAATCTTTTGGAAAAAGATTTGAAATATTTTGGTTGAACATTGATTTCAAAAATAATAAATCTCCAAATTTGAAGTCCCTCAGTTCCTTAGATCAGCGTTTCCCAAACTTTTTCGGCCACGGAACACTTACACTTTTTATCTCGCCTCGCGGAACACCAAAAAATGAAAGGGTAAAATTGGTAAAGAAAAACGGTGTGCGGTTTCCAACAGGTTCTCGTGGCGAATTGCCAAATGCGCCGCGAAAACTAACAGAATTGTGTTGAACATACCTAAATTATGATTAAATATATTACATATTGCATTTATTATAAATGTTTTATCGTTTCGTAATTCAAATGCTGTGTACAGTATATAAATCAATTCATTCATTTTACCATTCTATGTCGTTTACTTTCCATTACGTAATGTTTGCCTCTAATGTTACGTCTAATGGAGATAAAAGTACTTTCCGCAATTTCGCGAGCTGCAGACTGCTGTTTATTTATCTACTGAATAGAGTTTAGCAAAATGAGTCATTTTTTCAGCATTTTAAAGTAAAACCAGGCAGAGGTGGAGGAAGAAGAGTTGACCATTTACCTTTATTTTTTAGACCTACTTATTTGCCTATAGCAAAATCAAAAGGATTGCTGTAAACTTGATAATGAACTTAACAGTCAACAAGCCTAGGCCGACGGTTAAATGTCACTACACCACCCTAGTTAGTCCACTTTAGGCCGAAGGTGACGCGATATCGAACGGTCAGTTGGGCGACAACTTCACGTTCCATAGATCGCCATGGCGACCATTTTAGACGCGTTTTGATTCCTTTTCCACAGAACACTTTGAAGACGCTCGCGGAACACAGTTTGGGAAACGCTGCAGTGGATAATGATGCTGCTTCTTAGGCATACTTAGTTGAATTTAACAGAATGCCCCAGAGTCTGTACAAATGTTCCCCACACACTTGACAAAAGTTTTTTGAAGAATTTTGGAGTTAAGTTGTGTGCCGCTATGGCAATTCTTATCCGCTGAATAAAAACTGAATGTGCAGATTATAGGACTTATTTAAAAGCTCTAGATATCCAAGATAAAACACGGTCTACTTGTAAAATAAATTATCTGAAAGACTAGATAAATGTTAATTAATTATGTATACCTAGGTTAAATTCCAGAAGGGGAGAGTGCGATGATGTTTAATAATATAACATTATCACAATGTATTACGTGTGCATGCTTGCATTAATGGAATTCAATTCTGATCTTTGGTTCATTTCTTTTATGATTACCTTATCTATTTCTAGTTTTATTTCACCACGTCTGTCATTATGTGAGCTCTTAGTTTTGTAATTTATCTTTGACTGAAGTCAATTGAAGCTCTTTATATTTACCCGCATGGTGGTGATGCGTAGCGCGCTGGAAACTCGAAAAAAATACGAAGGGGATTATGCTTTCTGCGAGGATGCAAAATTGAGAAGATAAATAAAGAGGTTGATGATATGGAACCTAGCGCACAGCATAGCATAGTATCTCATACTCAGAATTCTTTATTCGCAGTCTTGTGACACAGCTCCGTGGCGACATAATATAATCTTTGTCGTATAATAAGTTCTATTGGGTAGTGGGGCAATATCCTCCCTCGCCACTTCATCACAGTTGTATTTGTAGTTATTTTTAGTTAATAGATTGTTACAAAATGAGACACGCCTTCAAGGGCACACTAGAACTATACTAAAAACGGGTAAAATATTCATTAATTATTATTTTTTCCGCCAGTTGATTGAGTCGAAACTGCGACTTCAATTTTACGATACGTGAATCCTCATGAATTTTACCTCTTGATTTGCTGTTTTTCTTCCATTATTGAATTTATTTCGGTCCTCGTTAAATCAAGCAACGCAGTTGATTTCCATACCTTTTTTTTCTTCACACAAAAACCGCCTTGAAAATATGTGATCTTTCGGAAAGTTTCCGCACATATGAGTTACTCTAGTGTAGATAAAACAAACTGCGTCAAGTGCCCCATTGAACTTGATCAAACGCCAAATAAGCATGACCTTACATCATCGCCTGGTTTTAAGCGTTCATTTGCCCTCTTACGCAAGCCCAAACCAAACCATAATGCCAAAAAGTTGGAAGTCTGATGTACAGGTTCTTTACAGACTATCAACGTGAGTGTGAGTGTCTTTGTACAACTCCAATATTCACAAATGAAACGCAACAAGTTTAATCTAACTTAAGTAGGCTCCATTAGATGTTGTCATTGGTTGTTCTTAAAGGCCTCTCTTATAAAAATAGTCATTGGCATCTTATTTGATTAATCTGTGAATCCAGTGTATATTATTCGGTGTTAAAATTATACAAAGAAAAATGTTTTTCAGCAGAACTTACAGAAAAAACCCTCTCGGCGGTGTTATAGAGCAGAAAACCAGTGCGTGTCAACATACTTTTTTTAGATCATTGATTACCTACCATTTTTCTCCATTATCCGATTCTTTATTGACCACACCCTCCTCTTTTCCTAAAATTATAATTCTTCGTCTAACAAAATTCGATGAAACTTTGTTTAATAGGGATTTGCCATTGGTGAAGAAGTCAAGACTCTCAAAAATACTCATCGTTCCCCCTGGCGTCTCATGAGAGTGACGATCTGTGTAAAAGAAATCGATGATACTCAACAAATGTCACATTACATTCATCATCTTGTTATGGGGCATTTCATGATACTATGGGCCGTTTTGGTCCTTGCTATCCGTAGGGAAATGAAATAAAACGCAGTCACTGTCGAATTTGAACTCATCAGAAATTGTCCCGTGCTGTCATGTCAATACGTCTGTTCGAAGAGGCTGCAATTTTTTGATAATAAACCGAGTATGGACTTCGCAAGATGTTGCTTCAGTTGATGCAGCTTCACGACGAAGCACTGGAGGGGGGTTTGAGGAAAACAACAAATTGCGGCAATTGATCATAATGGTTCTCCAAAAACGTGAATCCGTCGAGAGAACTATGGTCGTATTTTCTTTCAACTGACGTTTGTCCGATAATAAGTCATATATATGTGAAGGTACGGTTGAAGAATATTGATGGTAGTGGTTGTAAGAAAAGTTGCAATGCACTTCTCTTATTCACAATCCGCGTTGTTAAACTTTTGTGAATATATACTTTGGGGCAACAACATGTTTGCAAGAAGTTGTGAGCATCCGATACATATATATATGCTGTATTATATATTTTATAATTTTCATTGTGTAATGTCCATTCATTGTATTCACTGTGTACGTACCTTAGCAACTTCTAATACTTCTACAATGGGGAATTTCTCAACGGTTGGGAACCACTGCTTTAGATAGACATTCGATGTAGCATATGGCACGCGCATGGGCATTGATATAACCAATAGCCTGTCGAGTCTGTAAAGTTTCAGTATTGTATAAATTCTGGTTCAGACTGCCTCTGAGTATTTCTATCGATAAAACACGGAATCGCAATCCTTTTTCAAATCTTTAACAGAGATACAATCATCTGAAGAATGCTTTTTGAAGGGTTTAGCATTTGAACTAACAATTTCTATAATATAAGAAATAATGCCTTTGAATTATTTGATTAACAATAAGTATACATCTTATCCGTAAATCCATTCTAGACAATCGAGTCGAGTTGGCAAAACCTTCGTTTTTAATGTCGTTTTTGAGCTTTGAGAAGTAGACTGAATCCAAATTGAAATGTTATAAGTAAACTAATGATATAATATCAGAAAAAAACGTTAACCATATCAAATTAAAAATCATCAACACTTCATGAGCGAAAAGTAACACTTTGGCCAATGTCAGCTGCGTTCGCAGCGCTTGCATTTTCGATGAGCGAACATGCCGCGCTGGGATGAAGTGCGAATGACATGTACAGCAAACGAGTATTTCGAAGAGTGCGAAAGAAATTTTGCTATATATACTGAACATCATCGATACTTCAATCAGCGAACAGCTCGAGCAAGCAACAAGTATACAAGCAAATGTGGTAGCAACAATACAGCTAAAACGGATTGTATTATGATTGCGACACATAGTATAGTATATACACACACTCAGAGCAAAGAGTTGAAAACGAAAAAGAAGAGGCAAAATATTGGTTATTACAAAGAGAATTAGTCTGAAAAAAAAAGGTTGAATGAAACAAACTGTACATCAGAGTTTATGGTGTTGGCTGACCAGCAATTCTTGACCTATTTCATTTCTAATACTTGCAATAGGTCAAAATTTGCACTTTAGACAACACTACCATCAGCAAAAATTTGATGATCTTTGAGGTGAGTGAATTAGAGTTCAAATACACTTTATACGGTGCAATTCAAGAATCCTGCTACACACTAACACAAATGTATTTTATTGTTGTAAACAGCTTAGCTTGCCTGAGGTCAGACGAAACGTTACAGAAATACATTTGCTGTTAGTGTGCAGCAGGACTCTCGAATTGCATAGTATGGTTATGTTTATTCCTGCTACAGCAACCTTTCAATATACGCATACTGGTCTACTAGCGCAAAGGTATTGAGGAAGGATTGGGAGTTAGTCTCGTGTAACCTCCACTGATAGTACAATTTATACGATTTGAGGAATACATTTGAAGCAGTTGCACACATGCTAAGCTTGTCTAATTTAATTTCAATAAAACATCGGACATGATTATGCACAAAATTATATTTTGTTTTTATGGTCTACTTCGACATCATCTAATTATGGCATATATTTTACGGTATTTAAAATATAAGCAGATGTTCCATCCGTACACCAGCTTTTGGCGAATCACCCTTTGCCCAATATTTACTGTCTCTTGTTTTTTACCCACTGGCTCCGTTCTTACTCTCTCTTTTTGACTCAGCAGACATAGACGTATATTGTATTAGGTTTTATTACAAAGCGAATCCAAAATTGCCCAAAGTTCACCTTGTTTGTCGTTTAAAAGTGGCCCGCCTCTTCTTCTGTCTCTCTCTTTCTTTCTATATTTAATTCAGATAATATACCCGTATACTGGATTATACTGCAAAGCGTATCCATCTTTGCCAATGTTCACTGTCGCTTGTCTCTTACTCACTGGCTCCGTTCTTCCCATCTCTTCTCTCCTTTTAACTGAGACGACATATCCGTACACTGTATTAGGTTTTGTTACAAAGCGAATCCATATTTGCCCTAAGTTTATCGACGTGTGCCGTTAAAAAGTGGACCACCCCTTTTTCTGTCTCTCTCCATTTCTATTTTTTATTCAGATGATATATCCGTATATTAGGTTTTATTGCAAAGCGAATCCCAATTGTTTACTGTTGCTTGTCTTTTACCTAGGCGCCCCTTTCTCTCTCTTTCTTACTCTCCGTCTCCCTTTCTCTATCTTTAACTGTATTTTTATTTTTGTAAGTTTCAATATCTCCTGCTTTTTATGTCTATTCCCAAGTCAAGCTGGCATTAAAGTAAAAATCCGATTCTGGTTTTTCATTTTGACTATTTTCTTTAACTTAATTCGTGAATTGTTTATTTTTTGGTTTAAAACAAACGGTGTTTACCAGAATCTGAAGGTATGTAAATCAGTAAAACTAAAGGTTTGATACCTTGATATGAGGCTTTATTTTTGCTATTCTAACAATATTCTTTGTCAGAAAATATATAGTGACGAATTTTACCTCGTAAAGAATAGTATGTTATTTTGTGTTTAGTTTTACTAGATACTTTTTTAATCTATGGCGAATGAGATTTATTAAAAAAAAGTTGGAAATTTGTGCTCGTCAACTCATTTTCGTCATAGTAAATACCACGAAATAATATTATTAAAACTATTTATTTGCCGCTATTTTCGATCCCGTTATTGCTACAGTCAATACTTTACTGAGCTTAAATTTCAGATTAAAAGTCTTTTAAACAACATCTTTTACACCACGTTCTGTAACTTATATTATAATTTATATAAATACATGAAATATATTTATTATGAATTTATAATAAATGGTATTGAGTACTTCAATGGCCTTGCATCACGCATTCACGAATGTTATTTTGTATCTTTGTTTAACTAGATATAGGCACTCGCCACTCCATTTAATCATATGTATATAGTTCCTTGCGATTTTTGCGCTTACGTAGGTTACATGCACTTAATTTTCATTTTCGTTTATGGTTTTTAAACTTATCCGAAGTATGTTCCAATTTCTCATTGAAACATTTGTATATTCTGAACTCGTGGTGCATTTCTATGCTCAATTTTGTGTTTTATTCGGATATGTCCTTATCTCTATAGTTGAATTTTTATAAAACTATACATTCAAAAATATTGTTTTTATTCATCCGACTTTGGCACGTTTGATAATCATGCATTTTAACATCAAAATGATTGCTCGAGTAGACTTTGCCAGTTTAGAGTTTTTTTGTAACTTCGATTGCTCGTAGCTTGTCTCTGCTTGCTTTGTTAAAAACGGAATTGAGGTTGACAACAAAATCGTGATCGAAAAAGCAGAAATGTTTCTGTTATAAAATATATATGATATTGGCTTGCAGATACAGGGACAACTGTTTGAAGGTATAATAACGTTTGTTGATATACGAAGACTCTTTTCGAGAATTATACATACATAGTCTCAAGCAAATATTTGATTACAAATAAAAATAGGTTTCCTGATTTAGTAACATATTTTTAGTTGCTCTCGTAACACTTTCAACAAACAACTAGGTAACGTATCTAATGTAAATGTATGTGAGTTTCCCGTTTGTTGTCGCAAATCCGTTTCATGAAACTTTAGAAATCTTTGTAGGACAATAAGAGTTTATGTGTGTGAGATTCCGGTAATTTCATCGCAGTCTTATCGTCGTGGTAATTCCATTGAGGGACTGTCGTCGCAAGAAAAGTATATCGCCGGTAATCTAATCCTAATTTTACTTTATTTAATAGATTGGGACATACAAAACTTTCTATAAATATTTTTGAATAATCAAGTAGACTTTCCACAAAGAGTTGTATTGTAGATATGACTCCCCATTGATATGTAGCCCTCTAACTATTTTCATTTTATAGTAAAATTATTTGAATTCATCTCAGTTGTCATTTAATACTTGAGAAGAACTCAAGCTAAATTCAGTATGGTTAGAGTCACAACACGAAAAACTATTTATGAATATTCTTGAATCATCGAGCAGACTTAGTACAAATGTAAATATGGATTGCCATCATTATGTAGCACTATAATATATGTTTCTATAATATATTTTTCATTCAACACTGAAGCTGATTAAGCTGAAAGAATTATAATGATAAAACCACTGTAGATGTAATTATCATACGATGATATTACCTCGATGAAAATACAGTGAATCGTTACTTATCTGATACAGAAGTAGGTTTCCTACTGCTTTATTTTGGTGTGAAAAATGGCATTTTAACACTGATTTTTATTGTCATCGTGCGTACGTAGAAACTGTCGTGAGAACGATGAATCGAGGAGTCGTCGCCGGGTTGTATCTTCACACAGGTGTACTTGTATCTTTCTAATTTTCATATAACTTGATCCGCCGTTTTAACGTGGCGATATAGCTATATGTCGGTTTGGTCCATTGGTTTGGAACGCTGGCGTCAGTTCTAAATTGTTTTCAAGTGACGCGGTCATTCCTTTTAACAACCTGTTCTAAACCTTTATTTCTATGAGTTGGGTAATTCCGATTATCAAGCGGGTGTGCACAACTTGAGGGTTTCCAGCCAAATATTTCGATCTCCCTATCAATCGGCCTGAACAAACGACACTTTCCGAACGTCAATCAAACATGTGTATATTTACCAATACGGATCTTATTCACAGTATATGACTCACTGTATTTTCTTATACAAACTCTGTTCTCTAAGTTCTTTTCTCTTTGCTTCTGCTTGACTTTTTTGTTCGTATTTCCATTCTTATACTTTTAATACTATCTTACAAAAATCTTTCTAGAATCTTTTCTTTCCCACTTTCATTTACTCTCATCTCTTTACACCTTACTTGGTATATCAATTTAAAAATTAGACATTTCTATTGCAGTTTCTAGTGTTTGTATTTCACGCATATTTATCCGGGTTGTTTAGATTTGACCTTCCTGTTTTGCCATTGCAATACGACCTTATTTGTAAAAGATAAACTTCTGGGAATCTCATACGACATCCGAATATGTTGATCCTGGTTTACCTTCTCAGTCGTTTGTTCTGAATTTAGTTTTGTTTTCATATCAAAGTGCTTGGAACAGGCTCATTTAATATTGCTGTCAATGATGCAATAAACAATAGTTTATTCTATACGAAGGCGGAGATTTTTATTACGCATTGTCTTGTAATCATTTTTCTGTAAACATTTTGTTTTTAAGAACTATAGTCGGTATGGGACTGGCTTAAAAAGTTTGCTGTGATTTCTTCATCCAACAGCGTTTATTCGTGATCTTTTTTATATAGTCAGATTTGCGATTCTTTTGTTTGTACAACCACAAAAGGTTCGGTGTTCAATGTGTGAAGAACTCTGAACATACAACAACCATTTGAAGCGTGATGTTCACTGATAAAAAACTACATTTGAAATTTGACGAATCAAAGTAATAATAAAAGTATTATAACAACCGTTATATACCTAACTTATCGTGTAAATGAAATAATTGAGTAGCTTTTAGCGATGTTATCCTTTCGGCAATATTAAAATAATAAATAGGTGCAATATGTTTATACTTGAAAATCATTTGAAATGTATCTATTGCGATATCGGCTTATAGAATTTGTAAATAGCTTGGTAGCTCATTTAACTTTTTTGTGTATTGAATGGGATTTATTGACTTGTAAAATAGGTATAATTATTCACTTATATCTGAACCCAACTAAATATAAACCTTCAATATATAAACTAGAATTCGGTTGGAAACCGAAGACTTATCGATCGGAGGTTAGGGGATCCCCCAAAACAGTGGTCTTACTCCGTAGTGACACCGTGTGTCCTATCACTAATTAATTAATAACTCGCTAATTATACGACATAATCAACCCAAAATCAATAGGCTTCTGGTCCGAGATATGATGTATGCACATGCAAAATTTGGAGCATATTCAACCTCGCATTCGCGAGATATCGCGTTCATCTAACAGACACACACACACACACACACACACACACAGACATACATACAAATACCTATCAATATACTTACCGATCTTAAGATCGATAAGTAATGAACTGAATAAAATAAGCTGAACGATAAACTTATAAATGTCCTAATTTCTCAGTTTTTTTTTTTTCAAATCCTAATCAAACCTTGCTAAACTATTTGATGTATCTCTATAGCACTGGTGTCTTACATTTGTCATTTTTGACTCATATTATTTGAATGCTTCGCTTGTCTGTATTTTTTTAAACTTGGTTAAGGTTAACTTGCATTACACGTGCATTGATCAACTATACCTACAAGTCTACCATAATATTTCGATGATCCGCTTGTATTTTACTGCAATATTTTGGGAACGTTTAATTAACGTGTACAAAAAAGTGGCTGTAATGCATAATATTTATTATATTTTTTGTATGCATATATTCGACTTCGTTGATAAAAACTGATTGAACTAGATTCCCGACGACGACCAGTCTTCAACATCTAGTTCAATTAAAATGAGGTTTGTATGGCTAATGGCGAGCGGTTACCTCTCAAATAAAAACCGCAACGAGTGCAAATGGATACCTCCGTGGTCACTGGGAAAGTCCATTTAGTTGTACCGGTAAATGAATATTGCATTCGATTTTAAAACATAACACCGTTGTTAAATCAATTACAACTTATTTTTATTTTGTTTTTATAGTATAATGCACGGTACTAACATTGTCAAACCTTCTGGTAGGCAACTCAATCAATGTTTTGTGGTTCAGAGTCGCCTTCCAAATAATTTTTGTTTGATTTAAAATTCGAAGTAAGATCATTTTCACACGGAGATCATTTTCGTCTTATTTACCGAATTTGATATATTATTCTACCGCAATATATGTGCTATTGTTAATATGAAAATTCATTCGAGTTTCATCCCCAACAATCTCTGCATTATGTATTTAGTTTTAATTATAGGGTTGTAGCCCAAATGATTTTTACTTAGATATCTTGCCAGCGTTATCCGATTGTCGAATAGAATTAAACCACCAAGTCCTTGTTTCTCTACACGTCTATTTTTTGATTGCTATTTTATAACAAACTTCGTCATAGTTTGTCTGCCATGTATATCGCGCTAGGTATTGTAGTTCGCGACAATTTTATCAGATGTATATATATAGGTACATATATATATATATATATATAACTTCTTTAGAGACCTTTCAGCAAACTGAAAGCCAGTAAATCCACGTTCAAGTTAGAGCTGCATCCAAAATCATTTGAATTGAAACAAACTGAACTGATCAGGGTCTTACTGCTGCTAGATCCAGGTGAACTTATTACCATAAAAATGCTCTACGTTTTCATTACTCCTTGAAACTACAATGAAACAAGTGTATCAAAGCAATGGAGTGAGTTAACATTCGGATATTCAAGAAGTTTGAGCCGTATAAAATTGGTGTGTCTCAGGATATATATTTCGAAATAAATAATGTATATTTCAATGAACATCTTTTAGGAAAGCCCATGGAAATGGGGGGGGGTATTGTACGCAAATTGCTGGACGTCGTTGCTTGGAAGGGTCACTCATAACACAGTTGAAGTTTATTCATGAACGATTCGCTGATAACTCAAGCTTTGGGTTACTACCAATCCTTAGCCCCAACGATATATATGAAATTGCTCGCGTAACTTGAATTACTAGCACAGCGAAGTAAATCAGTGGAGAGTTTTTTATGCTCAGAATTGACCACGAATGTTTGCGATCTCATGATTACCCAAGTGTGCCCAGCCCTAGAGAGATCAAAATCAAGGCGTTGCCAACCATAACCGTTGAATTTGAACGATCTTTTTCATGTCGCCAAGACGTGGTTTCGCTAGGCGATGACCTCTTAATCGAGAAAGCATCAATGACTGGACGCTCCGTCGTATAGTAAGTAGATAACAACATACCATATATCTCTGCTAGTTTGCGCATCGCAGATTATACATCTCGCGTTTAAATACAATCGAGTAAGCATCATATTGATTTCTCAGTCCTGTTCTAAATGCTGCCTGTGCGATGCTTAAAACTACACAATACCAACCAGGCATTAGAAGACTTAAGAAAAATATGCAAATACAAGTTTCTCACTAATGCAAGCATTGTTTAAATAAATATGGCCCAAACTCAACAGTCTTCTTTAGCATGATAAAAAATATAAGTTTTGACCCATTCATTGTAAAAGGTTCGATTTCCTTGTCTTATAATGGGAATACATTGCAGGATAGAAACCACCCATGATAATTCTACATTTACACATACTTTCTCATAATCTATAATGTCATGGTTCAAGACACAGTAGCTGGCATATTTTGGTTTATGCATAAAGTTTGCCTTTTGACTATATACAGTGGAGTGAAAATCTCACAAAATCAAATTAAAACTAGTTTGGATCAAAATCATTTCAATTTATATTAGGTTTTGTTTGCATTTCTGAGATTTCTATGCCCCCGTATTTCACATTGCTGTCTGTGACAAACTGTATTAAATATGGATCATCAAAAAATACATCCTACACACCTGAAATAAAAAGTGCACCTAGTTTTGAAAGATAACGTCAGTTTCCTGATAGAAGTAAAGGAGTTCAATCTTATCATATACTGTTGCATATCTTACTCACACCACCAACCGCCACTGCTTTATAATAATAACAAATTAGAGAGCTCAATTTAATTTTCGATGGAATGGTAATCATTTTCAAAAAAGTTATTTTGTACAATAAATCTAACGCACTGTAAAATATGGTTTCTTTCTCTTCTAATATCAGGAGCAAGCAACATTTCTAACAAATCTTTTCTTTTGTTTTTAGGCATATTTTTTCTCACGAAATTTTGTCCATTCGATCTATTCCTTCTCGGCGATTGATATTCTCTATTTTCCTTTTGGACTGCACCAGGTGACGAGACTTTACCCTTCTTGGTCGATTCGTTTGATTGTATATTATTCTCTGACTGGAAGGATGCATCTGGAAGTTCATTTTTAGGAAAAACAGTTTTCATATCAACATTCCCCACTGAAATCTTGCTATCAGGTTTTTCCTCATCAGAATCACTGGCGTAACTTTGCATCAATGATCCAAGGCCAACTGAAAGATTTGCCTTCCTATTGGAATCACTGACCATTTCTGTATCCATGGATTCATTGAGAGAATCAGAATCACTCAAATCATCTGAACCATTGCTTATCAGAAGATTAGTATGTTTTCTTTTATCATTATCTTCTGTTTTTGCAACTTTACCAGGTTGAAAAGCTTCGGTTGAGTTGGAATTCTTATCTACCGAAGATTTGTTGCACCCTTTTCTTTTCCGCATTTTACCAAATTCTTTGTTATTCAGAACATTCCCATTTATTAGCCGTTCTTGTGACTTCTTTAACTTGAGTTCTGCATTTGCCGCTGTCGGATAATTTTTTCTACGTTCCATTCTCCATCTTGCTATTTCCTCAGGTGTATCCAACTTTATTTTATGAGCATTAGGCCCATGTGCATTTTGTTTATGAATGGAAACAATTTTAAAATGTGCTTCAAATTTGCAACGTGGCTCGTCACATTTGATATGTTGACTGAAATGTTCATTTTTTTTTGCTTCAGTTTTGAAGCCTCTGTCACAAACATCACAAAAGTCTATAAATACTTGTTCTTTTTGTCCCCTGGATTTAGTTTTCTTATTATTTTTATGATTATTAGGAAATTGATGTCTGACATGATGTATTGGTCCCGGATTAAATTGTCTATATGGTTGTTCCCATGGATTTCCTTGAAAGCCATTCCAAATTTGTTGAGGGGGAGGAAAATGACGTGTTGGTTGATATTGAAACATTGGTCTTGGTTGCCAATAACCTGCTGAATTGCAACCATGCATTCCCTGGCCATTACCATTCCATTGATATTCCATATCCTGTTTCTGGCTACTGTGGATCAAAGTAGATAAAAACTGTAATAAAACAAATATTGGAAAGTTGTTTAATATCACAAGAAATTAAACTTCGATAAGTTCTCTCTATCATATTATCCATGTTCACATAAACACTAATTTAACAGACAGAACCCTTCGTTGGGTATTTTGCTACTAAAAACAATAATTACCCATCTTTTCTTTACAGAACAGCTTTTGTCTACTGGTCAATCAAAACTAATTGGCACACACACTTTCAGACAGGGATGTTCAAAATGAATCGAATACATTCAAAATTTATTAAAATCTATAGATTAGAATATTTTTGTTTGAAAATTAAGGATTTCGAACCATCAGACAAGTTGAACAAAACATACCATAATCAAACTGGTAAAAAAAAAACACAAAAAAATGACCTTTTATTTTTCTATCGTATTAGATGTGATAAACATGAACTTATAGTGATTTATGTAATTTCCCACATGAGAGAATTTAGAATGTATTGGATATTTCATATTTAAAAATATTTTTTCAGAATCTATTTGAAGTAGTAAAATAATCGATTATGGCCATTCCTGCTGTCAGAATTTCAGTTTAAATGTTTAAGGTTCATCCAGTAATTTTGTTGCAGATGCAAAGCAAAATATAGTCATTTTCAGAAAAAACTGCAATGCAGGTACAGCCTATTCTTCAGCAGTGCTTGAAATGAATGATCAGTTATCATCTTTTGCCACAGCTCGGACAAATTCAAAAAATGCAAATTCCACTTTAGTTCAGTCAAGCCAAATCACATTCATTCAACAACTTTTAACATTTGTTATGTTTAATGAGATGAGGACAATCATTCACCTAAATTGCATGAAGACCATAATCATCATTCAAAAGTAGTTAAATTAATTTAGAAAAGGTTATTTACATGCTTACGCACAGCCAATACTTGAAAAATAGAATTTAACAAAATGTGGTGCAGTAATAGGGCCATAATTACGACATATTTTATTTTAAACCTCATGCCTCATTTGGTACTCTTTCTACCGGGTGTGGAATAATTCTACATATAAACTGGCATCACAATCAACAGAATAGAAGTACAAAAATAAAATTTTAATTTACATAGAACCCTTCCCTCCTGTTTTATTATACAAATATGTGAAGTCAGCAAAAAGCACAATCAAATTATTGAGTAATGCTTTTTCAAAGTTTTGTATAATCCAAAAAAAAAAAAGATAAATAATGCCTTTAAGACATCAGTTTTGGGCACGGGTTTGATGATAATTTTGCCAGTTTGCGATCAACTTGATTTTCGTGTGATGATATCTGAAATCGCTAATCCAGTAATCCAACGATTTTCTCACTACAGACAGATAGATAACTGGATAATGTGAAATTCCTTCTATATGAGAATTCGCTACATCTAATGATTACCATTATGAGATCTCCCAAGCTCAATGAGATCTCCTAACTAAATTCCATTCTACTTGGATAGTCATAATGATATCACTACACTCTACACACATCGAAATTATGTAGCTCGGTGTAGGTTAGTGACCAAATTTTGAAATTTACAAGCGCCACAAATCGATCGCGTTAGTTGGGATACTTTGAAGTCTTAATTACAAAAATATGCCCATGATGCTGAAACACAAGACTAATACATGAACAGCACAATACCGTACTAAGCTTTTTCATTCTAAAAAAGCCCATTACGATTACGGTATATTCAAGCATCACACCTTACTGCCTCGAGTCTGTAAGTCTCGGAATTTAACGTATTCAATCAGTCGACACACAACATTAAATACAGCCTATTGCAGTATTATGACAATGTAAAAGCAAGACTGGCCTACTACCTGATCCAGATCAAAGTGACTATAAGCCCCTTGATCCCGATGAATGACCCCGTTTTTATTTTGTCCCTGCAGACTCCCAGTTATTCACGTTCGCGCACGTGTCTGCGTGTTCTCGAATTTATTGACTCCGACATCAAATCAACCGTAACCGGCAAGATGGCACGTTTATGCCCACACTCGGATAAGGGCGTCGGTGCCGGTATTATATAACTTTATACGGGCTTTGTTACCAATATACCAAATTATAGAGGAAAGTACAAAACAGCTTAGGCACGGATGGAGTGGAACAAAAAGGCGAGCAGTAGCGTCTCCGACGAAAACAAAAACAATATTAAAAAGCTGAAAGTAAGAAGTGGACATAAATTCCGCCGACGGAAGGTAGGGCGTTTTATTTTGGTACATACACCACACATGACACACGGTTATTTCTAACCTTTGTGGCTTCCGTCGAACACCTTGCGTTAGTATAGAATAGAACTTATCCCGAGGGGAGGAGGCTGAGTTATAAGGGTTATCTTTGAAGGTGGGTTATCGCGAAATATTGTGTGGCGAATTTGATTCTATCGATTCTATGTAATTCCTGAAGATTTTTGGCGTTAACCGCTCACATAAAGTGGAATTCGTTGGCAAAACACGAATTTTTAAAAGTTAACCCCACAGAAATTCAGTAAGTCAAAATAAACTCATACGTATCGAGTCGATTACATTGTTATTCCACTACATTAAATTTCGTCACAAATACAACACACTGAAATTGTTAAAACAGAATGTCTCAAAAAAGAGAAAGTATTAGCATTAGGACGATTAATTAGATTCACGTATCTTATTTGGGATGGTCTTCATATTCCTCAATGTGTTTTGTGCATGAAAACCTTTTCAAACAGTATCATGAAACCAACGACGAACATACGCATGAAACCTACACCACCTTCGAGACAAGATTGAATACTGCCATACATGCATCTTTTGCAATTGCTTTGTATTTGGCAAAAGCCAAAAAGCACCCTCCTGAAACCTTGATTGTATATTCATTGGAATGTGTGACGTTGATACTTGGAGTGAAAGCACCTCAAACAATGCAACAAGTTTTGCTGTCTAAGGAGAAAAAAAATTTAGAATCAATGAAATGTATGACAATATTAGGAGCATGATGATCTCCCGCCACTCTCCCCTTTCTCATTGAACACCACTCTCCCATTTTTTTGTCACGTCAAACTGAAGCTTAATGCAGAGGAGAAGATGAGGTAATTGAAGGTGACCATATTTCCAATCCCTGAAAGGAGGACATATTGTTCGGTAGAACCACATCTCACCTGTGTCCGAGGGTGACCGTACATTTGAACCCATGTACGTTTGAACCCATGCGTATATCCACGGGTTCAATCTATATGCGGGTGCTAAAACCCATGGGTTAGGGTTAGTATGGGTTTAACTATCCGTGAAACAAAAAAAATTCCATAGGTGCAATAGCATACAGGTGCAATTGTCATGGGTTCAAATGTACGTGGGTTCAAATGTAATGGAACCGTGTCCGAAATATACATTATATATCTACTAAATTCTCTAGGATAAAAAAATTAGACGATGTGACGACAATGAGTTAATGCATTTTTGTCTTTATTAAAAAAAACATCTGCGGAATAATCGATTTATTTTTCCTTAGACCACGAGTATTTGGAAGTTCCTCTAATCCTCGTCAACATTGCTGGGTTATTTTTTGCAATATCGTAAAACTGGATGCAAGAAATGTCGTTAAAATTGTAAACTAAAGTTATTATATCCAATTAAAGAGTCCAGCTGCACACTAACACACATGTATTTCTGTAACGTTTCGTCCGACCAGAATCAGACTTTCTCAGACAAGCAGTTTACAAATTGTTGTAAACTTATTCACAATAGCTTCAACTTTCGTTCGAGCACAAGAATATTTTTTTGAAATACCGGTATTTGAATCTGGAAAAATCTTCTTCATTAGATTTGACGTACTCTGACGAAATCTGTAACTCTGGTGATGTTTCACACAGTGAAACGCCATTGTAGCGTTGGCGACTGCGACATTTTCTTCGATTTGAGTCCCAGGCTCACAAAAGTAGTCGGTTGGAACTCTCAACGTGCAACTGTAAACTGAGTTTGCCTTTATTCGCCACAGAAATGAAAGTACCGTAGCCACAAGAAATGCACTCCGCTTCGCTGTCAGTTCGACCTTTTCTAAAGCATGGGTACTTTTGCTTTAGTTCCTGAGTGAACTGCTAAATTGCTTGGAACTCTCAACGTGCAACTGTGAGCTGAGTTTGCCTTTATTCGCCACAGAAATGAAAGTACCGTAACCACAAGAAATGCACTCCGCTTCGCTGTCAGTTCGACCTTTTCTAAAGCATGGGTACTTTTGCTTTAGTTCCTGAGTGAACTGCTAAATTGCTTGGAACTCTCAACGTGCAACTGTGAGCTGAGTTTGCCTTTATTCGCCACAGAAATGAAAGTACCGTAACCACAAGAAATGCACTTCGCTTCGCTGTCAGTTCGACCTTTTCTAAAGCATGGGTACTTTTGCTTTAGTTCCTGAGTGAAAAAAGTTTTCCTTTTTGGCATAATTTACTGGGTTTTCAGGCGCAAGGATCTGCCACAATCGAAACTTCACGGGATTAGGCATACAAAGTGAAGTGACGTAAAATAGAATTGCACAACAAATGCGATTTTTACGTCATAAACGATTGTGCAGATCAAGCATGCATTTAACCTAGAGTAACCCCGCATGTTAACATAACGCAATGCATTGCTTGTCATATCTAGGGATGTAAGTTTTAGAATTTCGAATCGAAGCAATTTAACAAAAAGTGGCTTGATTCTTTTTAAAAAAAAAATTAATAGATAACACAAGGCAACGCACGCTACAGTGGCGTCGCCTTTATCTCGACCAAAAGTGTTTATTATTATCCTTACAGCTTTCCAAAGCCAGCCGCGACACTCCAGAGTCGTTATATTTCATATTGGTAGCAGCTTTCGCTCAATTTTAATCGACTAGGGCCTACTCAAAATGTTACAAAGTTTCACAAATATTTGAAACGTTTCATTAAATTATCTACATACATCATTGCTTTATACCTTATTGAAAACATGTCTGCGATGCTTCCCTCGTTATCATTGCTTCTTTTACAATCATGGCGCATACGTTACTAACTAGCGTTTATCATTTGGATGAATTTTGAAGGTCAATTTTAGAACAAACAATCGCACCCGGTATTATTTGCAAACATAATTGTATGTAAGTAAATATGTAACTGAGTATACTTTTAGACAAATCCTCCAAAAGGAGGACGTATGATCACCCTAGGTCAGGGGTGGGCAACCTTTTTCGGCTCGCGTGCCAAAATTGGCTAAATTTAACGACAAAATTCTCCCGCGTGCCGACCAAAATTGAAAACAATGCTTTGCAACTTTCAAAGAAAAAATACACAATAATAAACCTTTTAAACATGTACAGACAGATTTCCTATTCTGGAAAATGTCAGCCCGTCAAATAGATTTGATTACTTTCTTATTCTATATCAGTGAGACTTCTGCTGCTGTATTACCGCTGATAGTTACATTGGGTTTATATTTTGTAAGAAAATACATGAACTACTGATTCATCTTTCACCTTTTACGAGACTTGATAAATTTCATAACTGCGAACAGAGATTCACAAGCATATGTTAACGAAAACATGGAGAGTAATGCAGTTGCAAAGTTTTTGAGACACAGAAAATTTTTAGGAATGGCATCCCAATTACGCAATAGTTCGTTTTCTGCACTTCTCTCTCGTATTCCCTTCCCCAATCGCTTATATTTCTTTCGAAATCAATTTATAACAGTAAGTTAGCAAGTAACTCTAACCAACATGAGCTAAACAACTTAATAAATCAAGCAGAAATGAGGAATAGGGTGACACAGACGAACTATATTGCGCAATGTAGCCAAATGAATGCTGTGCTCTTCTCAACAAAACTTATAGTGAGCTCACTCATTTGTTATGTCATAATATATTTCTTTGTAGCCATAAGCTACAAAGGACAAAAAGAGTTAAAATAAATAACGAATTGTTAACTAACGATAATAAATAAACGAACACCTAGTTTCATCAGATAATTCAGAGTCTTGAAACTTTTTATCTAAGGGAGAATGATCTCGTTTCTGAGGCCTCCTCGCTCGCGTGCCGAATAAATAGGCTTGCGTGCCAAGTTTGGCACGCGTGCCAGGGGTTGCCCACCCCTGTCCAGGGAAATGCATCGATAGAAGTTGAGGGAATGCGAGATTTCGTGTCTAAAATTAGAGCTCTTTATACTTTGCCTGATTGAATTTGCTGCGTTTGGGCATTTTAAAAACCAAATGTTGATCTCCGTAGCGGTTTTTGTATCGTTTCTGTTACATAACAGATATATATCATTTGGTTATAGAAATACCAAGTAACCTGTAAGGAGTGTTTGGATTGTCGATATCGATATTAGTAACACGCTGACACACCAAAAAAAGATTTCGACAAGTATGTTAGATTTTTTCCAATCCTTGAACAGATCGGCTGAATCGCTATATGCAAAGAAAATATATATATTAAATTTATCATTCAAGGAAATTTTCTCGCATTTTTTGACAACTATTTAGAGCAGTGGTGTTTAACTTTTACGAGCCAGTCGAACCCCTACGCTATCCGCAAGTTCTCGTCGAATCACATCGTATTGAACGGTTAGATCAAGAAGCGTAATCAGAACTTTGTAAAGAGGAAGCCAAAATCGAACAGTTATAGAAAATGATCATTGTAGTGTAGGCTTAGAAATAGCCATTGTTGATTTGTTGTGTCACAATGACGTCTAAGCGCCATATTCAGGTCGTTCAAAACAAATTTATCACTTGGTGATATTCAATCACACCCTAATTTAATATTCACTGATGTGTAGTTTCTATCACTTACTTGTTGATAAAACAGGGATTAAATTTAATTATTGGATTATAAATAAGGTGTCGTTCGTGCAAATATTTAGCCTCAATTCCAAGAAGCATTAGATTTCTCGTGCCCTTAAGCAGAAAGCATCGAAAAGCGCTATCATAGATAAGTAAGTACGAAGCGCACGACATCAGTGACGATATGAGCCCACAAAATTATTTTTGCATTGTTCTCGTCCCACACTAGTGCAAAAGAATAGGTAAATAGTGCAATACAACACCAACGCTTTCATTTTGCAAACACATCGATCATTATTTGTTATTTACCAAGTTATCTGTACATTATGTCCTTGAATGAAATTGTGAAATGAATCTAATTCTATTATTTTGACGCTCCATTGCGTTTGTTTGATGTGCCTAGAAGCATATATTTGGTGTTTTTTTATTATTCTATACAACACAATATACAACCCTGCCTTGCATGTACAAATTGCATCAGAGACTTGGTTGACTATCCAGCGACAACACTATTTGAAGATGATGTGGTGTATAAATAAATCAAATACGATGAAAACTTTCCCGCTTTTGCTCCTCAACACGGCGAGGACCGTCTGTCTTGACAAGCCTATTTTTGCAAACGCCTCTTTTATATCCGGACATAAAATATTGGCAACCCGAGCAATACATATATCAACGCATACTATCAATTCGCAATTTAGCGAAAAATTTAATCCATGACCAATACGGGCATATTTAAAATTTCTTGCGTTATTTAATTGTGTTCAATGTAACCTACTGTAGTGTCGATTAAAAATATAAAAGCATTACTATTTCAGAACGCCGTAGCCATAAAATGTGTGACAATGTGTCCGATTTTAATCTGTCGCAGGCCTCCTAAAACAAAACTTACGGTGCCTTCCCTATTCAGCTCCGCGACAGGCTACCCATTTATTGGATTCAAATTGATCATACTGGTGTGTGATGTGCAGATGTGTGAGCATCTGACTTCCAGTTCCAGTAAATGTAAACTGTGGTTGAATTCATTTTGGAAAATGACTTGACATTGTTTAATGAAGTGTTTGCGAATTCCATCAATAAGTACTTTAAGTACAATTGTGTCTTTTGTGAGAAATGGGTGGACGACGAATTGAATATATACCAAATTCGAACTTTTTCATGTAATTTAATCAAAAATCTAAAATAGATCTTTCTTTCATGTAGACAAGGGCGAGCGGCTGCCTCGTTAATTTTAACAAGAGAGCTACGCCCAAATATATGGACACGTCTGTTCGCAGTACAGTACGGTTTACCGTACCGTCAGATCACAGTCTACAAATATATTCACACCAAGCGAAGCAGTACAGTAGGACACAAAATGGCGTCCGGTGTCCGCAGAACGTTTAATGACGTCATAGCAAACAAAAACAAATCTCACAGAGCTAACAGAAATATTTAAAATGAATAAAAGTAATAGCCTTCTGGAGAAAAATTTTGTCTTCAACCACTGAAAATTTCAAAGCAATTGGTCCAGTATTCGAAGAGAAAAGCGATTTCTTCAAAACGTGTCAAAGAACAAGGACACTAAGAACAACAACAACATAATATTGAAACGATCGCTATGTCCACTACGTGTCCAAAAACCCTTCAAACTTGTTAGGTCCATCATACTCACATATCCCATATGCTGTGAATGAAACTAAAATCTCTAGCCATGGTCGAAGAGATTTAAATCTGCGCTCAGACAACAGATTTTTAACAGTAGTAACTTCAGTATTGAAGTTTGTAATTATTTGGACAGTCTCATAGCATTGTATAAATTTGAGAAGGAATTACAACAAAGGCATTTCTAAGATCCAGCAACACAACAAAAATGCAAGAACTTTCATTTCATATTTAGCTTTAGATTTATAAATTCTAAGATATTATATCACAAACACAAATAGAACAACAAGTCCAAATTTTAACAAATCATGGATGCTTTGTTTGATCGTTCTCATTTATTGCGACGGCCTAAATTGCTTTTTTTATGGCAAAAGAACAAGCATGTTAACATATTTTAAATTTTAGGAAGTTACGATATGCTTTTACTCATTGGGGTGGCATTGGAAACGCTGTATTTTTGACAGTACTCTTTCTATTTTTCGAATGGTTGTTATAACTAGTCCAAAAATAGGGCCATTATTGCATTTACTTCCATGCTGGAAAAAAAGCGATATATATCATAATGCCAACATTGACATCGACCCGATATTGGAAAAATTAGTGGAAATATTTCCTGGCAGTGTCTCTATTTCCAGCATTCAACCAGTATGCAAGTTGATGATTTGGCTACGTTTTAAAATTCGATCTAGCGTAACTATAAGTGAATCTTTTCGGTCATTGGGGAATGTGCAATCAAGTGACAACTTATTGCATTGATTGATTAGTGTGCAAATGAGTAATGACCAACTCTTCCGTTGTTTTTGCACTCGTAGCATAATTCGACTGAACAAAGTAATAGAAGTAGTAAGTAGAGTTGAGACGGGAACTCCGGCAATAGGGAGTTTTATAAGTTTGCATATTGCTAGCTTCTGTATTGTCTATCTAACCCGAACAAATTTACCAACGATACCCCCACCCCACAGGGGAAGAAATATATAAACGACGTGTGGAACGAGGTGATTGAGCATTCTCATCAAGTTATTATGGAGAAATTTGTTTTGTTTATGTGCCAACGGCTTAACTACACTTTCACTGGAAGGGGGCTATGACTTCGCGAGATGTACTCATTATGTTGCGCGTGCTAGTCACCTCAACCAGAATATGAGTATAGCAAGATTCGGATCCTTCCATAATTGGAGTATTTAGTTGTATGAAGTTTGGATCAGTTGGTTGTATCATTATTTCTGCATTTCAAAGATAAAGTTGGAGTATTTGGTTGTAGTATGTTTGGGACGAGGAAATTCTCGTTGCCCGCGTGTCCTGATATAGTTGATTCAGATCTTGTTCTCATGATAATTCAGATGTACTGGCACCGAGCCACCGAATGACAGAATACAGGAATAAAAGGATGTTTTACTGGATTATTTGATAAATCAAGAGGACATTTATTCTTGATGACACATCTCAGAAGATTCAGTCATGTCATATATCTCAACTCCATTGAAATTAAAGGTCACAGATGCATGTAACTCAGAATATTGATATCCCAGATTCTTGATATTACTAATCGCTGTGGTTATGGAACAGATGTAATGAAAAATATCACACAAGGCACAAAATTGTTGATCAGGCAAAATCAGAAGTAGGCCTGGAATCATGGCAGGGTTCAGGAATTAAGTAATCAATGTTGGAAATTACTGAGCAATACATTATGTACAAGCGTGAGGAAGAAATCATCAAATCAGATCGGACAATAGAAAATTCTATCATTTCTTGCACCTACGATTAAAAAAAACTAACTGTGCCTAGAAATGAATCAGCTGTACCATAAACACCAAATTACGAATAGCAAATTATTGGAGGTGAATAAATCAGTATGCTGATTACAGTGGCGGCGCGTGGCCATTTTGACAACCGGGGCAAGCTACTGCGGGACCAAGTCACCCCCATCTACGGGGACAGGATGAGCGCTGTAAGTTCTCCCATCATTTTATGAGTATAAAAACCATTCCATCGGTAACAACCAATCGGCAAAAGCGACAATTTTTAACGATAAGAAAGTGTCTTCAAAACCGGTCCAAGTCAAGGGATTAATAAATATAGACATAGTTTATTTTGAAACCTCTTTCAAAAGGAAAGGCAATATTTACCCAGATAAATACAATGACATATTAAGAGAAACTTCGGGAAAGCAGACAAAACCTAAAATAAGGTTTAAAACGTTACTATGAAGAATGCAAAGATAAGGACATGCGTCGCTCACTCATAGATATATATGCTGCTAGACTTCTACTGCTTGAACATATATGCAACACGCCGCGGTTTCTTGGAAGCAAAATGCTCAATAACGCGCTGATTAAAGTCATGCATCCCAGAAATAACGTCTCTGTGAATGGATAAAACAGCCAAGGAATTTAATCTATCTTGCTTCATTGTGTTTCTGAGACACGTTTCAATACGCTTCAGCGTGCTGAATGTTCGCTCTGCGTCGGCGGAAGAAATAGGCGTCGTCAAAATGATGTCCAGAAATTTTGCAGACGCCGCAAAGGTAGTTACTAGAGTGTTATCTATGAGGAACCCATAGAGCGCGCAAGTTGATGTGATGTTCAAAAAAGTTTGATTGGTGTATATACATCGCAATTCATTTTCCAATTTACCCACGTTTATCATGGGGTAAAATTTGGAGACAGTAGCCAACAAATGGATGGGAAATTGACGTGCAAATTTTGAAAAATTTTTGGGGTTCATCAAAGAGAATGCGGCAAGGTGTTCAGTGCGCAGACGATCGCCTATTTGATTCACCAGAATGTCACAGCATTCCTTTGCAGACAAAATCAAACGCTGCGTTGTTTGCCCGCGGCGTAAAGAAGCACTCCATGTGTCGTCGTATTTTATTGTTTCCCGGATACGAGATACAGCATCGCAGAAGTCTGAAATACACGACTGCACAGACGCTCCATCCATTAGCCTTGACTGCAATGCGCCGTATAATACATCCACGTGATAGAATATTGTGGAGAAAAAAGCGAGAAAAAATGAAAACTCACCATCTTCTAGCAGACGCTTTAGACCTGCCGCCTCCCTCACAGAGCGTTCGTCCCAAACCGGAGAGCTCTGAATGCCATTGAAACACTCAATGAGCTCAGACCTAATTTTGGACGCGCCCTGCACCACGCGTGATTGGAAGTTCCAACGTGTTGGTACACAAGCTGGGAGACGGCGGCTACATATCTGGCGAAGGAGGTCAGAGCGCTTCGGCGTAACGGAAAAAAATGAAGAAAACCCCGAAACATTTGCAAAAAATATACGGACGAGAGGGGTATCAAGACACATATTTTTAATAACGAGGTTAAATTGGTGTGCATAACAATGCGCATGAGGAAAATCTTCTTTTTTATAAACTTGAACACCATGTTTCGACCCACTCATGACTGCCGCGCCGTCATAAGTTTGAGCTATCAATTTTGACTTCGCGTTGTAAGGCTGTAACACTTCTTTCAGTACAGTCGATATCCCGCAAGCCGTGCGATCAACGATTGGTACAAAGCTGTGAAATCTCTCGGTAGGTTTACCATCTTTCACAAACCGAAAAATCACAGCCAGTTGGGAAACGCACGTGATGTCAGTTGTCTCGTCAGACTGAATCGAAAGGAACTGGCAATTCTCAATTTCCAGAGCCAAATGTTGTAAATAAATTTTATACATTGAGTCGAGCAAATCATTTTGGATATCCCTAGATGTCCCTTTCGAAACAGTTGCGGCATCAAGATGATCTCTCAATACTGTATCTAGGGATGCGGTGTATTCCACCATATCCAAAAATACCCCTCTATTAGAAGAGCCAGCCCGTTCATCGTGCCCACGGAGGGACAGCTCGTGACAACCAATGAACTTCAAAACATCTATCAATCGACCGAGAACATGGCGGTTTTTCTCGACGTTTTGGTTGTGCCGACGAATAGAAACCGCGCGTCCTTCATCCAACTGTGCCGCAATATTAACATTTTCGAATGTTCGGTATTTTACTGCATTGTCCAGATGCTCCATAGAAGATTGATGATCCCTGGCACGCTCGAAAAGATGTTTAAGATCTCTAAAACCAAATTTACACCAATGTGAGTCACGGGCGGTAGCAAAAAGTAGGCAATAAAAACAAAAAAGTGCATTTTTGTTCTCGCTGTAACACAACCATTCGTGTTTTTTATACCAAGTTTCTGCGCAGAATGTACGCCAACGCTTTCCTCCGTCATGGGATTGTTCCAGTGAACAATTTTTTGGTTGATAAGGCCCAAGACGTTGTACCTCTAATTTTTGTTCCAGCGGCAGCTGCGAAAACGGAGTGCGAAGTAGTGCATCAACCTTATTCATTATGAGGTCTAAGGCTAAGAAATGCGAAGCCGGAAAGAAGTGAGGAGCTCAAAAGGAATGTGGAAAATCAAAAGCAAATGGACTAAAGGATCTAACTGATTCAAATAGCGAAACAAGCGACAAAAACGAAGGCGAGGAAACTATCAACTCTTCAAGCAACCAACGAACGAGAAGGAATGCGTGAATATGTCAACACGTTGTTGTAAGAAACGTCGGCATTGTGTCGTCATAATTTCGGGGCTAGCCCCGATGATTTAGTAAAAGAAACAGGAAACAAACGAGACAAACGCGGCGAGTGGAAGATAAAAGAGAGAATACGATACACAATGAGCAACCGGGGCAAAATCGGCGTCGCCCCGTCGACGTTCGGCGAAGGCTTTGCGAGCGAAAAATGAACCATGTCGGGAGAATATGGCTAGTGTAGACAGTCTGTGCAACCGATATTGAGGTATTTTTCGAATATTTTTTATTATACCGAAAAAACAACCGGGGCATTGCCCCGGTTGGCCCTATTGACGCGCCGCCACTGCTGATTCATACTTGACAATCTCAAGTAAAGTTTTGAAAAAAAAACGTGTGCCAGAAATATTTTATTACCCCTTCAACGCAATGTCGACTGTTGAATAAAGTAAAATTCGACATAGTAGCTCAAAGTTTTATAGAGCAGTCTTATATTAAAATAGTGGAATTTAAGATATTTTAGTCAGGATTACCTTGCAGGCAGACATGTCTACATGTGGTTATGAAATAAAAGGGAAAATATGACAAGTATACAGACATACTGACACACAGTTACTTTTGTTTTTAAATATATTCATCCTTCTGTTATTGGTAATATTTAATTTGGTAATATTACTGCGATGCTAGTATCGAAACTGTATGAAGCTAGCTGTAAAGTAATCTAGTGTTGAGAGTTTTATTTTGTATTTATCAATCGATCATATTGTAAAAAAAAATGTGAATCGGAAATAATATTATCGGTTAATCAAGGTTTATATTTCATTTTTAATATCCTCGGTTATCGCAATACAACTGACAGAAGGGGCAAATTGAACAATACTTTAATTTAGAACATATATATATTTCTGTATATTGCTGCCACGTTTTGAAAAGATGAAAAATTGAATTTTATATTTCCATTCTTTCAAGACATTGAAATTGAGACACATACTGTATAAGATTGAATTAGTCATTATTGACATAAGTGTTTTAAAAGTACAACTGCCCGAAAGTTCAATACATTCGCATATTTTATGTTTGCTTATTTTTGGCCTAAGCCTCTTTTAACCAGGTTTGTGTTTTTGTAATTATATTTTTGTGTGTGTGCTGGTGATGATATTTCTCATGTTTTGAACGTTTTTAAAGGTTTTGCACGCTTTCCAAAATTTTCTATTTTAATTTGTGTGTATTATAGAGTTCTCAATATAAACATCTATCTATATATTCTATATCTGTCACCACCGACTGACTTACCGTATGTACGACTGTTCCAGGGGTTCAACGAAGGTCCTCTGTATATCACATGTTTATGTTGCGTATATACATTTTTTGTTTATATATTATTCTGTTAACCGATTATTCCATGATGTTTTGCCGTATTCGAGTATCGTGTTGACATCCGAATTTGTATTGTGGGATTCCGATCACCCACTACCCGTGCGAGGGAAATATATCTCTTGCTATCTTCTACGACCGCTTGGCTGAAGATCGGCTAATTCGGAATCTTGGATCTTCTGATTTACGATTTCAAATGAGATACATGCGTATCCACTTTTCGTAGCAGCACCTTTTATTCCAATTTTGAGGGTGAGCATGTTGTTCGCCTCCATATAATCGCGTGAAATATGTGCACATTCGCTTTACAGATCTCACAGCCCCATCGTAGATTTAACAATTTTCTGCTAATCCAGCTGAAGTAAAAAAAAAGTTGAACGTCATTATCAGTCTATCGGCTTTCAAAATGATGACAAATCCAAAATGAATTTTACAGAAGATATGGCAAATACTGGCTCATTTTTACCGAAGTAGAACCGTTGAATCACTCATTCCTAACATTTTATTGATAGAAAAGGGATTTTCAGTCGTGATTGCTATCAAATCAATGAAAAGACCACGAATCACGATAGTTTATTTGATTTGGTAAAATCTCTTTGTAACTTCACGTTTTATTGAACAGCCCTGGGGCGAAGATGATATATAAAGTACCATAAGACGAAAAAGTTTGAGAAATACTGATCTTTTTTTAACAGTTTACTGATTTAGATACACATATTCCTAGTTACGGAGAGGCCTCATATCATAAAAAATAAACAACATTCTTCTGTAGAGATACAGGAGATAAGATCTCAAATATTATAATCAGGTCTTTTAAATTGCTAATATTAGAGTTATATAATATTGGATTTAGCTGGAATTTATATATATATATTCTGCAATTAAGATCGGTGAATATAAACAATGTTCTTCAGTACATGAACATATCTTTAAAATTATTGGGGAAGAATATATTTAAAACATATGTTGTCCCATAGTATAAACCTTTTTGAATATTACTGTATCCTATTGGTTAAAAATTTAATGATTGCGGACAAAACACGCTTTCGATGTTTCAATTATACGTCTTTATCAGATTGCTTCAATCACAGTACGGCAAACCAAGTTGAAGATAGAAAATATTATCAGTCATCGAATGCGTTTTAATACTAGCCGTTATAGTTATTGATATTTTTTGAAAATTCTTTTTTTTGTGTTTTTTTAAGACAAAATCGGAACACCTCACATAGATCGTTTGTGGAATGATGTTCGGGTGGCATTGGCGCAAAGATAAAATCACCAATCATACTGTTTTCGAGCTTTGTAAAAAGTTTGGTTGCCTTTCCTACCCAGAATTTAACGCACCATCACCGATAATCTGTCTCTTATGTAGTATTTCAACCACCGCCAACATAGCCTGAAGGCCGTTTTTATAGTCGTTTCATTGCTAACCCAATATTTGCAACAACATATATGCCAACAGAGGAGAATCGAGAAAGATGCTAGTATGTGTTCAAACCGACTACAGAGTCAGCATCGCCACAATATATTTGTCTCCTATATTGCTCCTAGCCCAAATTGTATATCTGGTTTGGTTTTCAAATGCGTCCTACAGAATTGACTCTGATTATATCAAAACTAGATATCAAATGTGTATGTTGATTGGACGGATCCAGGTAGCTCCTTTGGTATTTTGGCAATCATTGGTCAACATTCGGACATTCATAGCATTTGGATCACTTACCAACACAATAGTCTCGGCCGTCTCGGATCACATGGCCTTTCAACTAATAAACATTGTTGCTTTTGCCCCAACCTCTTTTCGTTATGTTATAGATCAGGGTCGGACAACCCGTGGCCCGCGGGCCAAAAAGGCTGTTATAGATAATATATCGGAATGTGTTCTCCTAAACTCGTTCATCCAAAAAACTTTACAGTCGTTTTCCCTTTTGTTGTTTGTCGTATTGAGGGCTTAACAATGAGTAGAACGTGTTTTGTAAATGAATTTGTCACTCACTCATTTAAAGGGTTTGCTATGGTTTCCACCTTAGGGTTACACATATCATAAGTGATTGTTGTGTTTTGGGAATATTCATGTAAAATGGTCGTGTGAATTGTTGGTCAATCATAATTTAGAATATTCACTTGATTTTATACAGCGCATAAACATGTTATTAATAATAATAATAGATTTCTGTAAGCAAATACATAATGTTAGATAGATTTCATTTTTGATTGTAATGTAACTAATTTTGTGAAATTGTAATAAAACAGATGTGTTGTACGCTCTCTACGACTTCTGGCTTATTCTATACGACTAGTCGCAAATTTATTTTGTTATTCTAGGTTTGATACGTCAATTTCCGCTTGACGTCCCCGTAAATTGTTTAATTTGATTTTCTAATCATTCTACTTCATTTAAAATGAGGTATAACGACTAATGTGTTATGAAATGTAGGTTGCTGAACGATTTCAATGTCCTCACGATGGCTTGTAATATGATTATTACGGTACATGGTTAAAAAATCAATGGTAAAGTATAGGGAAAATTTTTAATAGTGTGAGTAGTACTGAAGCAATGTTTTTGAAGGTTCGCAATATCATTTACCCTACGGCTATGCACTATACACTGTTCTGAGATAATGATAACAGTTCCTGTCATTTTTTTTAAATTTTGATAATATGCCTCAAACTTGTGTGTGTCATTATTTTAGTCGAACAAGGACGGTGGCATCAGATTTTTGAACTAAATTTTTTTAATTACGTAAGATGTAATATTTATAACTTTCCGTTCACATTTGATTCAAGCATATTGATTATTAAGTCCTAATGTCTGGAAGTAATTATGGCAAAAATCATTGTTTGTACTTCTAACGCCAATGGTATAAAAGGACAATACATAAAAATGACTTGGACATTTTACTATCGTAACGAATAACTATATATGATATATTTGCCGTCTTGAAAGAAACTATCAATTTATTGAAATTTTGTAATTATTATACTCCAACGTGAAACAAAGCAAGATATTCTGTTTTATTCATTTGAAAACATTACAGAGAATCTTATACACAAGAAAAAATAATAATAATAAAATAGGATATGCGCACATGTCACTAATTATTTTAGGCCAAGTAAATGAACAACTTTGGTTATTCATATCATTGTTTTAGAAGAAATTGCACATGATATCTATTCGGCTATTGTTATTGTTACGCATATTTGAAAAGCGCCACAAACGTATAACAGTACAAACGTGAAGTGGCCATAAATGTTTTACTTTTTTCAAAGCGATTCACGGGGTTAGTGTTTATACAACAACAACACGTTTATCCACTTTGCTCCTTGTTATTACATATTTTTAACGATTGAAATACTATTGTAACGCAAGTATTTTGTTATTTCGCGAATTGTGGGACTGATAGTTATTTTCAACAAGTGTAGTTTTGTGTAATTAATTCGAGCTGGTTCATGGAAACAATGATTTAGCATAATTTGTAATTAAATTTTAAATTGATAAAAAAAAATTCTGCGAACCGCCGCCGGCTTATAAATAAACACTTGTTTAAGAAATGTTTCTCTCAGTTTTACTTACAACCGATCATATTTACTTGACTAAGTGATTGAATAGCAGCAAAATGTCAGCTTTGATTCGCTTGGCGATTCTGTTTGGTGTTTTAGCATTATGCCAAGGTATGCAATGTTTTACCATTGACAGTATAAAGAAAGTATACTCTCTACGCACTATTGCGTGCTTCTCTCATACTTGCTGGAGACATTTGTGTATATTGAATCATTTCTACAAAACAAAACTTAGCGAAGCCTATTATTGATACAGAATTCTCAGAATATATTGAAGTTTTGATTATCTTAGCTAGTGGCAAGATTAAATAAGTGGTTCGACCTACTATGAAAAAATATGTAAATGATGTCTAGTTAATATAAAATTGTTGGGAGGTTAACTTTTCCTCTGGATATTAAAAAGGAGCCAAGTAAAGCTAATATTTAAGTTGAGATATTAATATTTTTTTTTAACTTTCAGCGAGAGGTGTACGTTGGAACGAATGCAAACCAAATAACAAAGAATGTAATCCGACCGCATGCCAGAATACCAAATGTCGTAATCACCCTCAAGCGACATGCATAAACTTCTGCAGAGGTTGCGTTGCACGATTTTTTATAACATACTACTATTGGACGCGGGAAGTAACAAATGATTGCGAACTTCCTACACCTGATTCCAGATGTGCAAATTACGAGGGATTGTCGCATTTAAGAGGTGCATCTTGTCGTGGACGTCGGTATGGAAGGCCCTGTAAATCGAATGAAGATTGCAAAAGTGGACAAATTTGCTGCCCTGCGGGTGCCTGCGGATTGCTATGCAGGGATTTACCTGGTGAGATTTCATTTCATCATGTTTATTTGAATTCAACGGGAACCCGTTTTACGTCATGTTTTCTAATTTTATTTTACAGTGGTGGATCCCAATTGCCCACAGCTTAAAGGAAAACGAAAGCGACGAGCCCTCGGCACGTACCAATGCTTTTCAAATGCCGACTGCAAAGACGGACTGTGCTGCAATGGACCAATATCACCCTGGACCTTATGTATTACCGAGGACTAAATTTTTGTGTGTAATTTGATTTCCAAGTTTTCTGGTATTGGAAATAAATTTGCTGTGGTGTGTACAAAGTTATGATATTGCTTTGAAATTGTGATTGTGATAAGCATATGAATTATGAGTGGTAGGCAAATAATATAAATAAACAAAACCAATATACAACTGAAGCTTAGTTTAGCAATAACATTTGAAAGATCCCAAAAAAGTTATCAAATTCGTGTAAATCTCCTGTCGTTCTTTGAGATTTGCGCTAGTTCCCTTTCGCTCCCTAATTTGGTCAAATGTTTATTCCAAAAAATTTCAGAAAAATTCAGCTTTGAGTTCGGGCCTCAGATATACTCGCTCAAGTTGTAAATTCTACCTTAAGAAACAGTCAGGTCTTTCGTTATATCTAGATAGACAAACAGATACAGCGTCCACCTACTCAAACTGAGACAAAGAGACAATCCCATGGAAAAAGCATTAATTGTCTCATAATATTTCCATCTACTATGAAAAGAATTACGTTCCTATCTGCCGTAGGCTATAAGATATATGACACGTTTTCTTGTAAAACAATTCAACACAATGTTAAGCAAGATATGGAGTAGCAAAGATAGATGGTCACAGAACAGTGGCGTATCTAGGGTATGGCAGCCGTGGCTCGTGCCATGGGCGCCGGTCATATAGGGGCGCGAAAACGGCGAAAAGTTTTAATCGTAAATTGTTCTAATACAATAATCTAATCATGGTACTAGAAACTCGTAATTTTACTTAATAAAAAGCGCACAAATATTTCAATTCAGCAACAGTCGTTAAAAATTGCCAGTCGAAGATCAAAGGTGCGCATTTTGAAACTTTGCCATGGGCGCTATTTTACGCATATACGCCACTGTTCTGCAATACAACGACAATAAACCAACCATAGCACTCGTGCTTGTGTAATATCATACATTGTGCGGATTTTACTATGTATAATAAGTTTTAATTGTAACTAAATTAGGTGGTTTTCTCCATATTATTTTCAATATTCCTTAGCGGTATTATTTAAAAACATATTCTAACTTACCATAATTTCATATTTGCGCAGTTTAGAAACATTCACAAAAATAGCCAAGATTCGTAACGGGGTTCCGATTCGAGTTTAATTCGAACTTGATATCAAAACCACGTTCTTTTTGCCCAGTTTTTATCCAATTCTGGCTTACGTTAAAGTATTTTCATCCCTATAAAGTTCAGTAATTAAGTGATAGTCATACGTAAGTGATTGGTTGCACAAGATCACTAGACACATACATATATATGTACACAATGTATCATGCTGGGCTGGTATTGGGTTACGCAAGTTTAACTAGCTTTTGTTGCTCTATGCCTTTGCGCGAGTGGATCCTAATGCTTGTAATGCAATGATATTGTGGCACGATCAAAGATGACTATTCGATTTGATTCAACAGTTTTGCCGCACCCTTCCACACATGAATTTCTGTAGCGTTTTCTTGAATCAAATAGGATATTTGAGTGTACTGCGATAAAATGACATTCATGTGCTTTTCGTTGCATTATCTACATAGAAAGCGTGAGCTGCTGGCGTCATAAAACAGTTCGACAAATGCCTTTTTCACGTCATGACGTCACTGATCCGGAAAATTTGATTTTAGTTCCTAATGTATCAATAGGTTCTTCGAATCCGACCAATATCGTATTTATTCCATGCCTATGTTATTTGCATAGCACGACTACCATAAACAGACATTCATTATATTTCTCGCTGTGTCATTTGTATATAAATATTTTATAAGTACTCCCATGTAAAACATATTTGTGTACTTCACCCTTGCACGTATTAGCCCGCCCATCCTACCACCATTCTTTTTTCTACTAGACCAGGTGTTTGTGCAAATGGCAATAAATTATGTAATTTGTTCTTCGATTTGTTCAATTTTTATCCAAAAAGGTGTCTGCCACAGATTTGTGTTTGAGCACATCATGGTCTTATCCATACACCCCGTGCCCAACATTATTATTTGCCACCATAGTTGTATCTCTATATATATACACGATACAGAAAATACATTCGCGATACCCGCCAAGCAACGATCGGAGTTCGTTGGAGCTATCAACACAGAAGGGCTGTCTTACAATTCAGCATGTTTGTATTTTTCTGTTGCAGGATGTCATAAATCTTTATTTAAAATTGGATATAAATAAATAAAACAGTTCAATTCATATTTTTTTACCTTGAAACTTCAATTTTTTTTTCAAAAATAAAAATAGGTGAGCATCAGTGATCACTAAAACAAATAAATATTCACGCATTGATTTTATATAACTTTTAAAACATGCCATCTGCTGCAAATTATTAAAAATGGGCAGATTCAGCCCAACAGTCATTTTGGATGTAATAACTCAAACTTCTTCTTCGTTGGTTTTACATTCAGTAACATTACTTGAATTCGTTTCTTGTTTCTTTCCATCACAGCATTTACAATTTGCAAAACATGGCAACATTCTGTCTTTCCAGTCGTCAAAGCAGAAAAGCAGACACCACAAATTGAAAGCTACATTGACATTATAGACCACGGATAATCCAAATTTAGATAACACAACGAATGCGAGAATGTCACTTAAAATTGTTATGGGAGTCATTATCATCGATCTTTTTAATAAGTAAATAGACTTCTGTTGTAATCTTTGACCCCTGAGAGATTTTTTCAAAGTTTCCCTGTGACGAAATAACGGAATTATAAATAATGCAAGAGTACAAATTTGAGTTTCAATTTGATAAAGAAGAAAACAAAATGTTATCCATCTTGGTAAGCACGTCAGTCTTATTACATTATTGCAAATGCCTTCATATCCAACCGCAATACTCAGAAACAAATTAGTAAACAACATGAAAAGTCCTTGAAAACGACTGAAATTATGCAACGGTTTTGATGAAAGATGCCTCAAGGATGGTTCGCTGTGAAACATTGTCTGACGAAGCCACAATATGAGATACTCCGACGTAAAGGCCCGCTGTGATAGAAGCACGTCAGATATATATATGACGCTATTGATATTGCGATGAAACATAAACACCGTGACCATTTTAGATAAGGCAACTAGGCCAGTGAAAACAAGTGTCAAACTCATTACAGATCGAAGGTTTGAAGCCAGCAAAAGGTCCGTGCATTTTTCAAGTCGAAGCTTATGCAATCTCTTCGAAATAAGAACGTAGATCTGGCAGAACGTTAAGTAAATCAATATAATTGTAACGACTATGTCTACGTAGAATTTCTCACTAAGTACATCTTCAAATGATTTAGAGAAACTGTTGGAATTGTTCTTCGAGCAGTTCATACTTGATTCGATGTTTTTGTGATAAAACCTAAATTTCAGCAGCGAGTCAAAATTTTGACTGACAACTAATGATACAATCTGTCAAAACGAATCAAATAATTAATAAATTTTGGTGCCAAGTACACAAAAGTCTAAATTATGATAGCTCACAACCAGTGGCGCGTCTAGAGAGGGCCATATGGCCAGTCGCCCCTGCACGTTATAGGGGTGAATCTGTTGATTTAAATAAAACTAATGCTGTACAAACATTTCACTCTTACTTGACCCTCAATTTATTCATTTTCATGTATAACGACATCTATAATTTGTTCATCTCCCAAATTATTTATGAATTTCGTGACAAGGAGCATCACTATCAGAAACTCGCAGAGAAGTTTGATACGCCGCTGCTCGCAACATAGATACTTCTCTGAAACGTTGCTCGGACAGAATGCCGGGGAACATTTCATAAAAGTTTGAGAGATAAAAAGTATTTTGCAATGCTTGCCTCCTTGCCCTATACCCTGTATGGAATTTCAATTATTGGAAATAACTCATTTTGAATTATATTGTTATTTTTTAAATATTTTCATTCAAATACAAAATTCCTTAATTCATTTAGCGAACACAAATTTTAAATAAATTCCTATTTTTCTTCACTAATAGAATTCATGCACTGGACATTACTCCGCTTCGGTAATAAGTTACATTGTGTGGATTGCTAGACAGGAAATTCTCTTAAAAATGTAATTGAATTTTTTGATTTCATAATATTATTATTCTATGTTATCATTACCATATACCGATTACTAAATATTTATTACAGGCTAAAAGTATCCAGAGATACCATATTCGAATCGCATCAACACCAGACTACAATAGAAGACCACAACAGTAGGAACAGCCATATATATATATATACATCTTATATAATTTTCATACATCTTGGAACTTAGCTTGCATTCATTAACTACAATTCTGCTGAAACTGCACTAAAGTTTTATTGAATAAAAATAGACGCATTGGCATATTTCATAGTGACGTCGCGGAAGTAAAGACACAAATAACCCCCCTTTCAACAAGGAAGTCCTAAACTGAATATATTCGAGAAAGATGAATCACAATCAGTTTCGTATATTTGAATACAATGAAAATTTTCCATTCTGAATCATAGATATATCGGTATTTGTATCAGTACCGGCTAAAAACATACCGAAACCCGTAGAATCCACAGAAATGTTGAAACATATCGTACCAAATTTCTATCTTTATTATGTACACATTAAAAAAATTGTTGTTGTTTAGGTACACGTTTCATTAATATATTGGATATTTTGAAATGTGTAAGAACGAATTAAAATATTAACCATGGAATTTCTATGTTCCTAGCCAAATGATCAGGGGAAAGTTTTGTGCGAGTACGCTGCGGTGTAATGACGCATATGAATATGAAATGAATCTTCAAATGTTCACAAAACGTTTCCGCATAGCTACTTTGAGACCTAACCAAACATAAGCATCCTCCTGAGATTAACGAAACACATGAAACAAATAGAGAAAGTTAGAACGAGATTTCCTATGTTTCGTGCTCTGACATTTTGTTTAGAATTTCGTGCTACTTAATATCCGAATACCGCGAATTTTGTTTTATGTTTCTGGGAGGCATACCGAGTTAGACCATTTTTCGCGACATTGAATCTATAACATAACTCCTCCTGTTTCAGCAACTCATTTACAGTTTATATTATTTGTCCCCGTATGCGAAGCTTAATAAAAAGAAAACAATAAAATAAATCGTAGATTCGTAGTCAATTTTCTTGCTTGCACTCGTGCAAATGTCCAATCTTGATATTTTTAATGACTATTATTCAGTGGCTAAACTCCTGTGCTCGTATAGATATTGAATCTTATATCTGAAGTAATTTACAAAACCTAATTTGATAAAAAGAATTACTCCCACCACGGCTAAAAATAAAAAAAATAGTAATCATCCAGTTAGGGTTAGGCGAGGGCTAGGAATGCAGATTGCGCTGGAACAACTTTGCATACGTGGCGGGGGAATTGTACAAAAAATCCGAATTACAAGCCGCCTTGCATTCGTTGCGTTCAAATATTGCACCGCAAAAACAACCATGTGTTCTAATAGATAATCCAATCGCATGGAACATTTGTTATCATATATAAACAATACAGCCATAATTGCATTTTGTCTTATTGAAACTGGAATAAGATGAATGCAAAATAATTAATTAAAATTTCCGAAATTATTGCTGACTTGCCATGCATTGTTGTTTGTAATCAAATTAGGTAGACTTTGCCAAATCGACAAACAACCTATTCAGCAAACATGGCATGTGCTTAACACATATATTGCTGCGTTATTAATTAGGGGCTCGTTGGAACACTCCATAAACATAATTATATATATATATAACAGGAAAATGCATACAATTCAGAACGCAGTACTTGTACTCAAGCCATGTCTATAATGTCCAAGTATATATAAGCGGACGTAATAAGTGACTCCCGTAGGCACAGAATACCATTGTCTCTGATACCTCGCTTTCACGTAACACAATATTCAATTTTAGGTCACCAGTAGGCGGATGCGTGTACGTGAGTTATATTAGCATCCGAGGTCGAGTCACGTATCTGCAACAGTGGCGTGTCTAGGTTATGGCAACCGTAGCTTGTCCCATGGGCTCAGTCACATAGGGGCGCAAAAAGAGCGAAAAGTTTTAATCGTAAATTATTTAATACAATAATTTAAACTTGGTAATAGAAACTCGTATTTTTTCTTATATAATAACGTATAAATATTTGAATTTAACAACAGTCGTTAAAAATTGTCAGTCAACGATCAAAGTTGCGCGTTTTTTGAAATTTGCCCTGGACGCCATTTTACGTAGATACGCCACTGACACAGCATAGACTGACTTCTCTGTGTACTTTCAAATTAAGGACAACCCGATATTCTGCTTGTCTCACACTTATCCTACCTATCTAATACTTGTATCGATTGCCCCACACTTGTCATGCTTGCTTCACACTCATCCTGTTTGTCCCACACTCGTCCTATTTGAATCAACACACTTGCTCTGCTTGTCCCACATTAGTCTTGGTTTTACAAAAACTTGTATTGCCTATCCCACACTTGTGATTCTATTTCAAACCTGTCCTGCTTGTATCATACTTTTCCTGCTTATCTCACACTTGTCCTGATTAAATTAAATTATATTGACTGTCTCACACTTGCTCTACTGTCCTACATTTCACTTTCATTTACCACACTTTTATTGCTTGTCTCACTCTTATTATGCTTATTTTAAACCAGTCCCGCTTGTATCCCATTTGTTCTGCTCGTCCTACTCTGGCTTGTTCCACAATCTTCCTATCAATCAATCCTCCCTGACCTAATTTTTCCTTCTTGTTTCACAAGTTGATGGTTTGATGATTTTAGAGAAAGCATCTCAAACAATGAAACAAATATCGCTGTCCAACGACACAACAAAATCCAGAATCAATGAAATCTCTGACAAGAGCAGTTTATATCGAAGATTGACTCCTCTCCTGTTTTTGTTCTTCAATTGGACAAAAGTACAGGAGACCGGGGCTAGTTGTAACATTTGACTTCGTTTTCGGAATTATTTCCGCAGTCATGTAACACATTAAGTCTTTCGCGACTCACGTACCTATGTCCTTGTCCCACTGACAGTAATCTGTTGCGCACTGCAACGCGCCTGTAATAAATTGAACATCAAATGAACGAATATAAATAACTTGCTTGTTTCATTAGTTTAATTTCCTCATGTTATTTATGGTAAAGGACATACAGTTGATCAACTAGAGTTTGCGCATGCATTAGCAAAGCTTTTGTTCAGTTGCAAGTATATGCCTGGATGATTAATAAGTTTTCATGTCTGGTGGGGTAATATGAACATCATTGCTCGCGGCTTATTATTTATGAATCTTTTAGGCGTTCTAGACGCATTTGAATAGTTCAGTAGTGTCTTTAATTAATTTTGTTAAATGTTCGTCTTACCCATCCATGTGTCCGTTTTACCCGAATAAATTTTTTGGGACAAAATGCTCATTTCCTAACAAAATATTAGGCGGATTGCCGAAATCGACAGTGGGCTGTAGCGCACGTTCAAATTGCTTACTTAAATACGGGAGTCACGCATCTATATGGTAAAAATTACGAGAAATTAAGATTTTGCTATAGTGGTGTCCGTATTTGACGGGCTTACTATATTATGAAAATAATGAGCTACGGGAAGCATTGCAATAGAACGGAGTCAGTATTGCGGGGACAGCTCAGATTTCGCAAATCCGCAAAAATACGAATCAAAACAAGAAATGATCGGCCACGGTAGCACACATGTTCATGTCCGCAGATTGCCGCGGTATTTTGGGTGGAAGTAATGCTTTTATTTTGTCGTAAGTCGACGCAATCGCGAGTTACTTTAAACACAGTTAAAATGATATGGCAAGGAAGACATTTTAAATTCTCGTAGTTGTAATAAATTGAAATGCTGGGCGTTTTACAGAGCGCGTAATCGCGGCGACTGCTTTAGAAATATCCAACGCGGACCAGAAACCGGGCGAGAGGCCGTGATTCGCGGTCTGATTAAGCTTTTTTTATTTTCTTCCCCGATTAAAAATTCTATCCTATGCTGAATAACTATAACAGCCTTGCCTCTCGGCCCAATACAATTAGTTTTAAAGTTAACTATATGAGAAGCGAAACCACGCTTTGGTAGAGTCCTGGCAGAGCCAATAGAAGGTCACAACTTTTTTGACTAGGCACTACCTGTTCAAAGTTCAAACATTTTTTCAGGACAACAGCACTAGAAAATTAAGTGTTTTTGCCAAAGTATTATATTGCACTTGGAATAAGATCGGAATATAGGAATCATAGAAAAATGACTATCCAGACAACTTTATTTGGTTAGTAGTGTTAATTCCTGGCATCCCAAAGTAGGGTTTGCAGTAATTATATAATCAGCATGGTACATGCATTTTGAATTAAATAATTGAAAGAATCTCCCTCACTTACCCGAATTTCTAGATATATGGCTTAGTGTCATGTACAATTAAACCAAGGGGCCAGACAAGTATGCCAGGTGACAAAAATTGCCAAACACTTGAGAATAATTAAAAAAAAAAGTTGAAAAGTGACAAATTATTCGGTGAATCTTGTCCAGGATACAAACATCAGTGCATGATATATAAGAAATTTTCATCCAATTCAATTTTATTCGGCTTGTCATTTCATCACCATCTTCATTTCCTAGGCTTCATTCAGCTTTGGCTTGCCCTCTCAACTGATTTTACTGCTTCTTTTAATTTTCCAACAAAGTCTTGCAACTGTTCACGCGTGCAAGAAAATTGCACATTATCTTCTTGGTTAGAGTTTATTTCACCACACAACTGTTGTTCAGTTTTAAAGGAAAGGGTGTATTTCAAATCCATAACTTTATTCAACTGACTATTCTTCATGTTGTAATCAAGTCTCCAATCGATATCAACTACATGAGGTAAGCCTTTGTTAATTCGGGCCAAGTGTGATCGTACCTTTTGCTTGTTTAGCTTATATGATTCTTGCAAAATCTCTTTTTGTTTCGGGAGCAATTTACAGTCATCTAAAACCATACTGAATTGCTCAGAGCTTGTATCTGTTTTCGAGGCTTCAACAAACAACGTCATTATAGCGAGGTATGTTTGCTTCAAGATGGCAGCATCTATCTCCACAGTGTCTTTATCTATTAGGATCTCATCTTCATGCTGACTGAAAATGCAATCCAATGCATTTTTAACAATAACTCGGAAACACTTTTCTGGAAGTCCGACTGTTCCACAGACTTGCAAAGCTGTTAGCGTGGGCTGGGAAAGTAATTCCATTAGGTAATCTGAAATAAAAGTACGGTACTAATAAATAGTTGATTTGTGTTTGGCAAGAAAGGTTCAGATCAGGTAGTATGGCCAAATATAATAGGGCATATGAAATGTATTGCACATACTAAGTCAAACACATTATGTGTACATCTTTTTAAATAATTTGACATACAATTTCATTTAACAGTAAATCAGAAGTGATAAGGCTAGTAATGTGACCTCTTAGCAGCAGATAACAACTTTTTATTAAAATGATAAAATCTGTATACTCCTATGGACAATGATGAGAAATACCGTAATAATAATTGCACTTGCACATAAAACATTTCAAATAAAATCACTAGCTTAAAATATCAACTATGAATAGCATATAGAAAGAAAAATGATATCATGTAAACAATGCCACGTTTCAATCTTGACTTATAGAAGGAAAATATATGATGGACATGAAACTTTCTGCACTGATTTAAAAATAAGTACTATATTTAATAGTGTGAGGTATTATGAACATGCTATATTTCAAAAAATGCATTGTGTGATTTTCAAATATAAAGAAACAGAAATAAAAGCCCTATAGAAATATAAAGACTACGAATCTTTGAGCAATTGCTGTATCAACTACGGGTACAAACTTGCACTCGCAAGGGAGTGAGTTGCGGGTTCAAATCTCATAAAAAAAGAGTGAGTTGCGCGTTTAAATCTCATAAGATGATGATCATATATAAACAAAAAAATTTAGTTAACGCTGGGCCTTTCATGAAATCATACACTGGATCCCACTTCTTCCACTATAATATTTATGCAATGAAACACATGTGAACTACCCGATAAACAGATGTATACCACGAGTACAACAAATTACTAAGCCAATGTAAGTCTTCACCCACCAAAAATAAATATGTTCACCGAAGATAAATACCATAGCCTATCCTCTAAAATGCTACCTTTCTATTCTATCTACTTTTAAAATAAACTACTGACATAGGTTGATATACATGACGAAAGTAATGTTCTTCTACATCGATTTCAAATTAAGAGTATCACTTTCATGTTGAGGAAGACGAGAATACGGGTTTCTTTTAAAAATACAGTAGTACACTGAAACAAATAGCAGAATATTTGTAACAAGAATAGCCAGCCCTATAAGAAAAAAATTACCACAGTACCCATCTGAAATACCACATAATCTAGCATTGTCACTTCCAGGAACAACCTCTGAGGCTACTTTTTGAAATTGTTCAAAAGAACAAGATGTGCCGCATTTATAAAATGGTAATCGATGAGGCGATTGTGTAGAATCATTTCTGTACCATAATTCAACTGAATAACTTAAATCGTTTTCCAAATATAAATCAAGCATGACACATGATGCATATGGTGGAATAATCCAATTGTGTGCTCCGATGGAAACAAGAAGAGTAGTGATGCAGTTGTCATGAGCAGAATAACCGACCAATGAATATTGTGTTTCATTCCTAATTCGTTTCTCCATATTTTCCAGCATGTTTCCAAGAATGATTCCATTTGTCATCTTAGAAAGAGTTTTTGCATATTTAAGTTCATAATCAGTACAAGCTAGCCCTTGGTGGAGGCCTGCAAGATATGCGAGACTTTTCGTTGTGTTATCGTCCACCCATTTTGGTAGTGTGTAGTTATTGGATCGCAGGCAAATTAGGTTATCATATAAATCAGTTATAGAATTGAAATCATATGGCTCTTTCATACCAGTTAAAAATGTCATATTTTTAAAAAAGTGTGCATAGCTAGAAAGTAGAGATTTGTAAAATTTTGATTCATTTTGACCTTTTTTCAATAAATCAGCGAAAGCTTTGCAGCCCTTCTCAGGATATTTTTTTCTGTTGTAGAGCCAATCTCTTTTCAAAGAATCAGTGTGAATAGGAAATGGACGAAATGCTATAGTACTTTTCCCTATGGTAGAATTTGGAAGTGCATAAAGTCCAGAGACGACGCATTGAGCTGTCATAATGGTCCTGTCGGTATCAGTGCTTTTTATATAAATTTCATTCTCCTTGTATTTCTTACTGATCAGGTTTCCATACTTTGATTTCAAATAAAGTCCCAATTCGTATGCTTGTGTCATTCCTTTGCTTGTCAACTGCATTTTTCCATCTTTCCATACAAATTTATATGGATCATTCGGATATGTATGAAAGGATGATCTATCACCATGTCTCCAAATTATATTCCCTTGTATAAGTTTTCTTCCATGTGCCTCGTAAAATATCAAAAATAGTATATAGTACAGTAATGACATACCGGCAATACCTACTGTATTATTGAATGCACAGACAACAATAATAGAGGAGTTAAGGACTATGAGTTAATTCAATAATCGGATAACGGACGGACAACTCGACTACAGAGAGGCTTGAACTTTATTGGTATTGAATGTTTTGAATGAGTACCTTCAAATATATTAAAACCTTTATACATCACAGTAACACTTATATATTCATGAATGTGAGCTTAGTAGTCTAAACTCGCCTACCGAACAGCTTACTACTCGCCTACCGAGCATTATCATCAAAAAACAGTGAGACTTCAAATTTGGAAATTTAATATTTCTGAAATCAATGTTCAACCAAAATATTTCAGATATTTTTCCAGATAATTTCATAGGCATAATTAATTTTTTTTTTTGAATCAGAATCTGAAAATATTTTTGATTCTTAAAAATATTCCATATTGGGCCATGGGCCAAAAGATACCCTAATATCACACAAAACCAACGACTAACATACTGACAAAACAAAACGCATCTCTAGGCCTCAAATCACTTAATGGATCAAACATTGTCAAATTGTGCCTAAGGGAGCATGTCCCACTGAACCCCGGTCCACTGTTCCCCATAGGAAACAAACATTTTCAGACTGTCCCACGTCGAGATTAAGAGGGCACATCTACTCGCCAACGTTATAAATATGTTACATAAGACTAAAGATGAAAAATATCAGGCAGCGGATTTACCGTAAATATATACTGTACGGTACACCACTGTGAAGCTAGTAGCAAACCTTCTTCGAATTGTGCGCAGCGGTGCGTTAAGTCTCGTTTTTGTGCTCATTGAAGAGTGATATTACAGTTTTGTGCTTTTTGAAGGGTGATGGAGTAAAACGTAGGCGATTTCTAAATTCCACACGGCAGAATTGCTCTCGATTATAGATATGGAAGAAACATCAAGACCAACCATCCGAGACCAACAATCGCCGTGAAAATGCACAATTGACGATTTTCACAGCGCTAATGTTGTTATTAAAATAGCCGATTATTTTCGGCAGCGTGACGTGTTATTCAGCCGTAATGACAAATAGCGGAAGACAAATGTCTTGTTTCATGAAGAAAGATTAAAATTACATATTGTTTATTTATTTTTTGTCAATTGTGCGAACGAGGCACTTTTTATTCATTGTAAAAATACCGGCGGGAAACTAGCGTAACTTTTTATATAAAATAATTAATGTGTAAAGTATCTTCAATCAACTTTTTGAACTAAATTTAACTCAATTAAATTTTATTGCTGACGCAGGGATTTGTCTAACGGTTGTCTAAAAAGCATTATCACCGAAAGAAATGCGATAGATACGTGTCAATATTACAAGAACAGCCCAGATTTATCAAATTTGCTTAAATACAAATAACATACAACACGATATTATCAGGGACTTTACCACACATTTTTATGTCCGCGGATTACGGTGTTAAGTTGAGAATTAACGCTTTCATTTTGTTGACGCAATTTATCTCACATTATTATGTCCACAGATTGCCGTAGTATATTACAGTAGACTCTATCGACGCAACAACGAGTTACACTGAACACAATTAAATTAATATAGAAGGACTTTCAAATTCCTGTAGTTGTCGCGGATTAAATATTTCACGCCACATAAGAGTCATTGTACGCTGAATATGTCAGCCGTTTTAACGAACACACAATCTCGGCGAACGTTTTAGAAGCCGTTGCATGGGAATTTCCGATTTTGAACAATCGGTGATTTTAATAACAATATTAGTGCTGTGAAAAATATCTTCCGCTCAAGAGGCACGCGATTTTATAATTTCATATCAAAGTAGAATATATTAAGTTAATCACACACATTGAACCTAAAACTACTCAAACTTAGAAAAGGGAGTACTCCTCTGTTGAAGATACCCCTTTTTATTAAAATTACGTAAAGCAAAAAAGGGTTAAATTTTGCAATTTTCAAATGTTAATAGAAATATGTTCCGCTCAAGAGGCACGCGATTTTATAATTTCATATCAAAGTAGAATATATTAAGTTTATCACACACATTGAACTTAAAACTACTCAAACTTAGAAAAGGGAGTACTCCCCTGTTGAAGATACCCCTTTTCATCAAAATTACGTAAAGCGAAAAAGGGTTAAATTTTGCAATTTTCAAATGTTAATAGAAATATGTTCCGCTCAAGAGGCACGCGATTTTATAATTTCATATCAAAGTAGAATATATTAAGTTTATCACACACATTGAACCTAAAACTACTCGAACTTAGAAAAGGGAGTACTCCCCTGTTGAAGATACCCCTTTTCATCAAAATTACGTAAAGCGAAAAAGGGTAAAATTTTGCAATTTTCAAATGTTAATAGAAATATGTTCCGCTCAAGAGAGACGCGATTTTATAATTTCATATCAAAGTAGAATATATTAAGTTTATCACACACATTGAACCTAAAACTACTCGAACTTAGAAAAGGGAGTAATCCCCGTTGAAGATACCCCTTTTCATCAAAATTACGTAAAGCGAAAAAGGGTTAAATTTTGCAATTTTCAAATGTTAATAGAAATATGTTCCGCTCAAGAGGCACGCGATTTTATAATTTCATATCAAAGTAGAATATATTAAGTTTATCACACACATTGAACCTAAAACTACTCGAACTTAGAAAAGAGAGTACTCCCCTGTTGAAGATACCCCTTTTCATCAAAATTACGTAAAGCGAAAAAGGGTCAAATTTTGCAATTTTCGAATGTTAATAGAAATATGTTCCGCTCAAGAGGCACGCGATTTTATAATTTCATATCAAAGTAGAATATATTAAGTTTATCACACACATTGAACCTAAAACTACTCGAACTTAGAAAAGGGAGTACTCCCCTGTTGAAGATACCCCTTTTCATCAAAATTACGTAAAGCGAAAAAGGGTTAAATTTTGCAATTTTCAAATGTTAATGAAATATGTTCCTCTCAAGAGGCACGCGATTTTATAATTTCATATCAAAGTAGAATATATTAAGTTTATCACACACATTGAACCTAAAACTACTCGAACTTAGAAAAGGGAGTACTCCCCTGTTGAAGATACCCCTTTTCATCAAAATTACGTAAAGCGAAAAAGGGTTAAATTTTGCAATTTTCAAATGTTAATAGAAATATGTTCCGCTCAAGAGGCACGCGATTTTATAATTTCATATCAAAGTAGAATATATTAAGTTTATCACACACATTGAACCTAAAACTACTCGAACTTAGAAAAGGGAGTACTCCCCTGTTGAAGATACCCCTTTTCATCAAAATTACGTAAAGCGAAAAAGGGTTAAATTTTGCAATTTTCAAATGTTAATAGAAATATGTTCCGCTCAAGAGGCACGCGATTTTATAATTTCATATCAAAGTAGAATATATTAAGTTTATCACACACATTGAACCTAAAACTACTCGAACTTAGAAAAGGGAGTACTCCCCTGTTGAAGATACCCCTTTTCATCAAAATTACGTAACGCGAAAAAGGGTTAAATTTTGCAATTTTCAAATGTTAATAGAAATATGTTCCGCTCAAGAGGCACGCGATTTTATAATTTCATATCAAAGTAGAATATATTAAATTTATCACACACATTGAACCTAAAACTACTCGAACTTAGAAAAGGGAGTACTCCCCTGTTGAAGATACCCCTTTTCATCAAAATTACGTAAAGCGAAAAAGGGTTAAATTTTGCAATTTTCAAATGTTAATAGAAATATGTTCCGCTCAAGAGGCACGCGATTTTATAATTTCATATCAAAGTAGACTATATTAAGTTTATCACACACATTGAACCTAAAACTACTCGAACTTAGAAAAGGGAGTACTTCCTTGTTGAAGATACACCTATTTATCAAAATTACGTTTTCGTAGTCATGTTTTTAAAGGCTATATTTTTAAAACAGTTACAGCCACAAAAAAACAAAGTTTGACAGTTGTTTAGTTTTTTCAGAGCTATCTAAGGATTAAATTATTTGTTTTCTATAATGCTCGATTAAAAGATAAACGTAAATATTCCCCCCAAAAAATTGGTACAAAAATCAAAGCGATTAATAGTGATGTTTTCCGAAAAAAATAGAAAATAAATTAGGTTTGACATTTAGGTAACTAAGATATTTACCTTTTCATACACAAAAAATCGCATGATGTTGCATTTGAATTTTTCAAACAACGAAGCGGGAAAGTTGGCAAAATTTGCTAAGTTTTTTGCCTGCGTTGCCGTTGAACAACACACTGACGCACGTGACGACGTGGCTATCGTCGATATCGCGCCTCCAGCTGTGCGTCGCGAGGTCAACGTCTTCGGATGTGACGCCAGTAATTATCATATAGCTTATGCAATTCTTTTTGATTATGCCGTCTTCCTGCGATTAAACAAAATTTTGGCCTGTACGCGACATGATACGAAGATATTGGCGTTGTTATCCACAATTCGAATGCCTCTTGGGCGGAAGGGTGTGCTGCTAGACTTTGAAATTTGGCTGAATCAGCTTTTTTCGCTATACGTAATTTTTCACTAATAGGCCTCGTCGCGTAAGTAGTTCATAACTATTTCGAGAATACCCTAGATTCTAAAAAAAACAAGGCTTAGGTTCGAGTTGTGTGAAAAACATCAGATAAACCTCTTTAATAATAAATAATCAAATCGGATGCCTCTTGGGCGGAAGGGTGTGCTGCTAGGCTTTGAAATTGGGCTAAATAAGCATTTTTCGCTATAAGAAATTTTTCCAAATAAGGCCATTTTCACTTCAAGAATACCCTAGATTCTAATAAAAACAAGGCTTAGGTTCGAGTTGTGTGAAAAACTTCAGATAAACCTCTTTAATAATGAATAATCAAATCGGATGCCTCTTGGGCGGAAGGGTGTGCTGCTAGGCTTTGAAATTTGGCTAAATCATCTTTTTTCGCTATAAGTAATTTTTCCAAATAAGGCCATTTTCGCTTCGATAATACCCTAGATTCTAATAAAAACAAGGCTTAGGTTCGAACTGTGTGAAAAACTTCAGATCAACATCTTTGATAATAAATAATCAAATCGGATGCCTCTTGGGCGGAAGGGTGTGCTGCTAGGCTTTGAAATTTGATTGAATCAGCTTTTTTCGCTATACGTAATTTTTCAAAAATGGGCCATTTTCGCTTCGATAATACCCTAGATTCTAATAAAAACAAGGCTTAGGTTCAAATTGTGTGAAAAACTTCAGATAAACCTCTTTAATAATAAACAATCAAATCGGATGCCTCTTGGGCGGAAGGGTGTGCTGCTAGGCTTTGAAATTTGGTTAAATCAGCTTTTTTCGCTATACGTAATTTTTCCAAAATGGGCCATTTTCGCTTCGATAATACCCTAGATTCTAATAAAAACAAGGCTTAGGTTCGAGTTGTGTGAAAAACTTCAGATAAACCTCTTTAATAATAAATAATCAAATCGGATGCCTCTTGGGCGGAAGGATGTGCTGCTAGGCTTTGAAATTTGGCTAAATCATCTTTTTTCGCTATAAGTAATTTTTCCAAATAAGGCCATTTTCGCTTCGATAATACCCTAGATTCTAATAAAAACAAGGCTTAGGTTCGAACTGTGTGAAAAACTTCAGATCAACATCTTTAATAATAAATAATCAAATCGGATGCCTCTTGGGCGGAAGGGTGTGCTGCTAGGGTTTGAAATTTGATTGAATCAGCTTTTTTCGCTATACGTAATTTTTTTAAAATGGGCCATTTTCGCTTCGATAATACCCTAGATTCTAATAAAAACAAGGCTTAGGTTCGAGTTGTGTGAAAAACTTCAGATAAACCTCTTTAATAATAAACAATCAAATCGGATGCCTCTCGGGCGGAAGGGTGTGCTGCTAGGCTTTGAAATTTGGTTGAATCAGCTTTTTTCGCTATACGTAATTTTTCCAAAATGGGCCATTTTCGCTTCGATAATACCCTAGATTCTAATAAAAACAAGGCTTAGGTTTGAGTTGTGTGAAAAACTTCAGATAAACCTCTTTAATAATAAATAATCAAGTCGGATGCCTCTTGGGCGGAAGGATGTGCTGCTAGGCTTTGAAATTTGGCTAAATCAGCTTTTTTGACTGTAAGTAATTTTTCCAAATAAGGCCATTTTCGCTTCGATAATACCCTAGATTCTAATAAAAACAAGGCTTAGGTTCGAGTTGTGTGAAAAACTTCAGGTAAACCTCTTTAACATGAAATAATCAAATCGAATGCCTCTTGTGCGGAAGGATGTGCTGCTAGGATTTGAAAATTTACTAAATTAGCTTTCTTCGCTATAAGTAATTTTTCCAAATAAGGCGATTTTCGCTATTAGAATACCCTAGATCGGCCTAGATTCTAAAATAAAAAAGGCTTAGGTTTTGATTGTGTGAAAAACTTCAGGTAAACCTCTTTAAAGTGAAATAATCAAATCGAATGCCTCTTGGGCGGAAGGGTGTGCTGCTAGACTTTGAAATTTGGCTGAATCAGCTTTTTTCGCTATACGTAATTTTTCACTAATAGGCCTCGTCGCGTAAGTAGTTCATAACTATTTCGAGAATACCCTAGATTCTAAAAAAAACAAGGCTTAGGTTCGAGTTGTGTGAAAAACATCAGATAAACCTCTTTAATAATAAATAATCAAATCGGATGCCTCTTGGGCGGAAGGGTGTGCTGCTAGGCTTTGAAATTGGGCTAAATAAGCATTTTTCGCTAAAAGAAATTTTTCCAAATAAGGCCATTTTCACTTCAAGAATACCCTAGATTCTAATAAAAACAAGGCTTAGGTTCGAGTTGTGTGAAAAACTTCAGATAAACCTCTTTAATAATGAATAATCAAATCGGATGCCTCTTGGGCGGAAGGGTGTGCTGCTAGGCTTTGAAATTTGGCTAAATCATCTTTTTTCGCTATAAGTAATTTTTCCAAATAAGGCCATTTTCGCTTCGATAATACCCTAGATTCTAATAAAAACAAGGCTTAGGTTCGAACTGTGTGAAAAACTTCAGATCAACATCTTTGATAATAAATAATCAAATCGGATGCCTCTTGGGCGGAAGGGTGTGCTGCTAGGCTTTGAAATTTGATTGAATCAGCTTTTTTCGCTATACGTAATTTTTCAAAAATGGGCCATTTTCGCTTCGATAATACCCTAGATTCTAATAAAAACAAGGCTTAGGTTCAAATTGTGTGAAAAACTTCAGATAAACCTCTTTAATAATAAACAATCAAATCGGATGCTTCTTGGGCGGAAGGGTGTGCTGCTAGGCTTTGAAATTTGGTTAAATCAGCTTTTTTCGCTATACGTAATTTTTCCAAAATGGGCCATTTTCGCTTCGATAATACCCTAGATTCTAATAAAAACAAGGCTTAGGTTCGAGTTGTGTGAAAAACTTCAGATAAACCTCTTTAATAATAAATAATCAAATCGGATGCCTCTTGGGCGGAAGGATGTGCTGCTAGGCTTTGAAATTTGGCTAAATCATCTTTTTTCGCTATAAGTAATTTTTCCAAATAAGGCCATTTTCGCTTCGATAATACCCTAGATTCTAATAAAAACAAGGCTTAGGTTCGAACTGTGTGAAAAACTTCAGATCAACATCTTTAATAATAAATAATCAAATCGGATGCCTCTTGGGCGGAAGGGTGTGCTGCTAGGCTTTGAAATTTGGTTGAATCAGCTTTTTTCGCTATACGTAATTTTTCCAAAATGGGCCATTTTCGCTTCGATAATACCCTAGATTCTAATAAAAACAAGGCTTAGGTTTGAGTTGTGTGAAAAACTTCAGATAAACCTCTTTAATAATAAATAATCAAGTCGGATGCCTCTTGGGCGGAAGGATGTGCTGCTAGGCTTTGAAATTTGGCTAAATCATCTTTTTTCGCTATAAGTAATTTTTCCAAATAAGGCCATTTTCGCTTCGATAATACCCTAGATTCTAATAAAAACAAGGCTTAGGTTCGAACTGTGTGAAAAACTTCAGATCAACATCTTTAATAATAAATAATCAAATCGGATGCCTCTTGGGCGGAAGGGTGTGCTGCTAGGGTTTGAAATTTGATTGAATCAGCTTTTTTCGCTATACGTAATTTTTTTAAAATGGGCCATTTTCGCTTCGATAATACCCTAGATTCTAATAAAAACAAGGCTTAGGTTCGAGTTGTGTGAAAAACTTCAGATAAACCTCTTTAATAATAAACAATCAAATCGGATGCCTCTTGGGCGGAAGGGTGTGCTGCTAGGCTTTGAAATTTGGTTGAATCAGCTTTTTTCGCTATACGTAATTTTTCCAAAATGGGCCATTTTCGCTTCGATAATACCCTAGATTCTAATAAAAACAAGGCTTAGGTTTGAGTTGTGTGAAAAACTTCAGATAAACCTCTTTAATAATAAATAATCAAGTCGGATGCCTCTTGGGCGGAAGGATGTGCTGCTAGGCTTTGAAATTTGGCTAAATCATCTTTTTTCGCTATAAGTAATTTTTCCAAATAAGGCCATTTTCGCTTCGATAATACCCTAGATTCTAATAAAAACAAGGCTTAGGTTCGAACTGTGTGAAAAACTTCAGATCAACATCTTTAATAATAAATAATCAAATCGGATGCCTCTTGGGCGGAAGGGTGTGCTGCTAGGCTTTGAAATTTGATCGAATCAGCTTTTTTCGCTATACGTAATTTTTTCAAAATGGGCCATTTTCGCTTCGATAATACCCTAGATTCTAATAAAAACAAGGCTTAGGTTCGAGTTGTGTGAAAAACTTCAGATAAACCTCTTTAATAATAAACAATCAAATCGGATGCCTCTTGGGCGGAAGGGTGTGCTGCTAGGCTTTGAAATTTGGTTGAATCAGCTTTTTTCGCTATACGTAATTTTTCCAAAATGGGCCATTTTCGCTTCGATAATACCCTAGATTCTAATAAAAACAAGGCTTAGGTTTGAGTTGTGTGAAAAACTTCAGATAAACCTTTTTAATAATAAATAATCAAGTCGGATGCCTCTTGGGCGGAAGGATGTGCTGCTAGGCTTTGAAATTTGGCTAAATCAGCTTTTTTGACTGTAAGTAATTTTTCCAAATAAGGCCATTTTCGCTTCGATAATACCCTAGATTCTAATAAAAACAAGGCTTAGTTTCGAGTTGTGTGAAAAACTTCAGATAAACCTCTTTAATAATAAATAATCAAATCGGATGCCTCTTGGGCGGAAGGGTGTGCTGCTAGGCTTTGAAATTTGGTTAAATCAGATTTTTTCGCTATACGTAATTTTTCCAAAATGGGCCATTTTCGCTTCGATAATACCCTAGATTCTAATAAAAACAAGGCTTAGGTTCGAGTTGTGTGAAAAACTTCAGATAAACCTCTTTAATAATAAATAATCAAATCGGATGCCTCTTGGGCGGAAGGGTGTGCTGCTAGGCTTTGAAATTTGGCTAAATCAGCTTTTTTCGCTATAAGTAATTTTTCCAAATAAGGCCATTTTCGCTTCGATAATACCCTAAATTCTAATAAAAACAAGGCTTAGGTTCAAGATGTGTGAAAAACTTCAGATAAACATCTTTAATAATAAATAATCAAATCGGATGCCTCTTGGGCGGAAGGGCGTGCTGCTAGGCTTTGAAATTTGGCTAAATCAGCTTTTTTCGCTATACGCAATTTTTCAAAAATAGGCCATTTTCGCTTCGATAATACCCTAGATTCTAATAAAAACAAGACTTAGGTTCGAGTTGTGTGAATAACTTCAGATAAACCTCTTTAATAATAAATAATCAAATCGGATGCCTCTTGGGCGGAAGGATGTGCTGCTAGGCTTTGAAATTTGACTAAATCAGCTTTTTTAGCTATAGGTAATTTTCCGAATAAGGACGTTTTTTAGCTATGAGAATACCCTAGGTTTTAAAATTTGGAAGGCTTATGTTCTCCTATGGGGGTACGCTGACTCCCCATTTTTTAAACTCGTCATCCATCTCCTTAGTTTTGTTTACTGTACAACTTGACTTGATTTAGGAATTGCTCATCTGCTATTTCGAAGGAAGTTAAATAAAATTCGTGTCATTTTTATTGTTTTTTCATTGTTTATCATGTAATTTATTGTTATTTTTTGCTTTGTAGATGTTAATTTATCGTAAATGATTAGTATCTTCCCATTGATCGTATTCTAAATTCGTTTTTCTACATTTTTTCGGATGTAGATTATGACACTCCTTCATTTCTGCTGCCAATATTCACCTTTCCGCTTCGCCGCACACAAAGGTCAAATTGCTACTAGCTTCACAGTGGTGTACGGTACACTACTACTAAATGTCCAACTCCGCTCGCCGTATAATAAACAAACAAAGGCGATGTTGCACCTCCAAGTGGCGGGCGTCACGGTTCGTTTTGTTCAGACAAGATGCTTAACGACGACGACGCTCCTGCATCACAGCTCGAAAACTAGCCCTGTTCATTGATGACTGATCGAAACATTTGCTGAAGGACGAAGAAATTTGATAAAAATGAACAAATAATTGTGAAAATGAAGACACAGTCTGTCTTGCAAATGACCAGGATGATGTGACAACTTCCTTGTCGAAAGAAAGCAAGGCATCAAAAATGCGATGCATTGCAAAAAATGTCAGTCAGATCAATGACATTAAACAACATGATGCGCAACTCCGGCATTTTTGTCCGAAGATCGTATTCGATAGCACGCTCCAATGCACATACTTGACGAGACGAAAACGATCGGATGTGTGCTGCTTTCGAGGCGTAGTACAAATGGTGTTCGTGCCTGCTTTGACAGTTGTTGTCGATTTTAATGATATTTTTGAAAGTTGGGGTAAAAAGAAATCGGTAAAAGGTAAGGTGAATACTATTGTTGTATATCACACCCGGGCATCGCACTGTTAAGTACATGTGGGAAAGCCAGCCTTTGTCAAATACTACGAAGTTATTAATTCAGTACGGTACGTAGTTGCCCATTTGCCGAAATTACATATTCACTTACCCCTTATGGTTTCAAATAGTTCATGCACCTCCAGTTAGATTTTTTTATTCAGTGAGGATATATACTCATTGTTGATTGCTGCTCATTGTAACATACTATTGCGCATTCACTTTTATTTGCGTATTGAATCAAAGTGTTAACAAGTTCTGAATCTGAATCTGAATCTGAGTTCACCTAACATTTCACTCATACCGGTCTATATTGTATAGTCTGATTTCTCAAGTATTTGGAGCCACGAATGCTTGTAATTTTCTGACTAAACCCTTTTATTAGTTGGTTTATATACCGAATTCAGTAAAATATTTTTTACATAAAACATGAGATATTGGATTTATTAGCTTTTCCATTCTAAATCATATAGACTGCTTCATTTATTCTTAACGAAAATTAATAAATCTCCTCTCTTTCTTCAGATGTGAAAGTTGTGGACAAACCCGTCTAAGCATTGTGAGACTCTTGCAGTACAAGAGGCAATAGCAGAAATAGTAAGTATATCAATCAAGAAATTAAGCCGACATAAAGCAAAACTTTCAACTATTCGTCTAATCTCAATTTCCTATTATTTATTCACAGGACAACTATAGCAGACGGGGAGATATCAGAAGTCTGGCGACATATCAGTGACAGTGTGATTCCAAGAAATATAATGTTTGCAATAGAAAAACAACCTATGGGGGCATGCAAAGACATTTGACCCTCCGGTAGAGTTGTTTATGGCCCCCACATCCTGCAGGGCTTGAGGAAAATAACTAAAAATTCCAAAGCGTAAGATTGCATAAGCGGTCTTATTTGTAAAAAGGCACAAAACACGCCAGACATACTTAAAACAGCTTTGGAAATGAGAATTACGGGTACCTCACTGCACCTGTGTTATATTTGGTTCATCAACTTTTGGTAGTACTATAGAAGAAATTCCGGAAGGGGTATAATCATCATTCATGATAAAATACTATCATATATTTTTTGAACAACTTCAATCTAGACCAGGGATCTCAAACTCGCGGCCCCAGAGAACTTCCAGTGCGGCCCTCGAACGCTTAACAATAATTGTAATAGTATTTTGGAAGTTTTTTTTTTATCTAAATGTAATAGATTTTTCAAACCTTCTAAAGTGAAATTGATTATTCACACAGAAAACAATTCACTGAAAGTAGTTTTGGAATATTAATTTTTTTTGTCCACATTTTGACCCAATTAAGAATACACATCAAGCTAGCAAAAGAATACTTGAATAAAACACTTGAGTGATTAAATTAAACGCAAAGTACATGAAGAAGGTGGCATTTTCGAAGAAAATGGGAGTTGTAACATTTCTGCTCTTCACAAAATTCTGAAGCACATTGTTTAATTTGTCATATTTCCATCAAAACAATCAAAAAACACAATAAGCTCAGCAGTCAATATGACAAATTCGAAGACCAACTTCGAACAGAAAATTTCCATGTGTTTGTATATTAATATAATTATACAACGACTTAGTTACTAAAAATCAATATCAATAATAATTCAAGCAATCCTATGCCACGCAATGTAGTGCGAAATGTCTTGTCGAAAAAATCTGTCATTTGTTTTTTTACTGATCTATACATGAAATGATAAAAGTAACTTTTTTACATTACTGGAATTGATTAAACATTCGTAAAGATCCAGATAAACCCATGATCATGTGGCCTCGTTAGTTAGAGTTGGTACTATAAAATCATTTCAGACTGGCCTTAGTATGCTGGTGACACAAAAAAGATGCCAAACGCCAGGACAAATGTAATTATTAAAACATTGAGTTTATACTGTAGTATTTTTGTTAATTTTAGGTTCATATATTTAGATTAAGTTATTTTTAGTGTATGTATTATTCTTTCCTTATTCAAAGCTTGTTCAAAAATGATTTTGATGGTTGTACATAGAATTTTACGATTTTTTATAATAAATACTGTAACTTGCAAATGTTGCAATAATAGTGGAATGCAAATATTAATATGTAATTGCATTTGAAATTGAAGAAAATAATAAAACTTAATCCAACTGTTTAGTTGCATCACAATATATGTCACAAACTAAAACTATCTTAAAAATATCTTTTAAGTATACATTATCAAAAACTGTTTGCGGCTCTTTTTACAATTTTCAAAATCCAATGCGGCTCTCGAAAACCCATGAGTTTGACACCACTGATCTATTCTAGACGATTCAAGCATTGCTTTGGGAAATTATATCACTTCAATTAAATTGAAATAATCTCGCTATATTAAATACAAAATCGTTGCTATCATAAAGGTAAACCAATTCAGCCACTCGAAATATATTGGCCTTCACAAAGCAATGGAGGCAAAATTGAGAGTTCATGAGCTATGAACATTTGTTCTTTTCTTTGTCTTGAACTTTTCATACTCCACAGCCCCTATTAATTTTTTTAATTTTAATTACCATGTGATGGTCATACATATCTTTAACTTGTATTTTCTGTCATGATGTATTATCTCAATGTGCCAAACTATTAATTAGTGTGCATATTTTGCTTCCAGATGACATAAATGTATTGTCATGTTTATTACCTCAGCTTGGAGTATTGACAAGAAAAAGGTGCCAGTAAATTAGGTAAAAAAATTTTCAACTCATTGTTATAATCAAAATTCACAATCAATAGAAATTATAAACAGCCAACAATCAGTGAGAATTATATGCGAAATCCCTCAGAATAAATTTGTCTAAAATCGGAGGAAGGCAAAAAATATAGGTAGTTTCCATCCACACAAGCATTTCAAGAAGACTTGCTCGAGCCAAACTAAATGAGCATCGTCAGGTGATCGGTAAGGCTACAAGTTGAATTCAGCCCTGCAACCTCCTGCATAGAAGATAATATTAATTAGTGGGCTATGAGCTAAATTCCTAAATTTAAACAAACCTATCTACGATGCATTATGTACCAGCAATGTTACCTACGATTAACTGAATATGTAATATGTCTAATAAATTCACCTACAAAAGCAAGTTCGGTAGGTGCAAACTTTGTGTTATGGAATTGTATCGCAGCACAGTTTTGTATGACACCCTCTTTAAATGAAATTTCAATGATTAAGCGCAAACATTAAAATTACTAACTTTGAACTTTGTCATTATCTGCACAATGTTCCACACAAATCTTTCCGCTATCGCGTTTGTAATCTTCTCTGATAAAAAAAACGTCTATGATGTCCAGAATTGCTCTTTACAGCTTGCCTGTTATTCCAGCTTTCCAAGTAAGCGAAACTTCTTAGATATAGAGATTATTTTGTTTCGTTACAGGCGCAAAAAGACAGGTACTACACGTAAAAAAGACGCCGAGTAGCAAAAGCGAGCGAAAAACGGACGCGAAAGGCGACGAGAAATACGTGCATTGGTGCGTATCATGAAATATAATGTTTCGCCTGTAGTCTTATGGAGTGACGTCAGAGTTGCCTATCATGTTGTTTAATGTCATTGGTCAGATGTAGGTAAAGTGGTGACGAAAATAGTGGGGAAACAGCGCAAAACAGAGGGAAACAGCGCAAAACAGAGGGGAACAGCGCGAAACAGAGGAAAACAGCGCAAAACAGAGGGAAACCGCACGAAACAGAAGAAAACAGAGGGGAACAGCCAAAAAAAAAACAGCGCGTAACAGAAATATATTACCGGTACTGGCTTTAATACGGTTTATAATACGGTCCACAATAGATGGTTCTTCTGCTATTATCAATTACGTATTGAATACTTGAAAAGGAGAGTTATTACTTATCGATCTTAAGATCGGTAGGTATATTGATAGGTATTTGTCTGTATGTCTGTTAGATGAACGCGATATCTCACGAAAGCGAGGTTCAATCTGCTCCAAACTTTGCATGTGCATGCATCATAACTTGGAGCAGAAGCCTATTGATTTTGGATAATTATCTATCGTATAATTAGCGAGTTATTAATTAATTAGTGGTGGGACACACGGTGTCGCTATGGAATAAGACCACTGTTTTGGGAGATCCCCTAACCTTCGATCGATAAGTCTCGATTTTCGATGGATCATGATTAGGGTTGGGACCCCGGGAAATCCCGATACCGAAATCCAGGGATTTAGACTGTTTTCGTCAATCCCGATCCCGCGATTATTTCTTAAAAATCCCGGGATTTTAAGTCTTTGTTATCCACATATACATATTCCCACAAACGGCAGATTATACTATTTTATTTAATACTTATTGTAAAAAAAGCCATCCACGCTTACAGTTTGAGTGGAAGTGGAATTGTTGTGCGAAGTTGTTATCAAATTATACCGTGGAATTATTATTTGACTAGTAGAATTGCCATTATTGCTGACTTATTTAATCATAATTTGAACTCAAAATAGCATTCAGGATTCACGCAATGACTTTGCAGGGGGATTTATTCACTATTCAATACAAAAATAAAACAGCCAAACTTTTGAAAAGCAAAATCAAGAAAGTCAACTATCGTCTTTATAAATATCCGCCTTCCGGTGTCAGAAATGATAATATTTTTAGCTTAAAATTAGTACAGTTGATTCACAAACGGCGACAAGAAAGATCGAAGCCGATGCAACAGTTAAAAATCGGAATAAAATCCCGAATTCAACCCGATATTCGATAATTATTCGATTCGATGAAAATATACTATTTTTCCTACAATTGCGATCTGTAATCACGCTAGTAATCCGCGAAACTTGTTTTTCCCGAACACTGATGCAATGAAACTTAGCAAAACCTTCATAAATTTAATAAATTGCACTACTTTACCAAAGCGCGGTGGAATTGACGATTATTCCATATTTCGAACACAAAAACGGTCATCTTTTTCGGGTAGTTTCTGCGGTCTGAAAGGTTTCGACATAGTAAATGCCATGATCTTTGCCGCCAAATTATGCTCGGGCCTTGTACGAAATTCCTACCGTGAAAAGATACGTCCAGCTGTGAAAATTGTTTATAACAACTTTAAACCTATTTAGTGTTTTTAGCCATAATAATTAATTGTTGCAATGAAATACAGTTTGTTTGCCACTTTCATTTCTCTCGCAGGTGCCGACAATAACACTATTGAATGATTCTGACAATGGGGAAAATATATTAAATTGTAACAAAAATGAATTGTGAGAATACATGTGATAATAATAAGGGCGTAACTTGGAACAGGGAAGGGCGAGCAAAACCGAAGCGCGTGATCGGCGGTGCGCGTGAAGACAACGTATTACCCGTGCGGCCGTGCAACTTTTACAATAATGTGACTTATGTGAGGTGCTCCGAATACGCTCTCGTTTACGTTGATGTAAGAAAACAGTTCTAATGTAGGTAACTATTAACCATTTGTTGCGATGGGTAGAGAATGTTCGAGTTTTGTGATAGGTGTGCCGCGAATATTTAAAGAGCTAAACAGTGTGCCGCGATATAAAAAAAAGGTTGGGAACCACTGCCCTAGGGCCTAGATGCTCTAATATTTCTACGTCGATATTACATGAAAGAAATGCGTAATTTTATTGTCATGCAAGATGTTTCAATCTTTCACTAATCCCGAAAAATCCCGGGATTATACGGCTCAATCCCACGATATCCCGATACCGGGATTTTGAAAACTGGTCCCGAAATCCCAACCCTAATCTTGATCTCGTCGGAGTAGTTCAGTAGCCTACAAGGTCCATGTATGTATTGCGAAGTAGCATGTGAAGTAAATTGTGCTCAGAGTACAATGTTAAAGCAAGAATAGCAATTGCTTCAGTTGAAATATGTATATATGTCTGATGAAGTTTGACTTTGGTCAGACAAAACGTTACATTGATATATTTGTGTTGGTGTGCAGTAAGGTGTTAGTCGTTGAGTAAGAATATTAAATTAATCAGGATAAGTAAGGTTTATAGGGTTTTTATATTGCAATTACCAAATTATGCACTGGTTGATTCAAGTTCGCATAATTTTTCAGAAGATGCTGTTACGGTACCGGTAAAGACCCATGGTATAACCTAACGTTAATAGTACATATTTCCACCCATTAAATTGAAAAAATATGATTGAGTATTTGGTGGAAACAGTGACAGAAGTTCACATGTAGAATCAGACAAATGATATATAGCTTCATTGTGGATAAACATTTTTGATGGTATTGGTAATTATCGGTGGCGTTTATCAGGAAGAACGTTTGAAACCGATAACGTATCAAAGGTAACTGCAACTCTTTTCCGTTTGTAACTGCACGCGAACTTTTTGCCATCCACATATCTAAAACAGCGTTGAATTTTATCCGTAGCGGGCGATAAAACAATTTTTTTTGATGCTTGAATCCGGAGTCACTAATAAAATATGGTTCACCTCACTGTTTTAATTATCCTTCACGTCCCCATGCGTTTTTGTCACAGTACACATTATTTCGCTGGGGGAAAAAATACCGATAGATAGCCCATGGCACAAGAGATACATATTTAGACAGATATTTATATGGTTCACCTCACTTGGCGCTTGTTTTTTAGAGATAAAATTATGGCAAACCTTCTGGTGTAGGCTAACTAACAATATATTTCAATTTGAACAGATTCCATTACCATAAATATCGGAAATGCCAAAATATAAAAACAAAGTTACGAAGTGGCCATGTGGTGTTTGCGGCTTGTCTTCTGAAAGTGATTTTTCAATTCTTTGTGAAATTTGCGTCCGCTGGTATCACACAAAATGTGAGAGTATATCAGAAAAATCTGCTGCCAAATTAGAACAATTGGAAAATGCTCCATATATTTGTAAACGATGTCGAAGCGAGAGTGGAGGAGAGATTTATGACTATGGAACAGCAGTAATGTGGCTTGCCCAAGTATGTTGATAATGCATTATATTATGTCTTATTATCATTGTAAGTTGTTTTTTTATCTTATAAGAAATATATTAAAAAAAACTAGATTAATTTAATTTCAGAGTGCAAAAAGATCTTATAAGCATTTTGTGGAATGTACTATTCGAGAGGAGCACTTTTTAAGGCAAAATTTTAACATTGAAAACAAACCATCCACTTACTGTCAAACCACCCATTGGTATTCGAAAAAAATTATGGATGAAAATGGTATAGAAAAAAACAAACGGCCATTGGTGACTACAGAAGATGGGAGCTGCTTATTTAACGCAGTATCAATTGTTTTGACGGGCACGGAAGCCCGAGCCATTGAACTGAGACTTAGAACATGTGTGGAGATGGTAAAAAACAAAAAGTTTTATACCACTCATCCACTCTCTGACGTATTTAATCTTGTGTCTCCTGACTATGACAAAGCATGCAAAGATTGTGCAACTGTGGGGTGTTATTCGTCGGCCTGGACTGTAATGGCTTTAGCGAATGTTGTTTGTAGAAGGATTGAGATGATATATCCTCCCGTAAATGGATCAAGAGATTTGTATTCAGTTCTTTTGACCAAATCTATAAAACCACTAGTTTCAAATTCCGATGATTACATATGGTTACTGTGGACTCGGGTATAGTGTGAGAGTCATTTTGTTCCCTTGGTCGAAGACCGTAATAGGTTGTTTCACTCAACTCCTCAAAAACTTGAAATTGCAAACCATTGTGAAATTCTCAGCACTAAAGAAGTGTCAATGATTAGACCCTCCAATGACACTGACAGTTTTATAGATGTGGTGTGCATGTCAACGCATGGAATTGAAACTACAGACGAAATTATCAAATCATTTAGACCTCCCGACAAATGTGAAAACCGAGCGACAAAAAAACTTTTTGAAGATAATTTACAGAGCCATTTTTGGGACCGAAATGAAAATACATTCCACTATCCAGAAGAGAACAGTTTAAATATGGGACGAAATACAACTGAGGTAGTCAAAAAAAAATCTTTAGATTTTCAAGGCGACATAGATTTTAACAATAAAGAGAGAAAACGAAAACACGATTTCATGCAGAATGAAATTGAAATGAGCGAATAAACTACTTCAGAATCCCAGGATGACACTGATCTTCATCCACGAAAAATAAAGCGAAAAAATGGAAAACCAAATGTTGTACATGTTAAATCTATCGAAGATAATTTGAAGATTGCTACGGGAGAACGGGTAATGGGCCGATTCTTTACTCCCGAGCAATTGTATTTTCGAGTTACAGACCAGAGCAAAGTGTTTTCCGGGAGAATACCTCTGGGTGGTAAGAGCAATTACGCTTTCTTTGTAAACAATTCGAGAGGAATATCCAACACGAGGAATTTTGTTGTTGATGACTGCGGAGTCTGGGATAGCAAAAAGTCAGGCTCAATCAGATCTATATATTACATAAAAAACGGAAAATTTTGTCATATCAGGCAAAAAATGGGGAAGTACTTTAAACAGCGTGTGAAAAATGGTGAAAAAAATGCAGGAGACCATACACCTGGCTGACGATGATTTAGTGGTTCTTTACAGATATTATTCATGCTTGAGAAGATGTCCAGAATTCAAAAGACGAGTATCTTGGTTTGACACCATTGAAGGTACGAAAGTTGGTGCGTCAAAAACAGTGGTAGAGTATATGGGATCACAACCATCAACACCGTCTCACTACGCGAATATTCCTGGTAGAGAGTATGTTCGCACGCCGAAACATGTCACAGAAACAATCGACGAAAGGTTACGTTGCAACGAACCAACCAGAAAAATTTACCGAGAAATGGTGTTAAATGATTCGACATCGTCGCCACGCGACTTCAAACAAGTTCGCAACAGAAAAATGAAACTCAACAAAGGAGAGAACTCTAAAAGTACAAAATATAATATTGCCGATGAAGTTCTAGATGTACTAAACATGATAAACACAAATCCTTATGTGAAAGAAATTATACTGACCCCTGAAAAACCGCCAAGTATAATTTTGTATACAGGATAACAGGATATCAATTGGCGGGTTTGCAATCTATATCCATTCAGTCATCTGACCAAACAATTATAGGAGTAGATCGAACATTCAACATAGCAGCATGCTATGCCACTACTATTGTATTTAAACACTACAAGGTAATAAAAAATGACACGGACGATAGCCCAATTTTTTTGGGACCTGTTTATCTACATTGGGATGCAAGCTTTGAAACTTACTGCCGATTCTTTTCGCATTTGAGTGCTAGATTGTCTAACTCGCAGTTTACTTCTGAAATTCGTATAAATATTGGAAGCGACAATGAAAAAGCTCTAACGAAAGCAATAGATCACTGCTTTCCCAATGCTAATAGATTTCTATGTACAAAACATCTAAAGGAAAACCTACGGCACCATCTTCGAGAAAAAACAATTCTGTCCTCAAAACAGAGATCCGAAGTGTACGACTTGTTTTTTTCCGAAAACGGCGTCGTCTTTGCTGATTCATTAAAAACATTCAACAATAAAGTGGAGATTATAAACAATAAGATTGCTGATCATGAAGACCTGCAGAAATATTTATCAGAGAATTTTTTGCCAGCACTTAAAGAGTTTGTAATCAAGCCGCTTAGAATGAAACATTTAGAAAAACTGTGGACTAACAATAATTGTGAAAGTATCAACAATATTATAAAGCTAGATTTGCAGTGGAAACCACATAAATTGCCAGATTTGATAAGACACTTTCAAAATGCTGTCAACCTTCAATACGCAGACTTGAAGTTGGCAATTCATGGGAAAGGTAATTATTCGTTAACAGGATCTTACCAAAAGCATCTCAGAACTCATGCAGTGTGGTGCTCGATGAACGTTGAGGAAAAAGACAAAGCGTTTGAGAAGTTTATGAAAGAAAGAATTCGCACGCAAGAAAATTTTACCCCTATAAAAACAACAAAATCCAGTATAACTACCGGTAAATTTAGAACAGCCACTGTCCGAGGAATTGCGAGGAAACCGGGCCAGAAGCGTAGACCTCGATCAGAAAAAGTTAGAAGTAAATTATCGAAATTTGGAAAAAAAAATTAACAAGTTATAAACTATTCGCGTTTTAAAGTTTCGTTTGCTGAATGATTTACTTATTCACAATTTCATTGTCAAATTTATTATGTATTGTGACGACATACTATTTAGTATATTTTGTTGAAGTTTCTCTTCACAAAAATATCTTCGATTTTGCTTAGTAGTGTGCACATATTTCGTTATTTTAGGTTGCTGAAAATTGCTGATGTAAACTCGTGATCGTTTCCTACTGTACTGTTAAAATTTCACTGACGTTAATAAATAATAAAAAAAAAAATGTTGTGTTTCCTGGATGCATATAGTCGAGACTTTCGAGAGTGATTAATAATTTCACTTAAAGGTTCTTATCAAATGCCCCGCGTTATAAAAATAAAATGCCTCATCATCCTAAGGCGCTGCAAATACAATATACAGTTTCATTTATAATCTTGATATCGGCGTGGATCGTAATATGATGTTTATCGTGTGGAACTATTAAAAATATTCCCGAATATAAACTTTAATCAGTATGTTCTAAAAACCGCGCAAAAATAGTGAAACCGGGCATAAATGAGGACATTCTCCAGCGTTTTGCATATTTTGCACAGTCATGCGATGAAGAATAACATTATATTATAACACATAAAACAAAATAATCGGAAATTGACTGTCGTAGAAATGTGATTTATATACTACTAATTTTTCTTGTAGCATTGTGCTTTACCTATTTGAGGGTGATCAAAAAAAGCGAAATTGGTTGTTTTGTATCGTGCATTCATAAAAAGAGCGAGCCATTGTATCCAGGCGTATATTGCAAAATATTTGGCATTCAATGCTTTTATTTACAGTCGTAAAAATAGCATTTTTTGACATTTAAATATTTATATGCCTTTCTGATAAACAGACACGAATTACTCGTACAATGTAGGTTCATATATTTGTAGACGGCGCGATATACATTACTTTTTTATTATAAGAACAAGAAGTAAGTCCTTGATTATTTACCGTTTTCAGATTCAGATATTTCATTTCGTCATTCATAAAACATTGTAAACAAATAACGAGAATATCGGTCGGAGACGGAAGACTTATCGATCGAAATGAAACTGCGGTTTCAATTTATGACTCCATAGTGACACCGCGTGTCCCATCACTAATTAATTAATAACTCGCTAATTATACGACATAATTCATCCAAAATCAATAGGCTTCTGGTCCGAGATATGATGAAAATGCACATGCAAAATTTGTAGCAGATTTAACCTCGCCTTCGTGAGGTATCGCGTTCATCTAACAGACAGACAGACAAATACCTATCAACATACCGATCTTGAGATCGATAAGTAATAAGACGGTGTGGCTCATCGTTCTAAGTGTCATGAATACACTCGCCTCCGCACCGCATTACTCTGTGTGGGAAATGGCATTAAACAACGTTGTTTAATGTCATTGGCGTGGGTTCACAGGTTCGAATCCCATGCGGGTATAGTGCGAAAGAATTGCTGGACTCCTCGCCGCCGTAGGGTGGTTCACCTAACCCTGATCGGTTGGTTACGGTTTCCTCCATCATCAAGTCCATGTTTCCGAAAATAAATACAGTAACTATCAAGTATCTTTTCCCCTCTGTTTTGCGCCGTTTTTCTTTGATTTGCGCCGTTTTCCTCTGTTTTGCGCTGTTTTCCTCTGTTTCGCGCTGTTTCCCTCTGTTTTGCGCTGTTTCCCCACTGTTTTGCGCTGTTTCCTTCTGTTTTGCGCTGTTTCGCGCTGTTTTGCGCTGTTTCGCGCTCTTTGCTGTGTTTCGCGCTGTATTCAGTAAGTAGTAAGACCGCCTTCAAATATATTAAAACCTTTATACATCACAGTAACACTTATATATTCATGAATGTGAGCTTAGTAGTCTAAACTCGCCTACCGAACAGCTTACTACTCGCCTACCGAGCATTATCATCAAAAAACAGTGAGACTTCAAATTTGGAAATTTAATATTTCTGAAATCAATGTTCAACCAAAATATTTCAGATATTTTTCCAGATAATTTCATAGGCATAATTAATTTTTTTTTTGAATCAGAATCTGAAAATATTTTTGATTCTTAAAAATATTCCATATTGGGCCATGGGCCAAAAGATACCCTAATATCACACAAAACCAACGACTAACATACTGACAAAACAAAACGCATCTCTAGGCCTCAAATCACTTAATGGATCAAACATTGTCAAATTGTGCCTAAGGGAGCATGTCCCACTGAACCCCGGTCCACTGTTCCCCATAGGAAACAAACATTTTCAGACTGTCCCACGTCGAGATTAAGAGGGCACATCTACTCGCCAACGTTATAAATATGTTACATAAGACTAAAGATGAAAAATATCAGGCAGCGGATTTACCGTAAATATATACTGTACGGTACACTACTACTAAATGTCCAACTCCGCTCGCCGTATAATAAACAAACAAAGGCGATGTTGCACCTCCAAGTGGCGGGCGTCACGGTTCGTTTTGTTCAGACAAGATGCTTATACAGCTCGAAAACTAGCCCTGTTCATTGATGACTGATCGAAACATTTGCTGAAGGACGAAGAAATTTGATAAAAATGAACAAATAATTGTGAAAATGAAGACACAGTCTGTCTTGCAAATGACCAGGATGATGTGACAACTTCCTTGTCGAAAGAAAGCAAGGCATCAAAAATGCGATGCATTGCAAAAAATGTCAGTCAGATGTAGGTAAAGTGGTGACGAAAATGAATACTTTGCACTTTATATAAAAAAAAAACGCTTGGTAGCACAGCATTTTGGTCTCACTCCATCCCAAGTATTGTAGCTTTCACAGAAGTTTTTTCTCTACTTGACCTATAATCAGGGCTGCCACAACGTCTTTATTTTTAGAATTTGTCCTTATTTTGAAGGTCTTTGTTTTAGGAAATATTTTTGTCCTTATTTCTAAGAAACATCTTTATTTTGACGTGTGTCCTTATTTTTAACCTTATAAATGAATATACCAGTAAATTAAACTTTGAATTTAGTTTAGATCTGGAACTTCACAAGAGATAAAATGAGTAAACATAAAAAATTTGCCGTGATGATTATGAGAAAGAATTCAACGGCGTCGAACGAAACGAAGGACCAGTGATTTGCGCACTGCAGCTTTTGTGAATGTGACAATAATCTGGAATGCATAAGTAGAGCAGCAATTTCTGTTAATAATACAACCCAGAAACACAAAGCTCTGCTCAAGAAATCAATCGAACCAATCTATAATTAACTTTTTCAAGAGTCAATGATTATACAAAGGCTATCTCAACACATGCAAGCAGCTGAAATTTATTTCCATCATCACATCATTGAACATCAGACACTTGATATAAAAGAAAAATATTTTCAAAGCATTCATGAGCGAATACCTATTAAACAATGTAACTGAATGTCAAGATGTAACAACACTACTTGAAAAAGTATTCAAAAAATTTGAGCAAATGTATACGCAAAGTACTGCAGCCAAAATAATAACAAGAAGATAGACAATAGGACTGACTCATGGAATACGAAAAACATTTGAAGAAACACAGCAGCTAGAACGAAGATTAAGATGTATGTGATTACAGTCAAGTTTCCGTACTCCTGAAGTATGCGTACCAAGAAATGAGGAAATCGGAACGTAGTATGTGTACCACGTTAGGGTCAGGCCAAAATGTTATTCCTTTTTCCTTATTTTAGTTCCATTACGAGTTCAGGGACTAATCAAGTGAGTTTTGTAGTATGGCCTAACCTGGTACACTTACTATGTTCCATTGTCCGTCATCTTGGTACACGTATTTCTGGAGTACCCAAGTTTTTTTCTCAATAATCCATAGAAATACAAATTATTATTTTAATTACTAATGTGAATAAACACTGAATATCGAGTTATATTAATAGTGGTATTGATGTTTTTTAAAGCTTTGGGACTGGGTCTTAGCTGGAGTAAAAAGGCAATTTAGGTTCTATCACGTGGACATTGCTACATATTTCTTTTTCTTTGCTGCTTTTCAATCAACTGGAGCACCGATGGATTTCCAGCCCCGCGACCTGCAAAATATGCATCTTTTGAACTGTAAATCTTTCGATTCATTCAATATTTAGGGTGAGGCCCTACGGGCATAGCTGGAGATTTTGAAGGGGGGTCTGAAATCTTTAATTGACAAGTTAGACCAAAACACCTAGCAGGTCTGATCGCAAATGTTAGTTTATAATAGTCCCGATGGTCTAACTCTAAAAAGTGTTTCAAGCCACGAAAAATTTATATGTATGATATAGTAAAACAATTTAGAAGACTTTTATCTTACACCTAAAGGGGGGTCTGACAGATGTTTGGTCTAATATGGTATATCACATGTTGAAGGTACCAGTATTTGGAGCCCTTCATACGCTGGAGAAGAAATGAAATGTTGTTGTTTTTCAAATATGACTACAGAATGTGTTGCATGTAGCTGTATAGCATTTATTTTGTTGAAAAATCCTTAACTAATCACCTGTTGTAGACTTCCAGTGTGTAAAATAATTTATGAAATTTTAGCTGATCTACTGCAGTCTTTTGTCTCCAGATGTTTCAGAGAGTAGACTGGATTTCCGTTTTGGGGGGAAGCCACGTCAGTAGTGCTGTTGCATATGTCAAAAAAAGTATTTTGCAGTTTGCAAAACTTGGCGTTGCTTCAAATTCAGACATCTCTGAAATCCTAGCAACAGATGCAGGAAGAACCTACAAAGAAAAATTTCCCCGGTTCATCTGTTATTAATGACCTGAATACTGTTGGTAATTTTAGAAATAATAATCATGATCCAAGTATTTAAATGCTCAATAGGAGATAGATCTAATAGGAAAATACAAATGAATTAATACCCAAAACAATTCTTTGTGCTATACCTGTGCTTAATATTTAACAGACATTTTTATCAAGCTATTGAGTTAAACATGTTGGTCTGTTAGTTTACATAGCTGTTTCAAATGTTTTTTTTAGACATATCTTCATAAATTCCCTCTAGATATGTTTCCATGCCAAAACTCTATCTGGTGACAGAAAATCATTCTTTAAAAGTGAGTTTTGAGACGTCTGCAAAAATTTATATTTTGAAATAAATTGCCCACAACGATTGAACCTTGTCTACCATCTAAGCATGCATGTGTTTATATCTAAGTATAACAGCCACTTTGACAAAGTATTATTTGAAAAAAAATGTGAATACCCCACAATACAAATTGGAATTGATAAAAAGTAACTGTTCCAGGAGAAATATTAATGCATTTGTGACGACCCTTGTTTTGCCTGTTAAATGACGTCATGTGATATCGTTTCCATATTTGGTAGTCTAGCAGTTTAGACGCTGCGACACGGTCGATCGGTTCTCGGGGGGGGGGGGGGGGGGGGGGCAGCGTGGTCTGTTGGTGTATGGTGTGCTACAGAGTGGAGTCGTCTGAGTGTTTCGGTTGAATTGGTGGGTTTTGAATGTCTGTGTGAATGCCTCTGGTCTTCAGGGATGTTTGTCTGTGTTGTGTGACTGTCGGATGTTTTGTGCTGGACAGTGGGCTGACGTCGGGACCATGTTATTGTTTTTACCAGTACAGTGCCATTACAGTTCATTTACCGTAGTGTTGTATTTTCAGTTTTATCGTGGAATTAGCTTTCATCAGTATTGTTCAAATGTTGTGCACCTATAGAATTGTTTATAGTCTTTTTAAATGCCTGTCATAAGTTACTTTCGGCCTGTTTTGCAAATTGCAGTAGCTAGTTCATTGTACCTGATTCTAGGGGTCATTTGGTTTTTATTCAGAGTTGTCTTGGATTTCAGGGTTTGTCAGTGTTTTTGTTGTGTATGTGGTCTTTCTTGCCTTTTTACTGCCTGGTATCTGTTATTTTTATTTTATGCTTTTCGTTCGTTTGGTTGTTTTGAATCGTTTACTGTTCGAGTTGTTAATAAATGACATAAAACAGCATAAAGACTTGGACTATTGAGAGAAAACTTGACGTCAGATCAAATTAGAAGATATTCTGAACCTGGATAATTATTTCATACATTGCCGGTACGCTACAATTTTTGGCGAGAGCACGCCAGGATGTTTTCTATGAACTATGATTTTTTTTCTCTTACTTGGACTAATGGATGATATGTCAAGGCTCTGGTCAATAACGTGCCTGTTTTGTTTTTGATTGATACCGGTGCGGGTGTCTGGCTCATTGACACCGCTGTTTACTCGACGTTGCAGGAAGATTCGAACATTTCGGGGCTGCATCCTGTTCCAGTGCCACTCCGTACTGCCGGTTGCGAGTCATTGGTGTCTCATGGTGTACTTGATGTCAACCTGACGATTGAAAGCTGGTCTGTGGAGCATACAGTTGTGGTCGCCGATCCAGGGTCACGTGCGGGTGTCTCGCTCATAGACACCGCTGTTTACTTGACGTTGCGGGAAATTCGGTTCGGGTGTCTCGCTCATAGACACCGCTGTTTACTCGACGTTGCAGGAAATTCGAACATTCAGAACTGTATTCTTTTCCAGTACCATTGCGTACTGCCGATGGCGAGTCGTTAGTGTCTCATGGTGCACTTGATGTCAACCTGACGATTGAAAGCTGGCCTGTGGAGCATACAGTTGTGGTAGCCGATCCAGGGTCACGTGCGGGTGTCTCGCTCATAGACACCGCTGTTTACTTGACGTTGCGGGAAATTCGGTTCGGGTGTCTCGCTCATAGACACCGCTGTTTACTCGACGTTGCAGGAAATTCGGACATTTCAGAACTGTATTCTTTTCCAGTACCATTGCGTACTGCCAGTGGCGAGTCGTTAGTGTCTCATGGTGCACTTGATGTCAACCTGACGATTGAAAGCTGGCCTGTGGAGCATACCGTTGCCGTCGCCGATCTAGGGTCACGGATGGACTATCTTGGCAAATCCGTCGCATCGTTTTGTTCTTGAGGGACAGGATGTTAAGGTACAGCACCAAACAGCTTCTCCCTGCTGTCATGGGACTATAGTTGAAGATGTGGTTATACCGGCCGCTCGGGACTGGTTGTTCTAGTTCAGCTACAACAGCCTTGGCCGTCCGGAGATCTAACATAGTAGCCATTGTTGAGCCAATGGAGATATGCAACATCAATTTGGTCGTTTCGATGACGTTGGTGGACTCAATCCCGAATGACAAACTTTACGGATGCTTAAGCGTGAGGGTAGACGGCCTGCATATTTTAAAGACATTTGTGGACATAATTTGGTTTTGACTACTGCTTTTCGTGTTTCAAATATTTTTTTTAGAGATGAAAACATTCTTTCATAATGTTCCATCTAGAAGAGGGGGGTAATGTGACGACCCTTGTTTTGCCTGTTAAATGACGTCATGTGATATCGTTTCCATATTTGGTAGTCTAGCAGTTTAGACGCTGCGACACGGTCGATCGGTTCTCGGGGGGGGGGGCAGCGTGGTCTGTTGGTGTATGGTGTGCTACAGAGTGGAGTCGTCTGAGTGTTTCGGTTGAATTGGTGGGTTTTGAATGTCTGTGTGAATGCCTCTGGTCTTCAGGGATGTTTGTCTGTGTTGTGTGACTGTCGGATGTTTTGTGCTGGACAGTGGGCTGACGTCGGGACCATGTTATTGTTTTTACCAGTACAGTGCCATTACAGTTCATTTACCGTAGTGTTGTATTTTCAGTTTTATCGTGGAATTAGCTTTCATCAGTATTGTTCAAATGTTGTGCACCTATAGAATTGTTTATAGTCTTTTTAAATGCCTGTCATAAGTTACTTTCGGCCTGTTTTGCAAATTGCAGTAGCTAGTTCATTGTACCAGATTCTAGGGGTCATTTGGTTTTTATTCAGAGTTGTCTTGGATTTCAGGGTTTGTCAGTGTTTTTGTTGTGTATGTGGTCTTTCTTGCCTTTTTACTGCCTGGTATCTGTTATTTTTATTTTATGCTTTTCGTTCGTTTGGTTGTTTTGAATCGTTTACTGTTCGAGTTGTTAATAAATGACATAAAACAGCATAAAGACTTGGACTATTGAGAGAAAACTTGACGTCAGATCACATTAGAAGATATTCTGAACCTGGATAATTATTTCATACATTGCCGGTACGCTACACATTCAATAAATGTGGTGTATTTTGCAGTAGCAAAAAAGTTATTGCTATTGATCACAAATCAATAATTTAAAAACACTCGACAAAATAATTCAAAACATTTTGGCACATCTAAAATTATAAATATATATATATGTTGAAGCCATGTTTAGATAATAGCAATAATAGGTATCCAATTTATGTGAAAAAAGTTATTAGTACAAGCCTGAAATCAAGCAAAATGGATTATCATGGCAAACGTAAAACACCTCTTATGTTGTAATATGCAGCTGGTGCCTTTGTATACAATGACAGAATGAGTGTGGGAAAAAATTATCAAGATCAGTAGAACTCCACCATAAAACACTAATTAATTGAAGTTAAAATATGTGTGTTTAATCTGTGTTTTTCATACAGACGTCACAATTTCAATCACCCATCAGTCAATTTATATTCTTGCTTACTGCTTTGATCACACAGCATAAATTCTCACACTGCAACTTTTTTATGATCGGAAAATACACATATCTCTTATCAAAATTTACATTCCTCGACAAATCATTACTGTATTGGGTACCTATAAGAACATATACAACTTACTCTTTTTATGCTGAACAATCGTAGCACAAAGCGGCCTTCTACTAGACTACATCTACTCATGGGAGCTTTAAAGTGAATTTAAAATCTTACTGTCAAAGTGCTTTCGAGTGCTGAACCGGTCCTAGGGCCTCCCACTCAATTGATTGTTCCTCTATTTTGTTTTGTAATCTGCATTCTATCAGTTCTATAGTCAAGTATATCGTGCAATATTCCATGTGCACAACTAACTTGAATATTTATAAGTCACTCACTTAATCTTGACGCGAGGCAGCGCCGTCAGAACACAGAAAAACGCAAGAAGTCGCACGATGCTTTTCGAAGCAATAATAATCTGTCAGGACCAAGTCAAGCGTGTCGGCGAATTCAACATCCGGAGAAATTTCCGGAGTTACACGGGCTTGGTTTTACATGTTGGAAAGGCTAAAGTAAAAAAAAAAAAAAATTGAATAGTGAAATTTTAGTTTCAACCCCCCAAAACCAACTTAACCATGCTTGCGTCTCTCTCTCTCTCTAGAGTCTACACGGTCGCTATCCATTTGTGGGGACGTTGTAACTCGCCGAAGTGCGGATTGAAACCGCGGACCGTATTCTGGATATAGTATGAGTGTGAGAACGGATTTTCCACTGTGCCCCATGTCCCAACGTGCCCCACCTTCCCCTACATAATAAAAGCCCATTTTGTGGTTTAAAATAGGATTTATATTAATATCGGTATCGGTTATCGGCCACTAGTTGGCTGATATATCGATATCGGCGGCAAAAAGTGATATCGGTCGAGCTCTACAACAAATTATTTGTGTCGAAATGCATAATCATAATTCGGTTGAGAGTTCAACTCTCAATAGAAAATTATTGGAGGTGGAGAAAACTGAAAGTTTGAATTCTAATGTTTATCCATACTTGACAATTTCAAGTAAAGCTCTGAAAATAAACTTGTGTGCCACTACTACTTCTTTAAACCCTTCAACGCAATGTCAACTGTTGAATAAAGTAAGAAGCATTCTTTTTTAGAGTGTAATCCAGGTTTTTTTTTTTTTTTTTATCTAGGATTACAAAATTAACTCACAGGCAGGTACATTTCTGCATGTGGTTATGAAATAAAAGTAATTTTCATACTTTTGATATTGTTCACTTTGGTAATAATAGTGGGGTGCTGATATTAAAACTGTAGGCAGCTGTACAGCAATCTGTTGTTACGAGTTTTATTTTGTAATGATTAATTGATCATATTGTAAAAAATAATTTGAGAATCGTAAATAATAATATATATGGATTATTCAAGGCTCATATTTGATTCTGTAAATATTCGATTTATTGCAATCCCACTGAAAGTGGAAAAATTGGACATTATTTTAATTTGCATTTGGTTTTTGTATCAATGTACTAAGTTTTAAAAATATGGGAATTGAATTTCATATTTCCACCCTTTCAAGACATTCAAATTAGGACACATACCGTATAAGATTGAATTGGTTATTACCTAAAATTTCAATACATTGTTTATTTCTGGCCCGAACCTGTTTGACTAGGATTGTGTTTTTTGTAATTTTTCTGTGTATGGTGCTGTGCTGGTGAGAGGCCACGTGATCTTTTTCTTGTTTTAAACTTTTTTAACGTTTTTTTTTTGCTCTTCAGAATTATCCGTGTTTAATTTGTCTGTATTATGAAATTTTGGAAATAAACTATCTATCTAATTGATCGAACATACTGCCTGTTAAATTGATTCATCACTGGTACGAAAGCCGAGAATGAGCAGATGAATAGGCCTACTTTTTGTTTCATTCTGATAAACTCAACTTGGATGCTTATATTGAATAAATACTGTTCTTTAAATTGAAACGTGTACACATAGTTTCATTCTAATTTGATATTTCTGTATTTTTTGGTATACTCACCCTCCCTGTCTACTCTTATTTATTTGGGTTTTGCATTTAAAGCCAAAAGATCTAATATAATAAACGCTTTAATTGATATGCATTCGAACACTTTTGTACTTATTTTGGATTAAATTCATCGATTATGCCTATAAACTTGTGTTGTTTTTCAATATTTCGATCTTAGTACGTCTAATCTTCACAGAAGTCATACCGCTTGTATGTCAAGCATTCCAGTTATATTATTGCTCGTGCTATTTTACTTTGTGCCACTAAGCAATTAGCCGTGTAAAAAGTTTTATTTTTGTGTTGCTGCCTGCAGTTGTTACAAGAAATAAAATAAATTTAGGTGCAGTGCCTAAGTGCAACTATGCCATTACCAGTGGAGGGACATGTGAGGCCGTGATGGTCCGGGTCCATGAATTTTTAACAAACACAGCTCAATATGGGACACCTAACCTTGAAACTTTGGTTAAACAAGTAGCTGAGATTTCTGTCCTGTTCACTAATCAATACACAAGATTGTTTCAATTTATTTACATGAATGAAGGATAAATCTTAGTGTAAAGAAGTTACTATAGTCAGGAATGCAGAAAATAAGACTTTAATTGATGCGGAAAACTGAAAATGCCGAATACTCAAAGAAAAACCTTTCAGGAATGACGTTTTTCATGCAACAGATAGGCACTGTTGTAATGCTAATAAATGAGACACCAAAAATCGGATCATTTTCAATTTAATATCCGAAATAGCTGTAAAATACTTAATACTTTTCTTAATGCATCTATCCCCATTTTTTTTTTTTATTGAAAATTATCTGTCTAAAATAGTAAGTACAATCTTCAGTTTAATTGGGTAGAGTTCACATATACTCCAATTTCCACAACCTAAAAAATTGCTTTTACCAAATGCTGATCTCTCATCGTTACCGAAGTAAATAGGGAAGTCTATGTTCTCAAAAACATATATTATACAGTTATATTGCCTACAAGTTATGCCAATAAGATAGCTACGCTTTGAGACTCAATTTGATAATATACGAGCTTTGTACTTCTTCGATGCAAGCCAAATTTTAGAAATCGGTCCTTTTTTAAAGTAAGACCAAGAGAAGACGCGAAATTGCTTGCCATTATCAGAAGAGCTCGAGTCGAAAAGACACCAGATTATTGCAGAAACAGAGTTTTAGACTGCTGGGTACAACCGCGCGCTAAATGAGGTTTTCCAACCTTGTCACGAATTTTATTACAAGATATACATATTCTTGCATAGTGCACGCGTCGACTACGCTTGAAGCAATACTCATTTTTGACTGGACAATTCCGACGAAGCGATGCACGCCTCTACAGTAACCACTCAAAGTCAAAGTTTGGAGTTCCGGATGCCACTGCTATGGATCTTAGATTGTCCTCACATCTATCTTCCGTGTATGATATAATTTCAGATGCTTCATTTTCTGACAATGTTGTCATTAATTGGTCATTCACACATTCTCTAGCTGAGGCTTCTGGCTGTTTTTGCAAAATTTAAAAAGCTCTTGAGAATTCGTTCCCAATGACGGAAAACATTTTGAGCATGCATTCGGCGGTATGTCCGAGACTGGTACACCGATAAACTTTTCCATTTGTTGAGCCATTATGTTTTGCAGGTGATTCAATGTTAGTTTAAGTTATACGCCTCGAACCGTAAATCCGGATTACGTAGATTTTGACAAAGACAAAAGAAACACGAATGAAGCGTGGATGTTTCTACTCATTGCATGTATTCTGATTGTACAGAGTAAGCGTCTTGCTCATGTAGTCTTTTGTATTACTGATAATAAATGTCTCCTTTGTTTTGGGAATTCAATTACGAAGATAGAACAACATTTTACAGCACCCAAGTACATTTGCACACTCATATATGTGCTTGCACACGCGGACATTTTCACTCACGTACATTTGTACCAGTATAAATTTACACCCATGGATTTTTCAATCACGGACATTTGCACCCATGGACATTTACTCCTGTAAAGACTAGTCTCCGAAGTAAACCAGATTTTATCGTCATTCGCCGTCGAGAGATGGACATTTCGTGATATAACTAGAAATGAATAAGAACTCATAGCAAACCACTACGCGATCATATTAGTTCAGGGGGGTGTTGGCGCATCGTGCTAAGCACTAGGAATATGCTCGCCATCGCGCCTCTCTTCATCCTACCTGGGTGCAAATGTACATGGGTATGTAAATATGCGTTGGTATAAATAAATATCAATGCAAGCATACACAGATACAATTTTTAAGCGTTTTAGCAGGGTTAAAGGCTATATGATGAAATCTGCGGTTGCAAAAGTGTGTAGGTGCAAATATCGTAGTTGCAGTTTATGTGCGGTCACTTATTCCTCCGTGTGGACTCGCAAGTAGGAATTTCATGAAATAATATTTTGTGAAACGGTATTCATGTATTGATTTTCTGCACCTTGAGTATAATTAATATAAATTAAATTAAATAATATCTGTGAAACTTACCTTACAAAACTGTCGTCCTTTTGATAAATATATTCTAATTAGTTAAATTTTTGGATAAAAGTGGATAAATTCTGCTGAGCAACATAAAAAAGGTGGCCAAACCTTATTGGTTTTGTATCACCACCATATGTGAATTTGTGTCGCTTATGTTTACGTAAGTAAAGTGGCAAGCCTGGTAGAAGCGAACAATGAAACCGAAAATGTCAAACTTCCTTTCCCAAACAAAAATTGGGATAGATTAATCCACCACTTTTTCATGAAATTTAGAGAAATATTTTATTCTAATGTGCATTCATTTATTTCGTTCAAATAAAAGCCGAAAATCTAATACTACCAAGGTACTGAAATAGATTCACTGAACTTTATATTGAAGTGATGGACAAATGAACTTGATGTGGTGCTTCGTTGAATTGTATTCATTTGTCGATTTGCTCGCTTATGACTGGCGTTTTCAATGTATAGTTATTGTGGTAGATTGTACCATTTATTTATATGCTCTGCTCTTCTTATGAAGGTAAAATTGGACACTATTGATACTACATCTTTAATTCAAGAAGATGTAGACAATATTCCAGCTTGGACACACGAAGAAGAAGTTTTTAATATTATGAAAAGCATGGAAAATGGGAAGTCACCAGGTCTTGACGGCTTCTCAAAAGAGTTCTATGTGGCGTTTTGGTTCTTATTTAAAAAATAATTCACCATTCTAATAAATATTATTATGTTATGTGATATATTGCCAGATTCCTTCAAAAAAGCCAGAATTCGATTAATTTATAAGAAAGCCGACACTTCAGTTGGCGTCCGATCTCAAATCTGAACGTTGACTACAAGGTCACAGCTGAACTCATCACTAAACGCCTCATAGAACCCACATCTAATATAATTAATAGTTGTCAAAAATGCTATATTCCTGGACGACGTATTCTTGATATTTATTATAATATTTAGAGAGCAATAAATTATACCAGTAATAGGAACATACCCTGTTACATAGTTTGTATTGATAATCTCTAGGCGTTCGATATGATTAATCACTAATACCTATTACTTATTCTCGAATAAATTAATATAGGCGAGAGCACCTTGAGATTATTAAAACCAACGTATTCCAATATTACCACTGTTGTTGAGGTAAGTGGGGTCTTCACAAAGGAGACTAACGCAACAGGCATTCGTCAATGATGTCCCCTGGGCCCTGAGTATGCTTCTTTTCACTATCAATGTGGTGCCCCTCAGCCGGAGAATAGCTAACAATAGTTTATTCAAAGGTATATAAAAATTGGTAAATTTGAACATGAACTGGACCAGTACGCGGACGATGCAACTTTTGTTGTATCGGACGTGTATAGCCTATTCGGTTGACGCTATTTTTGAAGGAATGGATCTTTTCCGCACTTCTACAGGCCAGGCAATAAACAGGAACAAAACGGAGGTTCCTTGCACCAAGCAACGGGTCAGAGATTTACTATCATCTCGGTCCATAATAATTTCGTAAAGAACTCTTTTAGAATTTTGAGTGAATACTTTGAAAAAGACCAGGTTGCCAAAACTTGGCTGGAAAAAATAACTACAATTAATAAAATAATCCATCTCAGTAAGACTCGATCTCTCACCTGGCAAGATTGTAATAATAAACTCACTAATCTTGTTTCAGGTCCTGTTTACCATACCAGGCAAGCTATTTTTTTTTTCTCTTGTCTTCTGAACCAATGGAGATTCTAAGTAGAAGGGTTTCTCAGGATGACATAAATAAAGGCGGAATGGGCGTGATCAGTCTTCGGGCTAAAATTGCTGCCTCCCAGGCTGAAAAACTCAAACATCTGGTCTCTCTTACTTTCCCCAGTCAATTCTGGCATAGAGAGGCCCAGTGCAGCCTTGGCAGCAAAATGAAACTTATCAATCCTATTTTATTTAGCAATTCTATGACACACGACTTACCTGAACCTTGGTTGATAAGGTTCAATCTCTTTAAAAGAAAAGGCTTTTTAACCAATGAGGGGGAATCCTTCAACTTACGTAACATCTATCTTAGATCTCTTGGGGAATAGACAGAGCACCTACTGATATCAACTGGGAATATATCCATCTTTTTATTCCACACATTCGAGGACATTTTTATTAATTTAATTTTAATTTAATTTATTAATCGTCTGCTGAAGCTTGCAAGTTCTGTAACTCTGGGAAGGACCAGCCAACATATATTCCTTGAATTTAAATTTTATATTGGCATGTTATCGAGAATACTTAATTTATTAAATTCGATCACCTTAAGTTTTATAAGTGTTCCTATGGATGAAATATTATACAACACTTATAGCACCAACTGCACATTGTCCGTCCTTAAAATTTACAGATAATTAAGACACATAGGTTCTTGATAAAGAAGATCGATATGTCAAAACAAACGATGACCAAATAAGTTATAGGCGGGTCCTACTAGCATCTTCTGCAACACGAGATGAGGTATGGTGATATTATTGGACACATTAGTGGACATAACGATCGTTTCAATATTATGTTGTTGTCCTTGTTCATCATTGAAATAAAATTGCTTTTCACTTCGAATACTGGACCAATTGCTTTGAAATTGTCAGTGGGTGAAGATTGATTTTTTTTCCAGAAGGCTATTACTTTTATTTATTTCTAAATTCTCTATGAATCCTATGAGATCTAATATTTCTTCCAAAATTTCTCTGTATTACTTTTTAAATATGGGAACACGGTTTTAAATCCGCCAAGCGTGACGACTCATTCTACAAATTGTTGCTACTCGGAAGTCGAAAGTTTTTTTAGGTTACCGATAATGCTAAAGGTGTGGTAGACTACTGCAATGAGTACTTCTTCGCTTGGTGTCATTATAATTGTATAATTGTAAACAAGTGTTGAAAATTGCGTCTTTTTGTAGAAACTCTCGAATGCTACGGTAGTAAATATTCATTCGGTAGATCGGATTATTTTTTTTCAAAGGAATATATTGGTGACGTTTTTAGATTGCGTTTTTTTCTAGTTTTTTGTCCGACTTTGCTGGTGTCTTACACACTTTTGTAATTGTGGTCGGGTAAATTTTTCAAAATATCACCATAAATGTAATACAATCAGACACCCGGTTGTTTCAGATATATATAGAGCAATGGAATTAGTATACCTCGCGAAGTTAATCTGTGCCATGCTCTTCTTCCAGTGGAAGCGCTAGTGAGTTTTATATCGAAATGGTGTTCTTCAAGAAAGATTTGTAAGGTTATTGCTTTTTACGGTCATAATAAATTATTTTCCAAACAAAGTATTCTTTGACACCACGAACCTTTGCTGAAGATTGTGGCACGTTGTTAATTGATTTAAAAATCAACGAACTAGTGTAGAATATGCAAATGACATTGAATCAACTCAGTTCGTCGTGTCATGCATCCCAAAGACAAAATCGAGTGGGTTTTACGCTCAAGATCACCTAAGCCTATGCACCCTATCATAAATGGTCATTAATTGAGAGTTAAATCCGCATGTAAATACCTTGGCGTTGAGTTCGGCAATAAAATGACGTACGAAGCTCCTGTGGAACATGTAACACACCAAAGTGATAAAGACTTTGTCCAGCGAGGGAAGCTTTCAAAGAAACCTTAGAGCTCAATTTTTGCGGATTCCTAGTACGTTCAATAATTGAATACGGTATTGAAGCTTTTTATTTTGCACTAAAATATGTAAAATGAGAAAAATAATACTGATCTAAATATGAATGCAACTTTTCATTAAATTATGTATCATCCGAAAACAAATATAGGATAAAACAAACAAGGCACGAAATTTATCTGAAACAACTCTTGTATCAAATCTTCAGATAGTTCGGCTGGTTTTTGAGCAAATTCCGTTCATTGTGTTCCAGCTTTTCAGCTACTCCCATAGGGAACGGAACCTCCAAATATTGATTCATCGCTTCCAAGTATTATATCAAAACCTGATCCCTTGTCAATAAGTAAATAAGAATGTGACGAATATATTTCCGAGAATTACGGTCAGTACTTATTGATTTATACGGATGGATCAAAGACGGATACTTCATTTTGTATTTTACACCATAACGTTGCTGAAATGTTTACACTTGACAAAATGTTAAGTTCACAACGAGTTCATGCTTGGATTGAATTATTTTGCATCGGTCGTCAACGATAGTCTGATCTTTTTCGAAGATTAAGAAGGATTTTCTCTGTAGGTTACATACCGTGTTTCAAAATTAAAACTGTTCTATATTCATTCGGGAGGCGAAATACTTTCGTAGATTTTTCATCAATACCAGGACATGTCGAAATTGCTGGCAATGGCTACAGAAAAATTAGCAAAAGATGAACCAGAGTAGGAAATTAGATCCAAGACAGACATAAAACTTTGTGCAGACACGAAGCAGAATTAATTATCAAGTCAAATTGCGACATGCAATGAAATGGTTATTATGGTAAAATCTAAAACAAAAAAAAATCTCTTTGCAATTCTGTAAATGATATTGTTCCGGATTTTTAAATTGATAAACAGTGATAAATCTTATTGAATCATGAATAAAATTTATTTATCCATGATTATCGCAAAACCGATGTTGGAATGATATAAAAAGTCCTTATCGAGTTCAACTTATTGTCTGATTGGCTTCACCATACCTTAAAATAATAATTTACGTTGTTGCGTTTCTCGTTGGAAAAGAATATATAGTGTGCGTTTTATGCACTTTACCCTGCGTACTATCTATATGTACATGGTACTGATTTCACTCTTGTTACAACAATATGATTAGGTCATTGCGGGGTTCGTACAGCTATGTCTTTTTCGTTTTCCCCATCGATCGATGAGATTGAAAATGTCTACTGTAATATATGTTTGAAAACAACCGGCAAGAAAACAAATTTCAGTGATTTAAGCCACAGGCCACTTTCGAATCAATCAATCATGCTTCACCATTACAGTTAGGAAAAAAGCTTTGGCAATGCAATGACTATAACTCAATTGTAACAGCGATGCATATTTGTAAATAAATATATATATGCTACGGGCGGTGAAGAGGCCCGACGTTTGCTAAAGATTGTTTAGCCACAAACAAATTTCATATATTCTATGTTTTTTTTAGATGTTCTCATAAATAGTTTACTATGAAGAATCTAAATCAAAGCGCAAAGAAAATGATATTCAATATCCTGCATTACTGCTCGGATCGAAGTTTTTTTTTATATATTTTCATTCTTGGAAGCGTCTTTCGATATTTGTCACTCAATTAGCTTTAGTCGCCAGTATAGGATCCTTCGATTATAATCTCAACTCGAAACGTAATAAAACAAACGAAAACGCTTATAATATAATACACGTAGTCTGCTTTATATACGTTTTCGAAATCTGTTTTGTTTTTCTTATATTCCAACTCGTCGAGTGTTTAGGTGATGCGCATTACAATTCAGAATGACTTCTCATATCCATGCTACTAATTGTTTTATGCCAACGTGTGTTCTAGTTTCCCACGATAGAAATCCTCAAAACCACGAATATTCCACTTAAAGTATGTTTACAAGACAACAGTTTGGATGTACTTAAGACTATTTACCGTGCCCAAGGCAAACCATGCGTCACGTCACAGGAGAAACAAGTGGTATTGTATTGTACTTTTGCGAACAAATAATACAAGTTTTATATACAAATTGTAACCGAATATTACACTTTTATTTGCATAGGCTTGTCGATCATGCTCTGTTTTTACGTGTTCGAAGATATTGCGGTTTACGATGAAATTGAATATTGTTTTCTATTACCAATCGAAACAGAAATAGGTTCTTGCTAGGGTTGAACGTGCAGTCCACAAACTTCTGACTTCATCGCGTAAAAATAGGGCTGACTGAACCATAAGAGACAGATCGCTTTTCGTCTGCGAGTAAAAAGTGACCGGATAGACGCTGATAAATAGGGTTTGAGGTGGTGAGGCGTCATCGTTTTGCGTCTGTTGTTGTACCTGGAACTCGAAGGAGTAGTTTTCTTTGGTGAAGTTGGAGAATTAGGTTATAAAGAATAATTTTAAAACGCAGATACATTTACCTGTAGTAACTCTTCAGCGAGAATATATACATTCATAGTGAACTGCGTTAGCTGGCATTCAAATCCGATTAGATCTTGTTTTAGATATGTTCTATATTAAATATTTGACGAAACATTTTTTTAATTTCAGCTGACTAAAATTTATTTTATATTAAATATCAATCGTTTTAACGCGAAATGAATAGATAAAGAAGTTTGAAGAAAAAGAGAATATAAAATTTATTTTTTCTGGCACAAACGCCAAACTTTTGTTACAACTAAAGGACTAAATATTTATTATTGAAAATATGAATATCGTCGGTGGTCGAAGAGTTCGATTAGAACTATTGTTGTCATTAATTTTATTGTTATTTATATCAAATATTTCTTCACAGAAACCAAGTTCGCAAAGGTAAGTCAAATTTTTAAATTCTATTGCAGTTTTTCAGTAATTAATGCACAATTTTGCTATCATAGATGATTATGTACTGCATAAACATAACAAAGTGGAAGATACTATTATTTGCTCTAATAATTATATTCATATAAAAATGATAACTTAGATATTCCCGTTTATATTTTAGAGGTTACTTATTTTTTAATTGCAGGGGATATCTCATTCTGGCTCCTGCGATTTTTCGATCTGGCGTTAATCAAACTATAAGTATACGGATATTTGGCGAACACGAGCCCGTACCTGTAAAAGCAACAATAGTTGATTGGCGAGGTCAGTCAATCATAACATCGGAAATTTCAAGTATTAAAGGTGAGGAAATATGACAAAGGATTATTAAATCGAAATCACTTTCTAATAGTATTTATTTAATGACGTTTATGATATTTTACACATAAACATGGAGCTTGGTTATAGTGATGATTCAATGGGTGTTGACGAACAGAGTTTCATGCAACGTTTAACCTTTGTGAACAGTGTGATTAGCTCATTTTGACATTGCCCTTACTACGTAATCGTGGAAGAACCACTTCTCGCACCCTTTGATCTCTATGACTCCAACAAACAACCTCTAAACCCGAGGTCATCACGCCTATTGGATTTGTTATATACATTTCTAGTTTTTCAACGCGATAAAGAAGTAGAAAATAACCATTTGCCTGTTGCGTCTCAACTGGTGCTTCTTGAAAGTAATTGGACCATGAAGCTTGTTTGAGTACCGATTTATTTGATAAATTTGGCAGTTATGGACAGTTAAACTGCTTTTCGACATATATCCTCAATTCATCTAAGGCCCACAGGAAACTATGAACGAGATTACATCATACAATAGAAATTATTTTATACAATTTAAATGTATTGATTTCTTTGAAAATTTGAACTTATTACGTTTGATTGTAGAGTTATTACCGACAACGATTTCCTCAAATGCAAACTTTGTACTTTGAGTAGGCAAAATGGACTTCTTCATTGAAAGTAATGAATAGGCAATAGATGCCATAAATGATGAATCATTTTTTTTACATATATTTTATATACAGTCCTATACTACAGTCAGGGCTTATATTATTTTCTTGTATTATTTTAACCATTTTCTATATTTTGTTTAGATAACGGAGTAATAACTTTCCAGGTGAGAGATCATAGTGAGTCTGTTTTCCCCTATTTTTTAGTAATTTTTTAGCCATGAATGTCTTTTTCTAGATACCAAAAGGTATAGAAGGGAAGGCAATGTTGGAAGTTTGTGGAAATTGCCATCAGCATGCAACATTTCGTTTTCAAAATTCAACAACAATAACAATTATTAACAAAGGAACTTCTGCTTTCATTCAAACTGATAAACCGCTGTATAAACCTTCTCAGCGAGGTGAGCTAGTCAATACTTTAAATATATGCTTTTGAAATTCCTGTTTCAAGCCGTTAACTTTGGCTGTTTTATTGCAGTGAACATCAATGTGTACACTATTGATCGTGATCTACGACCGGTGTCTGACAATGTAAGATTATATCTTTATTGTACGTTATGTAAATCTCTCTTGGTTTCCTACGATAATTTTATAATAAGTCAGCTATCTTCACAAAAAGTGCTTTTAATTCAGTTTCAAATACCACAATGTCAAAAATGTAGATAAGTTAAATTCCTTACCATACTACTGAGTCTAAAACGTTCTGATAATTTTTGTGTAAGTCAATTCTTATGTTATCTACGAGAAAACCTAAATTATGCTACTTCGCAATATATCAAAGGCATGTTTATAATGCAAATATCTTAAACAGCAAAAATCATATATATATATATATATATATATATATATACCAGAGCTGATTGACCGCGAAATGCTCGAAATTGGTAAATTGTGTGATTTTTTGATTATTGTAAACTTATATTTCTAGTAAATAAAATGTCTTTCTTTTAATTTCAGGTCACGATTTATTTGAAGGTAACATTGCAATATTTCCGTTATCTTGTGTTTAGTAAACAAACCGAGCATTTCCTAACAACGACCTTTTCATATTTAGGGACCAAGTGACGTGAAAATAATCGAATGGAGGGATTTAACTCCGGCATGCTGTGGTGAGAATTGGTTTGCAAACAAATAATTTACGATAGATTTATTTTTCTGATCACAGTGAGTTGTAAAGTAATATATTATGTAATAAACTATTGAAGTTCAAATAAAATATGCATTCCAAGCGGATAGCAAAAAACTCTTCTGATATATCATCCTTTCCTTAGTAGTTCTTTGTGGTATATGAGAACTTTTAGCACTACAGCTAATTGAGTTGCAAGATTTATACATTGTTAAATGTTGTGCTAATATTTGAAAAGTTTTCCAAATATTAGCGCCCAATGAATCAATTTTACACAGGAACTGTTAATGTTTCATTTCCACTGTCGGATCAACCACTACTGGGAGAATGGACTGTGTTTGCAGAACTACAAGGAAATCTATATAACACCACATTTGAAGTGGGAAAATATGGTAAGAACAAAACATATTCTAGTGCAGTGCACTAATATTAGCATATGTTTATCAATGTCTCAATCAATAAGGTTGTATTCTTTTTAGTTCTTCCAAAATTTGACGTCACCATCACTCCTCCCACAACATTTAGAGACTTTTCCATTTGCGAAGAAGCAATTGTAACTGCAAAATATACATTTGGTAAACCGGTCAGAGGGACTCTTCACGTGAATATGACAGTAACTGGTCTAGGATACTTCGTGCGAGATTTGGATAGAGGAAACACCATTGTGCAGTCAATGCCGGTGAGTTTAGTAAACGACTGTGATGATATATTTTGAAATTGATGATATATGGCGGTTTGTGTTTTTATATATGATTAAAAGCATATGGTATTACTTTATTTTTAAAAAAATGCTGAATTTAAATTAAATTTTTATGTTCAAAACACGAAAAACGATAAAAGATTTACATCAAAAATTTAAATTTGGAATCATTCATTATATATTTTCAGTTTCATGGAGAGTCGCGATTTGCAATATGTCTCCAGGATAATTTGCGCCGCAGAGTTTTGAATAGGCACTTTCGTGGAAATCTTGCAATATGGGCCACCGTTATTAGCGATGATGGATCGAGTTTTTCAGCATATGATGATACAACAATAGTGTCAAGAAATTTCGTTGAGCTAGAATTTACTGCAAATACCAGAAAACATTTTAAACATGGAATTCCTTTCAAAGGACAGGTGAGTAAACTATACATTTTCGAATTTCGTCGTCAATATTTTAAACAAATATTTTTTTCATTAAATTCTTTTACATCCCTTTAAAATATGAAAAGATTAAATAACCTTTTTATACAATGATATGATTTGCGAATAAATATTAACATGTAGCCACAAATAAACATTTCGAAGTTTTTATTGAATATTCGAGACAGAATTATGTCAATATGCAATTGCTTGCTCGTGTCTGAGACAAACAGTGTAGTCTTTGTAGTCATATTCTGAAATTTGTCCAAGAATCGAAAAACTGCAATTCAAATCGATTTTACCAATTATATGCTGTCCTCCATTATCAAATCGCCAACTGGTGCTTCCTTTTTCAGATTTTTGCGAGCTATCTGAATGGTACAGGCGCAAAAGATATTTTAATTGAACTCAAAGTGAAAGACAATCAAGAAACCTTTATGACCCAGGAACTGATATCTCCGACCGACGGCATCATAACATTTACCATTCCTGCTCTGCCGCAAACGACGAAATTTTTGTGGCTTGAAGTGGGTATAATAATAAAATTACAAAAATTACAAAACAACCATGTTCAATTGACGCAATTCTTTTTATCTTTTCCGCGATTAACAACAAGATAACATATTTCTATTTACCGCAGGCTCGCGCGATTGCCATAGATGGCGCATACACAGACCGACACCAGTATTTAGCGGTGTACCATGATCTTTATAGTTGGCACTCTCCTAGTGAATGCCATTTGTTGATTGAGAGTCCAGACGAATACTTGCAGGTACGGTTATTCGTTTGTTTATTTGATATGTTGTCTTGGAAACCACAGAAAATTTGTTTTTCTTCCAGGTTAACCAACATACATCAATTATGGTAAAATCGACGTGCACCTGTGATTTCACGCTCTATTACGAGTTCTTGTCGCGAGGTGAAATCGTGTTATCTGATTCCTTTCAAGTGAATGACAGTAATAGCCATCGAATTGAGGAACGCAGACGTAGGTCGGCAAATTTTAAAAGACCAATCGAACACAAGAAACGACGTAAGTCTCGAGTCAAATAAATATTTACGTTCAATCTTCCAAGCTGACGTCTGCAACGCAAAGCGTTTTCACTGCGATTTTCAGCGCTTCAAAATATTTTTAACTTTCTATTTAGATGCAGAAATGGGTTTATGCCACACATCTATTCAATTTATACCGACGGCAAACATGGGGCCTTTATCAAAATTGGTCGCATATTATGTACTGCCAACTGGGGAGGGTATCGCTGATAGCATTCACCTACCAATAGAGTCTATTTTGGAAAACGAGGTAACCGATCTACTATTAGGAAACATATAAAATTATGTTGAAAACCACCGAATCAGAACAAAAACTTATATTCCAGGTCACGATAAGCACGTCAAAAACACAACTTGCCCCAGGACAATCGGTCGACGTAACTATAAAAACTACCAAAGACACTTGCGTATGTTTTGGTGCAACTGATAAAAGTCTCCACCTTATTTCGCCTGGCTATTTGTTAACCAAAGATGAGGTATCGATCTTTAATACGTTAGAATACATCAGATAGATTTATGCATATATATGCTATTGCCTTTGCAAAAATTTCATTTTTTTACATCCTGAAACGATATATTCCTATTGTTTAAAAGTAACGAAATGTGGTAAGTTGTCTGTGAATTCACTATGGTAATTGTATGATATTTAATTTTTGAGATATTCGAAGAAATATATTCATACGACATGGACAATTTACCATTTGAAGATGAAGGTTTTCGACCATCAAAACTTGGCAGAAGACGGAAAAGATCAGCACATGGACGTCAACAATTGACCAGCAGAGATTCGCTCTACGCTTTTCTGGAAACGGGTCTTGTTGTTATGACGGACGTCGTAACTTTGAAACACAAACAGGACGTTCAAGTGTTTTCACAGCTGAGTCGGCAAGCCCTAATGCAATCTCCGCCAGCAAAAATTAAATCCAGGTGAACTGTTCATTTTCTGTCTGTGCAAGATCCCTCGTTTTTAAATTTGTAATTTCAAACATAATGGTTTCTAGATGTATTGGTATGTCTTGGTATTCTGCATTACATCGCTATAATTTATATATGACCAGTATATAAATAACGGTTTCAAAACACAAATTAAAGAAAAGTTACCGATGATAAGTGTTACTATAAATGATATTAATGACGATAACTTTTTAACACAGAAAACGTCGAAAACTGCGATCGTTCTTCCCCGAGACCTGGTATTGGAAGTGCTTCACAGTAAGGTACATAGTAAAATATTTAATATTTCTAACCAAAAATTTACAAAATTCATATTTATTGTAAATTTACATATTGATAGTTCCAGTGGAGAAAACACCATCACACTCAAAGTTCCAGATACTGTTACTTCGTGGGTTCTTAACGCAGTCGGCACAAATCCTAACAATGGGATGGGAGTAGCTGAAAATATCGAAATACAAGCCGTTAAACCATTCTTTGTGGATTTCAATTTGCCTTACTCGGCTATACGTGGCGAAAACATGGAAGTTCCAGTTACTTTACACAACTATCTCGATGTGTGTACCGAGGTAAGACTATCTCAGCATTTGTACATGCACAAAGGAATGTGATATTATTATTTTGTTTATAATGAGCTTTATGGGTAACTTTGGCGTTCAAACATATGCCTACTCGTTAAGGTTCGTTTAACTTTTGCTGTTCCTGCTGGGGCAACATTGGAGGGTGAAACTTCTGATCGGGCGAGCAAGAAAACAAAGTATTTATGCATAGATCGACAATCATCTTTGGTTACCAAGTTTAAAGTAGGCTTCAGCAATCTCGGGAGTTCAAAGATCCTCGGTAAATTTTGTTAATTTTAAATCACTTGATTCTTTCAATAAAATAGTAACAAACAGTGACCAATTCTCATCAAATTTTATAGCTGTTGCGGACGCAATGGGAGGTCCGAATCGTTGTTGTAACGCAGATAATCGCATGATCGCAAAATGGAAAGAAACAGATACTATCAACATAGATCTCACGGAAGAGAATGTTGTGGGTAACGATGCGTTAATAAAAAGCATACTGGTGGAGGTGAAATTTTTACTATGAGATAAATAAAAATATTAAACTTCGAATATTTACTGTTCTCCATTTACAAATTTGGTACTAACATTGTTTATAATGTATTGCAGCCGGAGGGAGATCTTCGAGAATATACGCACAGCGTGTTTTTCTGTCCGAATGAAAGGTTGAATATCACAACACAGCCCGGAACTACGCATTTTGTGAAATTTCCCAACAAGAAAAGCGGCTTCAACTTCATGACTAAAGGTTTTGAATTATTATCCTTCATTGGCAACTCGGATGACAATAAATTGACGCAATAAAGTCATATTAGCCAACGCGCATAGATCGGATAGATTACCGAGAAACGTTAGGAATATCATATCATATATTTTGAAGTTATCTTTCTTTGTTTGTCGCCTAAGTTTTGACAACATTTTATAAAACTTTTTTTAACGTGTTAACTTGATCGTTTAAATATCATGTATTTCTTTTGTTATACTCAGTCGTGGATATCTTATCTATTGATCAACATAATAACTTATATCCGAATAATATTTTCTTACCGAAATTGATACTTCCGCAGCACAAAGCAGCGTGCATATCGCGCTCACTACCGATGAGGAAATATCGGTTTCTTCGTACGAAATAATCTTGGGAGGTCAAGGAAATATGATATCTTGGATTCAGAAAAACGGTGAAATTTTGGCATCGACGTCGACGAAAAACATATTACGTGACAAAGAATTTAGATCGTTTTGGGTTCAGTGGTCTCCTACAAACATAACGGTAGGACATAGTTCTTCAAATTTTTTTATAATACTCATCGTGAAACTTGAATTTCATAATTTTGTTGCTTACCATTATGTTATTTCTTCGCCATGTCTTGAAAGTTGTACCCATTGTATAACTCAATGTAATTTTTTGCAAAATATAACATATAGTATAATATTAAAAAGCCGGTCAACTATGTTCTAAATGTTTTGGATTTGCATTCTATTTGTCGTTCTTGGAAAGCGTCTAATAAATTAAATGCAAATTCACGCATAAACAAAATTTGAAAAATAATGTTTTCCAAATGCTGATACAAAAACCAATTCATCATATATAAACAATTTCTGCTATGCTGATTGTGCTCTGAGTCTTATTAAAGTGTGTAATTCAATTGTATATGATTCGAAACAGTTCAAGTCAAACGTTCTTCAGGCCTTAATTAAATCAAAATTATGTTAATTTTGTAACTTTATAAAACATTTATTTTGAATTGATTAGGTTGGTTACGGTATGGAAGAATCAGAAGTCTCTCAATTTCTCTTTTTGAAAATAGAAAATATAAACGTTAAATATGTTGGATTGGCAACAAATGGTCAATCAGCAGCAGAATTCAGGTTGTGGTCAACTGGAGGTAAATATTCATCATCATAGTGTATGTATATTTTTTGCTTGCAAATAATTTTTAAACTTTGGAGTTATACGTGTTTAAGATCATCCCGAAGGAAGCTTTAGAGAAGTATTTCAACTTGACGTTCCAAGTTATGCAGTTTCGGGATCAATACGAGGACATGCAACAGTAATTGGTAAAATTTTGCTATCGTTAAAAACAGCTTTTACACTTTCAATATGTGATAATATTTACTGAGATCGCTCAGTCGACTTTAAAATTTTACAGATTAGTTTTTGAACTGGTCGAAATAGTTTAGCAAGTATTATAAAGTTCATGTTCACATGTCAACAGTATAAAAACAGTGTCAATATAATTTTCCTGATTGCTTTGAAAATAAAAGATGTACGATAGTTTTGTTGAGCGATATTATCAAATTCAATGCCTTATAACAATATTAGGATGAGGTGTATTCCAGTCAGATATTCCTAATTTAAACTTACCATTTATTGTCGATTGATTCAGGAGATGTGATGGGACCGACGCTTAGAAATTTGAATAATTTGTTGAAACTTCCATATGGATGTGGAGAACAAAACATGATTAATTTTGCTCCGAATATCTACGTTATGAAATACTTGAAGTTGACAAATCAATTGACTGGTGATATAAAGAACCAGGCTCTGGAATACCTCGTACAAGGTGAGATTGGTGATCCAATTACATCTGGTCGATATAATATATATTTTTTGTTGTTTTGGTCAGGATGCGCTGTATAGATCCATTCAAATGGTGATTGGGACCATGTCTACATTTCGATTCTTAATTAAAAACAACGTGACTAGAAGAGAGGTGTTACATTGCTATGAGCGGCTAATATAAATCATATGTGCATTTACAGGGTATCAGAGGCAACTGACGTATAGAAGAAGAAGTGGCTCATACAGCGCATTCGGTGAACGCGATCACTACGGGAGTATGTGGTAAGATTTTCATAGACATATTTACAACGGCCTAGTTCACGATTATAGTTCATTATGTATTAAAAATGTGATATACAAGGAAGCATGTAAGGTATATATAGACAAAAAGGTCAAAGACTAATATGGCCACCGCAGCATCAGTAAAATTCCGGCTTTGAGAATTGTATTAAATGTCACATGGAGGTGAGCTTGTGAATTATAAAATCAGCAAAATTTGGGTGAAATATCGGACAATGTGGGTCCCAGATGAAATAAAAGTAATCAACTACTATCGATTGTCCTATAGTTAGTTGTCCGACTTGATTGGTGAACTACTTTAGTATCAGTGTAATAAATCTGAATGAAATTAGGCCAGTTCATGGCGTTACTAAACTACCATTGCAAAATTTGAAATCAAAACAAGTTCATAGAGAAATATAGTTTGCGTAACAACATAATAAAAAACCATATTGTAGGCTCACTGCGTTTGTGCTGAAGTCGTATGCAGCGGCAAGGGAGTTCATATTTATCGACGAAAAAGAAATACTAAAACCGATGAACTGGATTCTTAATCATCAACTCGATGATGGATCGTTCCCGGCATACGGAAAAATATTAAACAAGGATGCACAAGGTGGAAACAACCGCAAAGTTGCTTTGACAGCCTATGTCGTCATCGCATTGTTGGAAACAGAAGCTGATAACCAGGTGATGAATAAGTCCATGATTGAATGCAAATAACAGCATGATTGATAATCATCCCACTCACAACTCGATTTTTGGTAAATAATTACACCTTGTTGCTATTTTCTATTTGTTGTCCGTTGCTAAGAAAACACACAAAGGGAAGACACGAAAATTCATCATATTTACTGCTATTTACTTCTATATCATGAAATTGTTAAAAATGCGTGATTTATTTTTAAAATCGTAACCAATATTAGAGATGATGCGATACTTATAATGGCAAATATTGTATATCTTTTCAAGAATGTTTAATTCCCAAAATTTTGTTCTCGATGATGAATTGGATAATTGACCTACAATAATGTCGAAAATCGTATACCCGAAAATACTAATAGCACTTATTTTTAGCAATTGTGCCCTGCTTTAGGCGGATCAGTCATATTACGTCTATTTATGACCCAAAAGAGTGCAATAGAATACTGAATGATGGCTCTAGGTATTGAATATCTTAACTTTCAAGATAATTCCTGGCTGTATAGTTTATTTGGGCATTTTTATAGCTGCATAAGCTGCATACTTGTTCAAATAACGCAGTTAAAAGACCACCCGGGAAAGTTTATTTATTTATTTTTTGTTATCAGAAACGGGAAGAATCTATTGCAAAAGCGCTCAACTACCTGGAGGGTATGTTTTATAGTTATGAAGATCCATACACTGCGGCACTAACTGCATATGCACTGACCTTGGGGAAAAGCCCTTTCGCAGATGAAGCAAGAATGATACTGATGGACATGTCCATTCAAACAATGACCGGTAGTTATCGGCATTGGTCCCTAAAAGGACACGTAGATGTCGCTGATATTCATCCAGATGATGCTTTATTTAAAATGCTAGGAGATTCAGTTAAACAAACAGGTATTTTTAATTTGATCTTATAATTGACGCAAATTTAGCCTTTGCACATTATAAATATTTTAACATCTTTTTTAGTCGCATCGGCGGAAATTGAGTTGGCATCCTACGCTCTACTTGCCTTCACTTTGACACAAGATGTTCCTTCAGCATTACCTATCGTCAAGTGGATTTCAAAGCAAAGAAATGCTCAAGGTGGCTTCATATCAACTCAAGTAAGTTATGATCGATTTCCATTTCAACATTGGCAGCTAACTGATAACATCTAACTGAAAATATCATTTTCAGGATACCTGCACTGCATTGCAAGCTCTTTCATCCTATGCAACTTATTCATACATTGGAGGAATACATCTTAACGTTACTTTGGAAGGCCCTGACTACGCTTGGAACGTAATATTAAACGACACAAACAGTGAAATATTACAAAGAGGGGAAATTCCGCCTCTTGGACCAACTCCAATTCCTGTATTCCTGAACGCGAGTGGAGATGGATGTGCGCTTTTGCAGGTGAAGTTCTGATATATACGAGATTATAATCAAATTTTTCAACCAGTTGAAAACAAAAGTGAAAAATGTGTAATTTTTTAAGATGAATGTTTTGTATTTGTAAATGTCATTTTCAGATACACGTTCTCTACAACATACCTAAACCAGACGACAAAAAAGAATTTGCACTGAGCGTTGTTATGGCGAATAATCTGGAAAACATAAATCCATCCAGCATATTAAAGAAAAAGAGGGATTCAGGAGAGCCTGTAAGACCAGGTCGGTAAAATTGGACAAATAGTGAAGGGCCTCATCTAAAATACCCTATACATAGGCTTACCATACGTCCCGGTTTAGCCGGGACAGTCGCGGTTTTAGCATGTTTTTTCTGCCGTCCCGGCGATGGACTCAAATATCCCGGTTTTGCAGTATGACGGTCATAAATAATTTTTCTATTTGATACTATGACAAAATTGATTTTATTTTTGACGGAGGCAGCCGATTTACCACTGATTTGCGTTTCACTTCACTAGTTCAGATAGAGAGAAAAATTGTTATGTTATAGTTATGATATGAAGTATGAACCATGCTTTAATTTAACACAACCTGTACTGTGAATCACCAAAATGCTTGAAACAAAGTGCAAGTTCTGAAGTTTTCTAATGAGTTGAACGATTTCCATTATTTGAAGCAAAAACCAATAGAGGATATTTTAATGGGATTTAGAGCTAGTTTTGATGCCCGTAATCACCCATAAGAGTATGGAAAACGTTTAAACTACTACTAAGCCCCTGGAATCGAACCAAGGTTGGCTTGTCCAATCAGCGCCGTCCCGGTTTTTTGCTTCAGAAATATGGTAAGCCTACCTATACATCAAATTATATTATTCAGAAAAAGGATTTATATTTCAGTCATAAGTTGCAATGTACAGTTATAAATTAATCGAATCCAAATTTAATCACAGCACTGGTCGAAATTCGCTCAAACACTGAAAGTGCGGTGTTGGAAGAAGATACGGATCTCGAAAAAATAGCTCATATGAAAATATGTGGAAGATGGCTAAATGATGGATCTTCGAATATGGCAGTTTTGGAAGTCCCGCTTTTAACGGGTTACGTTCCCGACACTGAAAGTCTAAACGAGGTAGAATTCTTCCACTAGTAGAATTGATCGATGTAAAATCAAAATCAAATTTATATCTTGTCATTTTTTCTAGGCTTTGTCAAACAGAAGTAGAAGTTTGAAACGCTATGAAGTGGAAAATTCGAAAATTGTTTTCTATTTCGACGAGATTTCAAGTGTTTGTAAAACATGTGTAACCTTTCGAATTCAAAGAGAAGTCGATGTTGAAAATCTGTCTTCCAAGATTGTCAAGATTTATGATTATTATGAACCCGGTTTGTTGAATTGTTCAAGTCTTTCAAGTTTTTTTGTATTTGGTCATTAGAAGACATTCGTCTTGATGAAGATTCGTGGATAAACCCGAATAGATTATAATCTATACTTACAACTTTGCTATGCAAACAAATAAGAAGCTGTTCTTAGTTTACGGTTGTTAAAAATGTTCGGGCACTATTTCTCGTCAGTCTGTTTATCTAAAAAAATTGAATATGAAATACTTTGCACGCTATATCTTAATATCATAAACTGATTTTCTCATGATGTGTCCAAGCGAATACTTGCCTCCTTTTTTGACTTTCAATCATTTTATATTACGTCTTAAATCGCGTGCTTAATTTTGAAAATATTTCTATAAATGTAGGACACTGAAATTCGATTTTTGTGGACACTTAATTTTTTCCAAGCAAACCACATTTCGATATCTGATTACAAGTATATTTATTAGTCCACTATGATGAATGAGTTGCCTATTTCCCTACCTATCGGGTTTAAATACTTTAGATCACTGCATTCGTATCAGGGCCATTTGAATTATGATGATGTCATGTGACTTCAACTTGTTTGTTAGTTTCAATCAATATATATATATGATTTGTGCATTACGATGACATTACCGTCAATTTTTGCTAGGATATGAATCATCTCTAGAATACAACCAACATGAAGAGGGAGAGGTTTATACTATTGGTGAGTCTATAAAGCTGTAAATAAAGCACCTTGAGATGTGGTTCAAACAACAGTCTACAAATACAGCAACGTTATCAAATCACTAAAAACAATTCGCTTTGTAGTGCAGACATTTTAATGTAGTCCGAGAAACAATATTGAGTACAACATTCTTTCATATATTACATGCCAAGTCATGAAGTTATTATTATTATTTAAAACTGTGCATATTTTTGCAAATCATTCTTCACTTATCTCGTGCTTCGGAATTCAGTAAAATAACAAACAAAAATTTGGGTTTATTTTCAAAGCCAGGACAAAAAATACCCAATATAAAAATATCTCTTTTGTTCAGAACACGACGATAGATTTCCGGAATGTAAATGTTATCAAGAATGTGGGTACCAGGGACCTCGTGTCTGCGGCAACGACGGAGTTATGTACGAAAATTTGTGTAGAATGCAAGTTACATCATGTGAAACCCACAAGAGTATAAATCAGGAGATTGATTCGTTTTGCGAGGAACGCGGAAGTAAGTAATTTATATTATCTATTTATTTGATACTTTTTTTCTACTAGATATGAAAGTAAAAACATTTGTTACAAAAGGGCTGTATTTTGAATCACATCTACCCGGTGTAATGTAAACTAGATTTAAAGGGGTTTCGTATTATCTTTGTGTTAAATTTCTCACTTACAGGATTTTTATGAAATACATTTCATGTTTTATTTTTCAGTGTCTGTGACGTTGGAGCCCCCACTGGAAGTACCAGATGAACCTTATATTCATGAATATGAGCCCGGGGTCAACTACAGTGATTTTCTTTATGTGGTGAGTGCTATTAACGAGTAGTAACTGCGTACTTACTCATACCAGGTAATATTTAAAACTCAATAGGGCGGTATACTTCGCGGCAGTGTATTTTATATTAGACTATAGTGTTGTCGTCCCACAAACACCATTCATATTATTTATTTGAGTTAGGTCGCGCGAGACTAACTTCTTATCTTTTTTCTATGCCTATATGCTAGTGGAGCCGTATGCGTATACTGCAAGGATGTTGTAGCTGGAATAAATATGACTGACTATACTATCCAATTAATGAGTCCAGCTGCACACAGAAATACATTTGTGTTAGCGTGCAGCTGGACTCGTTAATTGGATATATTATTTATACTTACTTTTTGCTCATGGTCATTTTGAAGAAATAACTTTAAGAGTTTCGTGGATAATCTGATCAATCTTTGCAACATTTTTACAGAATCCTGAAGATTACTTCGTGGATAAAACATTCTCATATGATAACTATTGAGACAAGGGGCAAAGATGAAGATAAACCTTAAATTGATTGATATTCACTTTGATAGTTCTATAACTCAATATTGTCAACTTTATTTTGAATACGTGTATATATTTATTACCATTTTAACTTTGTCATTTTTGGAGGTATGAAGTCAACAACAACTTTTCCCTTTACATTAATTTATGTTTTTAAAGAATATAACAAAGCGAACATGTCACAATATACGCCAAGAGTCTATAACAATATTCTACGTCAAATATGTTAATCTTTATATTCCAAAGCTATCATTTTCGTTACATTTCTGATTCTGTAACTACAGCCTATTGTAGCTAGTAAATTGTACTTATCAGAGATAAAACAGCTTACATTTGTGTCTGAAGATTTGTACATAGTATATGGCTTACTGAATTGTGCTCCAGCCGTAGCGTCAGGCACTCGCCAAATAAATGAATTTTGTTCAGTCAGTTTTTTGCTTTTATACATTTTTATTATTGTCAGTTCCTTGAAATTGCTTTTGAGGATAAAAGCTCACTGATTGAACGCTACTACTACTGAAAATTTCTAACAATGTTGTTGTTTTGTGTTGACATGTAAATGTACTTTTTTTATTTGAACTAATTGCACTATTCTAAGACGAGTTAAACAACTACTCCTCATTGGTCCTTTATGCTATAAATAAATGATATAAATACAAAAAATAGCTTTATTTCTGAGGCGAAACTAATCAAATTGCGTACACATGAAAACTAGTACAATATAGAAAATGTTGTGAGGACGTAGCATAATAAATGTGAATAAAAGCTTTCCAATCGCATGTGGTCGTTGAACAAAAAACACAAGGCAAAACATCAAATGGCCTTCATTTCAAGCAGCGTAAAATAGTCCATTTAATTCCAGCTTCTGCGTTCACAGCTCCTCAAACCTGACTGACTAATACATTGTAAGCGATCATGAAACTAACTCAACCATAAAAGGTTCCGAATCGTGGTTGTGCAACGGGCTGTGGAATGAATCCTCTAGCTTGCGCAACATTTGGGTACTGAATAATTGGTCTCTGCACAATAGGACGAGGAGGTGGTCTGTACGCTATCGGTCTGTGACATCGGCTTGGAAATTTTTTGCAATAACAAGGTTTTTTGGTACACGCTGTTGTCTTTGGACGAGGGGTACCGCCGCGGCAATATCCGGTTGAATTCCCATGCACGCAGGAAGCAGTGCTTTGCATTGAGCAAATTGTTTCGTTACACGTTGACCACGGGGTCCAAACTATTTTTCCGCAGTAGGACAAACAGTCCCGCTCTTCAGAAGATTTGAAGCTGTCAGGACACAATTCCAAACAGTCACGCGTCCGTGTTTGTTGTCCTTTTCCACACGTGGTGGAGCACGTGGACCACGAGCCCCAAGGCGTCGCCTTCTCGCATATTGTTTCACTGCACCGTAACGACTCAGACGATTTCCCATAGCATACTTTCCCCACGCAATGCCGTCTTCTGATTTTTACTCCGCCACCACATGTAACTGAACACGCTCCAAACGCACCCCAATCTGTCCAGTGTGGACATGGCGCAACATTACATGGCTTTACTTCTTCCTGCCCTTCACAGTCTGCGCCTGAAATGACTTCGTTGTGCGATACACATCGTCTTACTCGACGATATTTTCCTCCCCCACAAGAAGCAGTGCACCTGCTCCAGGCACTCCAGGCAGAAAAATAATAAGTCAACTCCGAATAGACCTGGCCTAACTGCACCTGTTGAGCTGAAAAGTAACACAGTGGCTTTTCGCAGCATCCACTGAAGCTGCCTTTCAAGGGTGCGAAATTTGGTACTTTCGGCCTTTCATACGGACATCTATCGTTGTTTGCCTGCTGGGCAAAGTGTCGGAAAAGATGAAGTGGGGGAGCTTGGTATTGCAAATGGGTTGGTGATGGGAATGGAGAGTGAGAATTGTGATTGATATTGAGAGGGAAAATTGGAGAATCGTAATCGGGCTCGTCATATGCTTCTTTATATTTTTGTAACTCATCTAAGAAATTATCTGCTCTGATTTCATATGACATCACCGATTTCCAGTATGGATCACGCCCGCGAGGACTCAGAGTCTGACTGACATTCCATAAATGATGTAGATATAAATTGTGTGCCGATACATCCAACGAGCATCCCGAGGACAAGCATTGGTGGTACGTGGACAGAAATGAATGAGGATCTTTCAAATTTCTAAAAGTTTGACACTGGTAACGCTGGTACGGGATGTTAGATGTCGGAGGTGGCAAAGGATTACTGTATGGATTAGTTGATAATGGTCTACCATACCCATAACCATTTGAAGCAGTCGGAGTTGCGTATGGATCATTGCCCTTGAGAGTTATTCCAACCGAAGGGTCGAATGGGTAAACACATCCTTTACCAGGTCGAAAACATCCATCGATAAGATGACAATCCAAAGGACTGATGTCTGGAGAAAGAGAAAGCATAATAAGAAGAGCTGTTCTCGATTCTAACAAAATACATAAAATATATAAATATATATGTTCGTTAAACAAAGAGTTCCATTACAAAGCAACGTGTGAAACGATTTAAATTGACCTTAAAGGTAAGGCAGTAAAACTTTATTCTATTATAACATTACATTAATGTTGAAAAGTTTCAATATTAAATCCTTACTTTTCCATCCAGCTTGTCTTGCCCGAAGTCCAAAGTATTCAATTACTGTCACCATATAACATCCCGGTGAATCACCAAAGATATTCTCTTTCTCGGATTCAATCAAGCACGGCGTCAACATCGGGTTCCAGCCACCAAACTGTCAAAAGTATCCAGTGTGTTGAAATTAAAAATAACCACAGAATAACAAAAACTGGAGTACAGACTTATGGCCAGAGTGAATACCACAATTTTTAATTTATTCCTGTCCTAGATACAGCAATATTTGTCGAAGTACTTACAGTATCTGAATATCTTTTAGCGTGCTTTTGAAAGACATGGTTTCTTATAGCGTAATGACACACAGGAACACCAGGCAATATTCGCTGTCCAAAATGGCGTCGATGAATACTCAATTCCTCGTCAAAACAACATCCAGGATGTGACAAACAAGCTATTTGACTATTTTCAACTTCATGTTGTGCAATTGCATCGAAGCACGGGACCCTTAGAACACAAATGACAGTATATTGACTTCATCTTATTAGATTAGTTTTGAATGAAAAAAAAATATTTCATTAGAAATGGAACAAAAACGCATACATAACTTCTCTCTCGTATTATATTTAACAGAGAAATTAAAAAAAAATAAGGAACTCGCAATGTAAAATGTCATCATATTTTGTGTGAACCTCAAAATTTATTATTGAGAATTATTGCAATATCTATAAAATTTAAAATGTAATTGCTTTAGTGTTATTTATTCCACAGTACACAATACATACCTCATGCAATACGGTATATTTACGGCACATTTCAAATTATTCGAAGTGTACGATTCTGTCCTGCAGTTGTATGGAAATCTGTGGGTGTTACAAGTAGTAGGAGTATCATCTACAAATTCAACAAAAATATATATTGTTACTACATGTTTGTTTCCATTATCATTATAACTTGTTCAACTCGGTTTTTTCACCTCTGAAATGTCTCTGGTATTCATTTTCAAATTTGTCTTCCTCTTCTTCATGATCTGGATCTGATAGTATGTGTAAAAATGTGAATATTTATTTATAAATCTAATACAGTCTTACTAATATATACTGTTCATTTTTAAAATATATGCTCTTGTTTTTTGAAGTAAGACTACTAATTCTAACTGTGACATTTAGATGCGCGAGATCAATTCAAATGACAATGACTGTATGCAATCGACTTTTCCAAACTATGAATACATTTTTATAGTTATTTTATAGTTCACTACAGGTAACATTTTTGGCACAGATTATTTTTTTTTTCTAATTATTTGCAAGACGTTTCATTTAGTTTTACACCTTCGTAAAAGACATTCTGCGTTATTAATAAAGTGTGATAATAAATATATAACATTTGAAACAGAATATAGTCAATATTTCATACCTTCTTCATATCGATCATTGTCATCTTCAGAAGCTGAAAACATGATACGAATGGAATTATATAATATGTTACTCGTGAAAAAATAAATAAAAATATAAAGATTTAGTCAGTCGCTTTTCAACAAGGATCGGTTTAATAAATTCTCAATCGCCATAGTCGGGTGATGATAAATCAGAAATTAGTTTTATGTTATTAATGCAATTATACCAAAAAGACTCACTTGATAATTGTATACATTCTCCATCCCTGTAACAGCAATCTGAATAATCATTACATTCCTCTCTGGTTGTTATATCCAGTAATTTATCTCCTCCACATGTATCTCTACATGGCGAACCACGTTCTACAGAAAGAAGATAAATAATAAAACGACGTAATCGACCTTCCCTCATGGCTGATGAGAATATATCGCGACAGGAACAATCGAGATGGCAATACTGATGCTATAGTTTGTTATAACACTATTCCCTATGAACCTCATTCATATCTTAACTACACTATACTACATGGTAACAGATATATAATTGACATTTTTGATTATTGCAACATTGGTGCAAAAATAATTTACCTGGGCAAGATCCCAAATGTTGAAGTAGAGCACGTTTCACACATGTCTTTTTTTGAGATTTTACAAATGACGTGCATAATATCAAGCACAATACTAACTTAGAGAAAAAATACATATTGACAAATAATATGCCTGTAAAACAAAAATCAATACATTGAATTAATAAATAGAATGGTAAAATTACTAGAAAAAGTCCTTTAGAATATAAAACACTGTAATATTAAGTATAAATTTTGCTAAGAAATAATATATAATCGGCATTAAATAAATATTATACATGTGGAGTGGAACTAAGGTCAAATATGAAACTAATCCTGGCGCATTCAACCAACTGTAGAAAAGTTTATTACAAACAAATAAAACCTGGAAGAAACAGTTCTCTCATTAAAGTTGAATTTGGTAACAAAACCACAAACTGAGAAAATATATTGAAAACATGCTTTTATACATCCTAATTAACGGACGCTAATTTGCCTTCGGGTGACATTCATAGTATTACGTTGTTCTACGTCAATTTTTTTCTTCAAATTACGGACCTTGTAGGTAATTACAGTTTGAATTTCCCTCAATCCTATATTTCAATTTGAAATCAGTATTCGTTGGAATTTTCGGAGCTAGGTATTTTTATTCCAAACATGTGTGGCTGCGTCTCAGCGATGCATTCTTTCAATTACAAAACATTAGAAAATGCAGAAAGATCTGGACTTTATTAACATTCCCACAGATGCTGTTTATTTGATTGAAAATTTTTATGTGGGCAATTTCAGATAATTGGCGTATTTGCCATTTATTATACAATATCGATACGACAACAATTTGTGGTTTTTCACAAACTTAATCAGTTTCTGTTTCTTTCAGTTCGGGAGCAAGTTAAGGTTATATCGAATACGTAAACATATATTTATTTATCTTAAGTATTTGATATATTTCATAATGTATTATTATTTCGGTCCACACTCGTAGTATTTTCCAATGTTACCATCACAAGTATTTTAAACGGGGTTCACAAAAGTTGTTGTCTTCAACAGTATCGTCGAAACAATACAGACTGCAGACGATATAAGTGCTAAAATATTCAACAGCTGGTTTATGTCTCAGCAACCAAAACGTCTGATTTCATTTGACTTGAACACTTGAGCACGGGAAGTCCATACCGAACATAGCGTTCTATGCATGTACCATGTATGAATAATATTAAATGATGGCTTACGTATTAAAACTACAGCTTCCAGGAGATGAATTAATTAAATAAGTAAGACGATATTAATTAATCTTGAGAATATGACCTAGATGGTATGAACTGACAATGACGCAAATCTCGTTCTCGCGAAGTCCAGTAGTGAGAAAATTGTCAGGGATTTTGACGGCGTGGCGATTCAGTAATATCAAATGACAATCAAACATAGACAGTTGCACGAATGGTATTGAGAGAAGTTATATTCGTAGTGTAGGGTTCATTAGAACTAAATAAGATTAATAAAGAAGAATTATTATTATTCATTTGAAGCTGTTTTGATGAGTATGCTATTAATAAATATAGAATGTTAGTCGAAGTATTTTCGTTTGTAGATAGAAATTGAAATGAGAAAGGTTCGTGAGTTATAATAATATTCATTATACCTAACATGATAATGCCAAGGTATTAATCGTTATCGGATATATCCATTTAGATTCAGCGAAAATTCGTTATTTAGATATTTTGCGATGAATAAAGATATCTTTTCCAAGGCAGTAGTCGCAAGTTAATCAAAGATACATAAGCACATTTTTATATTGTTGACCTTTCGAAGTTAATTATCATTTTTCAGTAAATGCCAAATTATAAAATCATTTAGAATAAAATCGCTCATTTTTCAGATTTATCACCGCAATTGCTTAGATAATGAACGGTTGATAGGCCTATTATATTATTTAATTGGTTTATTAAGTAAATGAGTTCACAATATATATTTCATGGAATGTGAATAAAAACATTATATTACAAGATAATAATACTAAATTCTGTCTATTACTATTTTACCACGAAAGATACATTTTCTTGTTATTCTAGTTTATTTAAACAAAAACCTATGTATTGCTTAGTTAGAGTATAATATAGTACAAAAACCTAAAATCAAACTATATCATCCAAATAATTCTTATTTGGACAATTTTATCTGCAGCTGTTTTAAATGTAACTGGGCGTACAATCAACTACCTTATAACAGTTAACCCATATTTAATTAACATCATTGAGTGAATCATGAATGAAAGTTCGGACATTGTATCAAAGTTAACCTCACTCAATGGAGAAGTTCACCAACTCCGAGAGACAATATCCAAAGTTGAGACAATAATTACGCAACAATCGAACCAAGTCAATGAGATTTATAAACTCTTGTTGGCATTCGGTGATGGACTTCAGCCGATTCTTCATCAAGCTCACCATGCGTCCTCATCAGAGCAGGTAAAAGAACAAAGCAAACCTATTGTGGAGAACGATTGTACAAGACCGAGGCAACGAAAACTAAGTCAAGCTGACTTGCTGGCAGAAACGTCATCCCAGCATGTTCTCCAAAGCTGCGAAATTACTGAGAAAGTAAGTTTGATATTAGTCACGTTTATTCTTGGTTTGTATTGTGATTTTTAATTAACAATGAATTTCATTCGGAAACAGGTTTGATATATACTGAAGTTTAAAATTGAAGAATGTACAGACAACCAGGGGGGATTCAAATTTTTTGTCAGCCGGTTCTTTCACAAAAGTCATATTTTCAGCCGGTTCTGTTACAAACAGAATATTGACAGAAACCAGTAATGCTAATCGGTTCGCTGATTTCATAAAATTCCGTGAGACGATTCTATAGAGCCGGTGCGAACCGGTTGAATCCCACCACTGCATACAGCCACTAATATTTTGAGTTCAAATATGACTCGTCTAAAATATCTATGATCATTTTCAGAACTTTTCACAAGTACGACTTACTGCTTCCCGAAGTTCTCCAGCTTTCAACACGAATTTGTATTCTTCAAACTTTCTGAATGGTTTGTATTTTATATGAGTATACTATTACAAATGAACTGAAGGGCAAAGGATTTTGCCAAAGAATTTAAGCAAAATAATTCAGAATCTTTTTGATTGTTTCTTTTTTACAGTAAATACGGATGAATCCCAAAACTCAGGCTTGAAGCGTCGGAATCGAACGGCAAGTTTTAGTCAGCCACGTGAGAAAAACGAAGAAGTTAGCAGAATTAGATCTACTAGCTTTTCTGTGACGTCAGCTAAAAAATCTGGATCGAAATCAGAATCTTTAAGCAAAATCAGCAGGAGTTCGTCGCTTAAAAAATTGTCTTGTGAAAGCGGAATCGGTATACATGATGAACTGTTCATCGATGCAGGTGAATAGTTTCAATGTGCTAAAGAAATTAAATGTGTACGTTCGTTTGAAGAAATGATCATGATAAATCTTTATTTTAGTGTTTTACTTGACTGAATGATCTTTTTGATTTTATCACAGTAAATGAACAATCAATTGAATTGAATTGATTTTTCATGTCCATTATTTATATAAAATAACTCAAACCGAATATGTTGACTGTTTCATAATTACTTTTGACAGATGATGAGATTGAATGCTGCGATATTGTCGTTCCTGTTCCTAACAGCAATATCCAGGAATGCATCTCTGATAAGGATGGCGCTATTTGCAATATTCACGCAGACACCATGGCTGAAACCGTTAATGTTTCGCCTACCACTTACGAGAAAGGTCTGGAGAATGAATGCGTACAAAGCCAACAAAACAATAATAACGTAGCGCTGTCATTAACTAAAGAACAAACAGCACATAATTCTGTACAACAGCACGATGCAAATGAGTCATTACTGGCTGCACGCATTAGAAAGATATCCAAAGATAAACATAGACCAATGGAATGTATCCCAGGCACCGATGACGTCACCAGAGCAATTGACTCCTGTGATAAGAATCACGGCCCATCAACAACATTCCTAAATGAACAACAAGACAAAACTATGTCTGATACAAAATGTTCATCTGCAGAGTTAACAGTACAGATTAAAGATTTCGATTTAACTGAGAAGTCGACAGTTTTAGAAAATACTCAACAAGAAAGCATTTCGGATACTTCTAATATCGAAGCTTCTAAACATTCGAGTGCGAGTGTTACAAGTGAGTAGTTTGTAAATATGTTACCTATAATTCATGGTGTCAAACATACAATTTTCAAAGTAACTCAGAAAAATATGTTGTTTGGGTGTCTTTGTGCTGAGGAAGCGAGAAGAGTTTATTCTCAAGTATACAAAAGACTTATTACTGTTTTTCAAGCGTACATTGTTCAATTACAAAACCGATATTTCTACCTAGATCAGTACAAAGACGCAAAAGACGACAGCCCTAGTTTCGCTCTTTTGAAGGAGCGAGTATACAGCTGTTCAGATTTAAACCAAGCTTCTAGTACCAGATCATCTTTGTTGGACAACAAGTAAGTAATTATCCTTCAAATTTATTTTACCCAATTATTAAATTGCCCAACTCAACTTTCGGTGTCGGTATTTCTAGGACGGCGTTAGTCATGAATATTACTCTCTTATGATTTTATTATACCTATATATAAATCCACGGAACAATGGATTCTTATTTTTTTTGTCTGTAACCTATCGAACCTATCGAATTTTTCCATGAAATACTTTAATGTTTAAAAATATTCAATTTGCGCAAATTAGTTTGGTACAGTACTTCATCATATAATAGACATGTTTCCATGATTTCACCGCAAATCGAATTTCATTCCTAGTGCAAATAATGTTTCTGAAAAATAGTAAATTCATTGGTTGGTCATAAAATACTTCTAACATTTGCCATATTTCAGAATGAAGTTGACTCGTCAGCATTCCGTATCGAGCAACGCAAGTTCGGACAGCGCACCAGCGGGTCTTTATATAAAACTCGGCCACTCCGAGTCAGAAGGAGAGGAAATCGAACATGAAATAAGTGAGTTTTTAAAATATGTTTATATAACTACTAATAGCACCAAATTTCTACCTGTTCTTCAGTCGTACCAAAATTTATATCACTATATCAGAAATCATTATGTCGTAAAGTAGGCCAAACTGTGAAATTTGTTCATCAGTTACGTACGACTTCGGATGCGTTAAAATTTCACTCTAAAGTCCGTTGACAACTATTTTTGTGTTGTGTAGAAATCAACCCAATGCCACGACCAGCATTTATACACCGAGTTGTTCAAGTAAAATGTACCAACTCAAAATATTTCTATGATTTGAAGGAGCAAGTTGGTGGGTAAGTCATTGATATTGATTAGTTTTCAACAAATTAATAAATAAAACATATGATAACTAAAACATAATTTTATTTATCAGTGGAAGATTTGGTCGTGTGTACAAATGCGTCGAAAAGAAAACAGGACTTTCACTTGCAGCAAAATGTTTCAAATGCAAGAAACCACACGAAACTGTGAGTATTTTTTAAGGTTTTAAAGACAAACAAGGCGATAAGACATTGATGCTGATGCGATAGCCTAATTATTCACACATGGGAAATAACATGACAATATAATCGGATTTTTTGTATCAATCATTAATTTATGTTTTACAGACTGGCTTCAAATCGAGATCTATGAAAAGACCAATTAACATTGCGACTAAACGAACAGATCAAGAGCCCGTTGATAAGGTAAGTACTTTTTTTAAAACTATTTTTGTCCACCCAGAAACAGTTCGTCAACAAGAGCGCGCGTAACACGAATATTTCTTATTTGAATAACGTAACGCATTCCCATATCTTCGCGTAATATCACAAGCTTAAAGCCCACTTTTAGAATGTCGTGTTTATTTTATGTTTTATTTGATCTATGTACCATGTTTTGAACTTCATTTGATTTTTTTGAAATTCCTGTATACTGAATTTCTATCCTTGTATGTTTGCTTTGAGTAATGTAATTATGCTACACGGTGCGGAGCTTAAAATAAATTATCGTTTTACCTCGGAAGGTATCAGCCATCTTGATCTATTCAGAAAAAGCGCACTCGTTTGATAATAAGCACATTTTAGCATTTTGACTTTACATTTGAGTACAGTCAAATACTCTTTCATTAATTCGGCATGAATCAAATTATCCCACTGTCTTTTCGTATTTGTAAAAGCTTTAGTTCAGCAGCAGCGGTAATCTAAGAGAGGCGCCGATAAAGATATGATACATTGGACTAAAATCAGTTTGTCTGATTAGGGTTTGTCCAAACACTATAGTAATGGAGGATCAAAAAACTTTTCTGCCATACACATGCCGATGAATGACTAAGACGTCTTATCTTTAATGTATCTTTCATAAATATTATTGTTCGTTACAGGAGGATGTTCGACATGAAATATCAATAATGAACAGTATCGATCATGAAAACATTATAAAGATCTATGACGCATTCGAATATGAAAATACAATGACGCTTATAATGGAATAGTAAGTTTTTACTTAAGTTTGGTAAAGTATTGAGAAATCCATTTTACTGTGACACATTCATTTTATCCATGCGGCGCCAAATAGTTTAATTGAGACATTTATTTGGTATTTACCATTCTGTGCTTGTTATAGCAATTGAAACAGGCGAAATATGTCAACTTTTTAGCCAAGAAATACTGACTAAATTTTTATCCGCGGTTAGGAGGCATCTGAAGTTATGAAATTGTTCAATTTAACGACAATATGATGTAAAATTGCTTAAGTTTTCATATTTGTGTTTCTCAGCAAGCATTCTATTGCATTGGTGTTTGCATAATTCCCATTTATGCCCAATCAACATTTGAAAGGACACCAATATTCTTGTGTAGCATTATTATTATTTTTTGGATACTAGACTAGTACATTTATTTATTGAAAACGTAGTTTTCCCTTGAACTCCACTTCACCTGAATTTGGTGAGATTCCCAAATTTTTGTGTTCCCGGATTATAAAAAGGGCGTACTACGGAAAACTTGGTAATGCGACTTATAGAAAAAATACTGTTATGGGTTCAAACGTAGGCTATACCATTTTTCCTATGTACCCTGTAAGGGAATTACTCCTGTCTTTCCAAGGGCAAGTGTATTTCTCTCCTTATCGGGGTTTTAAATTCGGGAATTGTTGTCCAAGTCTTGAATTTTATGATCCGATGTTCAAGATGCTTGCTCAGATCTCTCCTCCGGTATCAAGCACAGTTTTAAATATGGGAAATATAATAGGCATTTTCGCAAATTATCAACAACACAGACATGTGTGTTACATATATGTGTCTAAAAACGTTGATAAATAAGGCTGGCGAAAATAACTTGCCACACGCTAATCTGTATTGATTGGTATTTGAAACAGCCAAGCACTGAGTTTGTAAAGTGAAACAAAAGACAAACGTGACGAATAACCAGTGTTCCCACGAATTAGAATAAAAAAAGCGAAATTTTGGTGAAATATTCGAGTTCATGGAACTCAGAAGCAATTGTGTCTGACTTCCATCTTGAAATACTGTTAATTTGAAATTGACTGGTCCATCAGTCAGGGAGAAAATTGGGTACTCCCGTAGTATATGTACCAGGTTAGGGTTAGGCCATAATTTTATTCTGATTTTCCTCATTTTGGTTATATTACGAGTTCGGGGACTCTCCCCTCCCCATGGGTTTTAATCCCTTTATACAACTTGATGTAGAGTAGGCGAACGAAATTAGTTACCTCCATATTGGTACATACTCGTACCATTAAATCCAACATTCTTGACACCGGTATTTTTGTCACAGCATGGATGGAGGTGAAATGTTCGAACGGGTTTTGGTAGATCGTTCTCATCTGACGGAACTCGATGCAATTTTATACATGAGACAAATATGCAAAGCGATGCAATATCTACATAAAAACCTCATACTCCACTTGGACTTGAAGGTATAGAATATAGATAGTATAACGGGACTGCGTGGTTGATTTTCTGCCAGGCCATAGGCTGGAGAAAAAGCTTATTAAAAAAAAATATGTTTAGAAGTGTATTTTTTATTTAAAAGTATGCAAATATAACCGGTTGCTGACAATAATTTTTAAAGATAAATTAATGGCTTATATATTTTTAATTCTCAGCAAACAGTCAAAAATTATTATATATAAAATCAGTCGAACCTTATATAGGCGTGCATTGCCAACCATGACGAAGTATTTATAATTTCAATTCAATTCTTACTGCGTCATTTTCCACTGTCTGTATGTCATTTGTTTTAATATTGGTAATATCAAGAGATATATATTATTATCTCCTATAATTATCATTATTCAACATTGTATCTATAATTTATGTCTCAGGGAATCGTCTGTATGGCGCTCATTTACGCAACAATTACGTGTTGGGACATCCTCGTTAAATTATAATAAAATAATTATTTTCTAATCCGACATTTTTCGAATTATAGCCCGAAAACATATTGTGTCTGGACAGAGATTCACATCACATCAAAATCATCGATTTTGGCCTTTCCAGAAAGTGAGTTTATTCTTTTTACATGTCTGCACTTTTGCCAAAGCAAAAACATATTATGCATGATTCCATTTCTGAATTTCATTTTCTACTTGTGTTAGATAACCCTTCTTTTATCTATTAAGTTATATTCTTTCACACCCCATAAGCTAACATTGTACAAAACCTTTTCTTTTAAACTGTTGATTTTTGACCGCGCAGATATAGCCACTGTAGATGCTTATTGCTGAAACCATACAATTAAGACCTATATATTTGAATACGGTATCATCTAAGATATTGTCACTATATCTTATTCATTATATTTTGATAGATATAATCCCAGACAGAAGCTGATGGTACACTGGGGCACGCCGGAATTCATGGCACCCGAAGTGTTGAATTACGAACTCGTTAGCGCTGCGTCAGATATGTGGAGCGTTGGCGTCATATGCTACATCCTGTAAGTCAATAAATTTGTCTGTTTGTTAAAGAACACAGGTCAACACACTATAGCTAGCCGCAAATTACCTGATTAGCAAAACCTATTTAATTCTCCAATGCCGGTAATACAAAAACTGCTAAACATCCGATAGCAAAAGTTGACAAACTGACTGTGGATCGAAACTTGCCAAACCAAGCAATAATCGCATCCAAAAATCTGACGCAACAATAAATTATTCAATAATACTACATTTTACGATTAGTGACCAGTCGGACAAACTTTTTTGATAATGTTTTTTTTTTTCAGTGTGAGTGGCGTTTCACCTTTTCTGGGAAATGACGATAAAGAAACAATACAAAATATAATTGATTCCGAATGGGAATTTGACGAGGAAGATTTCGAAGTAGTATCTGCTGACGCCCGGGATTTTATCTCGCGATTATTAGTTGATGAGAAAAGGTGGCTTCAGTTCAATTTGTTGTCGTTATAATTTTAAGGAAATGTTTGGCTTTATTTGACAAATTTATTGAAATTTATATGCAATGAATTAAACGTATCATAGGACATATTCTCTGGGTGCGTTTTAAAAGGGAGTTGGAAGGCGTCGCCCCCTATTGTTCCAATAAAACGAACTATTTCAAGACGTAATCATGACGAATTTAAAATTAATTTATTCGTCTAGCTACATCATTTTTGCCTACGTGTTGCTAGGGAGCTTTTGGTAATATACCCAACCTGAATTTTTTCCAGTTTTAAAAATAAATAGCTCTTTCACGTTTGTGTCGAGAAATCGAAACTGAGAATTTACATATAAATCAATGTGGATTATACTAAGCTAATACAAACTCAGCTAAATACTTTCTGTACAAACGACGTGAAAACTAAAAATAGCCCTACTACACCAATTACTGAAATTGAATACGAACTTTAGAAAGTTAAATAATCCTGTTTGATATTTTATGGTTTGTTATCGTTCACAAAATTGACACGTTCAGATCATGTTTCTCGTTATATTTAGCTTTTCAACAATTCTTTTTTTTGTTAACAGAGGACGAATGAGTGCAGCGCAATGTCTGCGTCACGACTGGCTTTCGAAACCTCTAACAACAAATAATCATAGCTGCTTACAGAGTAAAAAACAGCTGAAGAAATTCATGGCGAGGATGCACTGGAAGGTCCGTTAGTTAACGGTATAAGTTTGTAGCTGTGTCTGTGTGTCTGTCTAAATATAAAAATAACCTCCAAATATTCTTGTCAATATTATACTATTTTCCTGCACTAAAACCAACATTCGTCCTAAATTTATCCTGAAGAATTGGGCCTTCATTGTAACATTGCTTTAGCGTTTATAAAAATTGACAACCAGAAAAATTGTTTGTACAATTTGTTTGTTTTTATGGTGAAGGGTGGTCGTCCACACACATTTTGACATACATATACTTTTATTTGATATGTTGTGCAAACGTTACTTCAAAAATTCATGTTTGCAATAAACTTACTAAGCAGATAAATTTTTTCCGTTCAGAATGATAATAACTTCATACTTAATATTTAGGCCGGCGTCGCAGCGGTTTCTGCTGCTAACTGGCTGTTCAGCAAAAACAGTCCGGATCATTCACCTGATTCAACACCATCTAGTGGCACATCAGTATGACATAACCGCTCACCCATGGATTCCTCACCGTGAGAGTGGATTAGGATCACGGATTCAAGATGAAACATTTATCTCATACATGCACGTGCTGATGTTACCGTAACAATGAAATACTGGATAAATGAATGACGATTATGATGTTGCACATTTCCTATTATATTCATCAATGTTATTTTGTGAAGTGTTACATTTATACCTAAACGGATTCGTGAAATTACATCACGACCTTTTTAATACTCCTGATCTCCTAGCTTAGTTTTGCTGTGATGTTTTCAGTTGTATAATATAAAATTTCAAAATTCTTCTACAAATATCTTTTGATACTCTTCTTTGTTTGATGGTAATATTGTAAATATTGTTTAAAAAGTATATTAAACTCTTATGCCATATTGGCACGTTATACATGTGTGAAACGTCAACACTTATTGAATGATGAATACATTATCTGTTCTTCATGCATTTTAATCTACTTGTCGAATTATATGCTATGTTCTGAATATTAAAAAGATCGCCATTGGAAATGAACAAGGATGGTTCATATGGTTACCAGGTCCTTCAGAGTCTAATGTTTAGACGGCACAGTCTTTAGAGGAGTCCTGGCTTTCGGAGAAGTAGTCGATGCACTGCTACTACCTTCATAATAAGCAGCAACATCTGCCAACGTCGCAATAAATTCAAAGCGTCACTAAACTTTGTAGTCTGCTGAATCGACGACTTTGGGATGTGCCTCGAAGCTGACTGGGCAGTATAGTCAGTGACAGTGGAATTTGTTCCAACAAGCGTCATTGTTGTATTAGTGTAGAGCAATTTCTTTTGGTAATTATCAGAAAGTTTGTCTTGCTTCTGCTATGGTATAAACGTCGTATTAGCCGGGGCGTAAATAAAGCATTGCAGTTACTAGACCCCAAACGACGTTAGCTGCATGGGTAGGTAGACCAGATGAAATTTTGGTTCCATTACATTTGAACCCACGAGTATTGCAGCTGCATACTATTGCACCTATGAAATTTTTTTTTTTACGGATATTTGAACCCATACAAACCCTAACTCATGGGTTTTGTCACTCCCATATAGATCGAACCCGCGGATATACACATGGGTTTAAATGTACGGTCACCAAAATTTTCTCCCAAAAATCATTTCTGTGGTATAAGCAAATATTGATGTTTAAAATTAATTGTCGCTTCATAAAATATGGCCTCCAAATATATGAATATTCATCACGACCTGTTTGTATTCCGCCTACACCAAATTGGTGGGTAGCAAATGTTTTAGTAGTTAGGAAAACGGCTTTTGGTGAATAATTGTACAGACAGGGTGGTAGGTCCGAGGCAAGTAAATTGTTCCTAAAAGCATCGGTGGTATTTGAAGAAATTATATTTAGGAAGTTGGTCTTGCTTCTGCTATGGTAGCAAACAGATTCACACGTTTCTATTCCACACACCTCAACCTCAAGTATGTAGTGGGATGCAACAATTGGTTTGGGCGCGTGATCCCACACGCTAGGTAATGCAACGTGGCAACAAATGCAGGTTAGACAAAGTTGATCATTGTATCGTTTTCCTAAATTGTCGCGGCTTTGAACAAATTGCTTTTGCCTGAATGTACCGATTGATTCCAAAGTTTCAGTATCGGAAAAATGAACCTGCTCTTAAAATGAAACAAGTGTTTGTGAAGACATTACTTTTATTTTTTTTTTAACTTTGGCTATAAATTGGATAGCATTGCGATGTTCATTTAGTTACATATATTTGACCATTGTTATTAGCGTTTAAATAATATATCAAGTTACTCGGCAACTAATGAGCCAATCAATATCTATTTTTCGGTATTTTAAGATGAAATGAATCAGTAGAAGGCTGTTATCCTTAAATTTCCCGGATCAAAATTCCATTGAATTATTGATCACTGATATGGTGCACAACATCACGAAACAAGACAGTCGCAAAAGATAAATCTGAACATAGTGCTAATGTTACTAGTTTCATGGCAAAAATTTTAACTTTTCCACCCAAATCAATGCATTTATACACTGTATAAGATCCCTAATTCATCGTGGATATTTCAATTTTTCGAATAAGTATGCTCGCCAAATCTGTCAAACCATCCGAAGATTTCGTAGGCCACACTACATGAGCGATTGTTTGTTGCGCAAAGAATATCTCAATGGACATTCAGTCAAGTTGGATTGAAGTGTCTAAAATGGAATCGCTCAAATATTCTACTTCGTATACTAATTACACCTCTAGTTTCTTCTTTAAACGACTGTCCAATATCATTTTTCCCAATTTTAAGTTTATTAAACTCATTTAACATTGCGAACAATGTAATACTTTTCATAAACTAATTTGAATATTAGTCAAACTCGTCAAGATATCATATTTATCGAGAGTATTTCTTATTTCTAAATCTTATCGATAAAAGGAAAATTATGGTGTCGTCAGTTCAAATTTACTTTTGAGGCCAGTTATCTCACATGACGTTCTTCACGGTTTCCTCGTGTTTGTGGTTGGCGGCTTGACTGAAAGAGTATTATTTATTATTTTTAATTCGCCAACATATAACACACTGATGCAAGTTACACTGGTTATATAAGCAATATAACAGCCAATTTATCTGTTTGTTTACAATACGGAAATTATATTTCTTACCCCTTATCATGAACTTTTATCATGAATGATTAATAATGTACATTGGCTTTTCGCAAGTTTGGTTCGCTTTTACACAACCACCCCCTTTTTTAAAAAAAAATTGAAATAAGTGATATTCATTGATCGTATATATTGACGTATTTACGTACAATATAAAGTAAATGAAGCCATAGCAATAGCAAATGAATTCTATGAAAGTATCATCTCATATTGTAAGATGTGATTTTATCCACAAAAATGTCAAAACAAGATTCAAATTGTGATGAAACAACCATATCGTTGTTCGAAACCAGATACAGAATTTGACGAGACAGCCGTAGTCGATATCACGCTGTAACGTGGTGATTTACGGTATGACTAATAAAAATTGTTCACATAAACATTGACAATCTTAAGCAAAGCTTGATGTAATATTCTTCTCAAAGTAGTTCGTGTTATTGTAAAACTATATTAATGTCTTATAATATAAACAATGTAAGAATTAACTTGAAGATTTCTACGTGATAATTGATATTAATCGAGATTGATATTTTGGTGTTGACGTTACGAAAGAATTATCACTGAAAGCATGTAACATGTCATGTCTGTAGGATAAATCACATTTCATAAACAAAGACTTTTTGTTATGACTAACAATACTAATTATACATGTGAACCTAATGTAAAAGCAACTTGGCGCAGAAAAGTTTATATGCAAAGTTTAGTGACAGAATCTGATAAGAATCAACAATATAAAGGATTATAATAATTGCAGTGGTGCTCTGGAAAGCGGCTCATAATGCTTTTACTATATGCAATACAATATACTCTTTTAAGCAAAAAAATCATTTTGAGTTTGCAAACTTTATTTCGACCAGCAACAATGTCCTTTTATTACAGACCCAGGATTGAGTAATTTCCATAAATGTTCTAAAATAGCTAGACAACTTAATAGTGGTGTATAATATATATTGGTGTATAAGCATTATAAATGCAATCATACTTTAACAATTAAATGCTAGATATGGTATAACTCATTATGAAAATGTAACGGGGATCAGATAATTTGATATATAATTCAATAAGTTTCATTGCAATTGAGCTGTTCCAATCCGTTTTATTTCGATCAAATGATTTTCTCACAATCTATTCCAATCATCAGAAAAAGTGAGCGCTGGGATTTTCGTATTCCTCGCAGCCGGTTTGATCATTGTCGATAAACATATGGGTGTAAATGTTATGATGTGTTATTGAAGATTTCAGTCGTCGTTTCTTAGTTACGCTCATTTTTCTTTTCCGGGACATCACCCAAGCAAATTCCGTGTTGAACACTTGATAAAAATTAGGACAGGTTAAGTTCGGGCCTTCTGCCATTACATCAAAGACATGAAAGCCAGCTTAACATTACTATATAGACATACTCCGTAAAATTTTAAATAGATTATTCTTTATAAAACACCTAAAATTGAGCGAACGTAGAAACTAGCATTTTATATAAGTTAGTGCGCCACAATATTAATAGATTTTGTGTAGCGCAATTAACTCTATTATCATTTACAATTGCAAACTTCAAATTCTATATAGTCATCAACAAAACTTACTTCTTCGCAATCCTGGATGAAAATACGGATAACAAGAATAAATGATTGCGTAAGAATTATAATCGGTATCCAAAATCCAGAAGGGCGTTTCCCATGGATTGTCTGTAAAATACGAGCAAATGTAACTTGCCATTCAGCTTTCATTCAATATATAAATGGTGCAACAAGTTTGCTCATTCGACAACCTTATTTTTGTGTTTTATATACAGAGATTCCGATGTTTGTAGCTAAATTATGCTACAAATGATGATTGGAATGATGCGATGATTGGTATTCATGATGGATATAAAAAATGTTTTTTTAAATTATGAGTATCATATTGCATAAACGCTTCAGAGTTATACCTCTTTCGCTAACAAAACGTGATCTTGTCGACAGGGATTTGTCACATAATAACATACTTTATAATGTTCTGTCATAGGTCTTGGCGGATTTAAACCCGTATTCCCACAAAAAGAAAATAAATATCAGATCTCATAGGACTCACAGCAACTTTAAAAATAACTGAAAGTAAAGGACTTTTAGCTACAACAAAAATCTTTAATAACTGAAAAATTTCAAAGTTATCGGTCCAGTAGTAAAACAGAAAAGCGAAATAATCATAACAACAAGGAAAATAAAAAGAATTCTAACAACAACAACAATATAATATTACGGTCTATAGGTCCATTTCGTCTCCCATAATTACAAAATTGGATATTACTTACAAGGTTTCGTAAATTTCAAAGTAAGTTTTGCTGGCGGGTCTTTTTCCTTCACGTGGCCGACGCTGTGGGCGTAGTTGATAGATCCATTATTGCTGTTAAAAAATGCGGTTGTTGAAAATGTTTATTTGAGATGTGTAGATGATTTTTAAATTACAATTTGATTTAAAGATATTTCTTGACAACTCGAAATCTTAGTTAATTCAATGCAATTCAAGATAAGAAACAGTTTTAATTGTTACTGAAGATATCTTAATCTTTAACATTTACTGAAAATCCACTTGACATGACTGCCTATATTGAAGTTCAAGTTCAAGCGCCATTAAGATGAAATGAACTCTATTTCAATATCAGGAATTTATAATTTTATATTATTAATTGGTCACATATTACAAAATACTTTACGAAATTCAGTAGTAAACAGACATCAAAGTATCGGTAATCATCAAAACGCTTCTAGAACTAAATAGAAAATATAATATAATCCTCATAAAAATTGAAATAGGCGAAATTTAGTCATCGTACATTACGACGTATTTATGTTCAAGTCGATATAATTATTAAACATCCAGAAACCAGTTCTATGATAAAACCATCTTTGATTAGTAAAATATTATACAGTAAATCCAAAACGGATAAAGTAGCCATCATATTAAACAAACATATTTAATGTCAAACATCTACTATATTTAATCACATGTATTCCGAATATCAAAATATAATTTACTCACTATATTTGTTCCCATCGCATCTTAACCGTCCCATCTTCATTGGAGACATTATACGAAACTTGAATACATTTTCCGATTTCCCACTGACTAGGAAATCTGCTGATTTCATACCATTGGCCATCCATCTATTCAATGTAATAACATAGTGGACAATTTACGGTATTGTATAAGAAGCAAATTTAATAAGGTCCCATTTCATATGCGCAGCATGGTTCTATATAACTCAATTACAAGATATTTTATTTTAATGTTTTAATATTTCAGAATAAACGCGAACAGACATTCAATTTATAATTTATTTCCTAATCGAATGAAAAAATTGTCTTACCTGTTTTAGCTTGAACCTTTTCATGACTGAAGGAGTTGGACAATCACTAGTTCGTAGAAATAGAGTAGGCTGACAAATACAACTTGATACGACAATAATTAAAACAAAGAAACAGTAAAGCACTGTCATATTATCTTCCTAACTAGGAAATTCGGTGTTTCTGCAAACATTAAAGCCCAATGTAATGTCACTTTTATTTTTGCACTATACAAGGCGGGATTGCTAAGTTTACATTAGTCTCGTGTGACTTTTTTCTGGCTGTTTAATAAAAACGTGTAACTTTTTCTTGACATTCGTCCTTGTTATTGAATTCTTATTCAATTTATCTAGGTCGAAATCTGATCCACTGTCTAGTCGGATTATGATGGTATTATTTGATAACGTCGACGTATGCTTGTTGATAACTTCGTTGTTTTATTACATTAAACGCCGTTATTCTCGTTTGATCATTTTCGGATAAAAAATAACTGAACATTCTGCGTGAATCTATTTGAATATTACTTTGTATACATTATCGAATAATAGATTTGCGTAGGCTGATACACCCATCGGTGAAACACGTTCACATGCAACAAAGTGTCAAGATGTTTATCTGTTTTCAAGCTGTAATGGTACACAGGAATGTTTATTTATATTTGATTCTTTGGCCTTTTATCAAGTTCAAACAAAAATGCAATTTAGGCAACTTTTCTAGTTTTATAAGAGATATGATATAAACATTTTTTATGTCAGCTATCAACAAAATGAAAAACTAAAAATTATCAAGGCTTAACCAAAACCTGAAATCGCCAAAGGTTTTAAATGTAGATCGGTAAGTCATTCTGGATACACTGAATGGAACCAAGTAGTGACGTAGCTATCAAGTGTGGTGTTTGTAGGGTTGGCGCTAGGTAAATCACTCTTAAATGTTCCGCCCCTATTCGAAACGATGGACACCATTAATATCTTATTGTAGCACAAATCAATGGTAGATATTAGATAACAAGCCATTGTCGTCGTATCACGCTCAAACAGCTAATATCGCCAATACAAGTGATAGACCACGCGATTACCTGGTTGCGACTCGAGCTGTGGCACGACAATATACGAACATTTGGTAACGTAATATTGACTCATATATGTACATTACCTCTGACGAAATTACAGTGAGAGTTGCTCCTACAAAGACGTAAAATAGTTCAGAAAAAATAGAACATATGCCTGGAGATGTTTTTTTTTTGGTGATTAGTAATGATCCCCTCAATACATGTAATGGCAATTAATGTGAGAATAGCTGTTTTTAGAACCCTGAAGTGAGTCGTGCGACGGCTAAAATTGCCAGATTCTCTTTACAGATAAAATTTCAATTTTCCTCAAGCTGAGTTGTGTGTAATTTGAAACGTCAAAACGTGCGTTAAATTTTTTTTACACTGTTCCAGTTTACCGCCATTTCTTATAAAATCTTGTCTAAACCAACGGAAATATTGGACTATGATCAGAAATCTAATAGAAAACTTTGTCCTCTCTTGGGTCATGAAATGTCAGTGATGCCGGGCAAAATTTGTTGAATAATTGCGAACCCGCCATTCCCCTCTCATTAATGGCCGTGAAACTACACATCAAAATAATCACATCACATAAAAACAATTCAGATAACACGGGCGATTGCACGAAGCATTGGTGATAATATCTCAGCTTAAAAGCTTTCCTTCGTTTATTGGACACGGAGTGGGCCGTAGTTATCGTGTAGGGATAGCCGCCCGATACTGCTACTAGGAAGTTACAGCATACGATTTTCCCAAAATTGATAAATAAAAAAAAATTGTTTCGCCTTCAATGTCTGCATATTTGAGAATAGCTCTCTTGTTTTCAAACATAATCAAGTCGCTTGTTTTGAAATTGCTTCTGATCGATGCGAATTGATGTTCATCCAAACGCTTCAAAATTCTGGAAGTTACATTTCTATTTCAGCCAATCCCGTCCCTCGCCATTGGTCTCGCACTTCGCGAACAAAAGTGAAATTGAAGTAAATGAATAAATAAGTTGTGAACAAAAGTGAAATTGAAGTGAATGAATAAATAAGTTGTGTTCATGCGTTTATGTTACGATTCCTAAAAAATTGTCGCAAGTTGGATAAACAAGTTGATTTATTCAGAAGGTTAGAAAAAAAATAAGTTATACCTTAACCCGTACCTTTTCCCGCTTTTTGAAAAATAATTGTTATAATAGTAGGTAAAACAATAGTCTTTTCAGAGAATGCTTTTCTATTGCGCAGAGTAATCAATCCATGACTGATGTCAGAATGTAAAATATTTTACTAGATTAATTTAATTGTGTTTGGAAAGCCGCGGTTTTGTCGACTTACCATTACTGTTTCGTTGCTTAATTGCTGTCTGCTCAAAATAGAAACTCGTATATATACAACTGATCTTCGTTTATTGAGAACAGCGGCACAATTTGAACAATACAACTCAAACATCATAAACAAACGTCAACAAGTTAACACAACTATATATCGACTGGTGAGCCAGACGAATAGATGAGATGCATGGCGCCGCAACAATTAAGAGTTGTCGCGCTACTCATCATTGAGTAATCACATACGTCACATCTTCCCGTCAAATAAGAAATAGCATATTAATTAATACAAATAGCATTAATAAATAAGCAATTAAATAAAACATTATCAATCAATACCCAATCTATCAGGTTTTTTAACAGTGCGTGTAGATCTGCGAAGTGAGGGGTTAATCTACGTTCTATTTGATCAGATACACTATAGGATTAACTGAAACACTGCTATCGGGACGAATATTATCATTAATAATTGGGTCATGGTGTGTTTTCATATCACCAATTCCCTATTGTTATAGAAAGATTTGTATGGTTCATAAATATCACAATCGTAATCATAATACTTTGTGGAGGGTTGAACTCATCAAGTTCACTTGTATGCCTCAAATGCCTTCGATAAAGACCAATCACCATCTTCAGTTGATCTGATATCAACTTGTCGTTCAATTCTTTCTTTGCGCCATCTTTCCCCACGGCCCGGCTTCATTCTGACCAACTGACCAGGGTACAATTTCATCAGCTCCCTCGTTCCTCTGTTGTAATAGATTTTGATGTTGGAAGCAGAGTTCTTGCGCATTTTCCAAATAACCTTTGTGCTGGTGAACCTGGTATTCCTTCACTCTGCGTATTACGCAAATCGAGCAATGCAAGAAATACATCACTCTTACTCTCAAATAGCGCTTATCATTAAACTCTTCATTTGTTTAACGGCGGACTCTGCTTTGTCGTTGCTTTGGCTATATGTAGGAGAGCTTGTAACATGCCGATATTCATGATCTTCAGCAAATTTTCTAAATTCATCGCTACTATATTGAGGAGCGTTGTTAGAAATCAATTTGCTAAGCCGTGTTTAGCCATGTGTTGTTTCAGTGCTTTGATAACTTCTGCAGATGTAGTCGCATGAAGTCAACTTCGCAAAAATTGGAGTAAAAATCAACCGTTACAAGATAGTTTCTGCCCTGCAGTTCAAATAAATCGGACGCAATAATTTGTCATGGTCGGGAAGGAATCTCATGGTGAATTATCGGCTCTCTTTGTTGATTGGGTTGAAACACTCGGACAAGTAGTGCACGACGAGAAATAATCATGTAGGTCAATGGCCATTTTTGGCCAGAACAGAACCTTTCTTGCTCTACGAATGCAAGCCTGTATCCCTATGTGACTTGCGTGTATGCGCTGCAGAACATATTGTTCGGCAGATTCTGGTACCACAATGCGACATTTTTTCAAAATTAGCCCATTTTGAACAGTGAGATCTTCTCTAAAAATGAAATATTCTCGCATGGACCGTGGAGGCTGTTTCTTGGTAATCGGCCATTCATCTTCAATGATGGCTCTGAGAGTTTGCATTGTCGGATCTTTCTCTGTAGATTTTTTGCAAAACATGCATTGTTTTGTCCAACACTGGAATATCTTTCAACATATCAATTTCATTAGCCAGTGACAGATAAAATATATCACCTTTGCCAATCGTGTTGGTACTTTTGTCGATATATGCTCGGCTCAAAGTATCGGCAATGAACATATTTGCACTTTTTTTGTAATTTACCACTAAGTCATATTTTGTAATTGAAGAAGCATTCCTTGTAGACGTTTTGGTGCATCTACTAATGGCTTTTTAGTGATAGTTTTGTGATCAGAGTCAACTCGTACAGCCCTTCCATGCACATAGTAAATTTTTCCATGCCAAACAAAATTGCCAAAAGTTCTTTTTCTATTTGAGCATAATTGCACTCAGTAGATGTCAGAGCACGTGAAGAATAAGCAACAGGGTGGTCATTTTCAATCAAGTAAGCTCCCAAGCCATTCGAGAAAGCATCACATTGCAGGACAATAAGACTTTCTCATAATATTGCAAAATAGGCGATTTCATCGAAAGCATCACATTGCAGGACAATAAGACTTTCTCATCATAATATTGCAAAATAGGCGATTTCACCAGTCTCTTTCATTGTATTGAAACATGTACCGTGTACTTTGCCCCATTTGAACTCATTATCTTTTCCAAGAAGTTTTCTAATAGGTGCACTAATTTGAGATAATTTCGCAGCAAATCGCTGTAGAAAATTTGTAGTAGCCAAAATTCTTTGCACCCCTTGTTTTTCAGTCGGGTGAGGCATATCTCTGAAACCTTCCAATTTTGCCAAGTCTGATTTTAACCAGTCTTTGCTGATAACGTGACCCAAGTGAGCACCTTCTGTTTTCACATATATATTGTAATTTATCTTTATTCAATTTAATACCCTTCTCTCACATCTTTGTGAAAGATCATAAAATATTTTCTTGTTATCGAGCGTTGCCTCTTCTATAGTATCACCCACACCATATATCAAGATATCATCGGTAACTGGCATAACCCCACTTAAACCACTAAGAGCAAAATTCAGACTGCGCAACATTCTTCAGGGGACGGCTTACTTCCGAATGCCATTCTTTGCCACCTATACCGCCCCCATGGAGTACCAAATGTTGTTAGATAACTACATTTAACATCGAGTTCAATATGCCAAAACCCATTTTTAACATCGGCAGTGGTGAATACTTTTGCCTTGTGCAAGTGAGGCAATACAGCATCAATAGTAGGCATTGGATGATTGTTTCGTTTAAGTGCCTTATCCAAAGGCTTTGGGTCAAGACATAAACGAATATTTTCAGATGTCTTTGATACTACAATTAAATTTGAAATAAATTGCGTATGACAATCATACAGGGGATATAATACCCTCATTTACTAATCTGACCAGTTCATTCATAACCTTGCTTTGAATTGATAATGGTACTTTTCGCACTGGCATTTAAACTGGAGTACCAGTATTATCAATTCTCAGTTTTAATTTTTTTTCAAGTTTGCCCGTGCCAGTACATCAGCAAACTCGGCAAAAATTTGGCTGAGCGACACCTTGGAAATTTTTTCAAAATTACATGAAATGGAAATGGCATAAAAGATATATTGACAGTAACTAAATTCAGTTCCTGAATTGCCCCAAATCCCAGTAAGGGTACTGAAGGTTTTTTTATAACCATAAAATCTAAAAAATTAACGTCTTGTTGTACAGTGATAAATTAGCGGATGTATGTACTAGTTTGATTATATTATAGTCGTTTCTGCATTTAATATGATGATTTTCCGGAATAACATTAACGATAAATTGGTACTGCTATTGGTATAATTATTTTCACACATAACAATGTCCTTTTTAGAATAAATATCAACACATTCAGCATTTGGGCACTCGGTCCCATGGTTATATTTAGTTCTCAGTCGCCATTTTACACGGCAAAGTGATTTGTCATATTGCATCTGTTGCAAGCTTTACCCTATGCTGGGCAATAATTTCTACCATAAATGTGCTTTCTACCACAAAATTTACACTCACGAATATTGAGTTTACTCTTATTAGCACTTTCAGTCCCAAGTCTCAATCGGGTCTTCTTTGTTTGATTGCCTTCAGTTGCGTTGACATTCTCCATCGATGACTTCATTGTTTCCAGGCGACTCATTGTAGTAAACTCATGAGCTTGACAGCGATCAATACACTTTGCAAGAGTTAAATCTCGTAACGATTTTCGTTTCGGGTCATTATCAGGTACTCCATCAATTCTTCGGTCTCGTATCAGACTATCTTCCAGCGCTCCAAATTTACAGGTTTTTGCCAAAGATCTCAGACTTGACATAAATGTGTCAAAATGTTCACCAGGCAATTGCCCTCTTTGAAAAAAACATATCTTTCGTAGCTTTCATTTATTTAGCCAATACAGACCAGTTCAAGCTTTTCTAGACCTTTGTTGATATCTTTCTTGTCTTTTTCAGAATCAAATTTAAATTCATCATATATATATATTTATTTCAACTGCATCAGCGCCAATTATAGTCAATAAATTTGCAGTACGCAGAATGTTGGGTTCTTCATCTAACTTGCAGGCAATTTCATAGTAGTCTCATGACCTTTTAAATATCTTCCAATTTTGAAGTAAACTGCCACTTTTCACATTCAATGGCGCTGGAGTAGGAAGATTCATTTTCTTTCTGAAGTCCGCAGATGAGCAATTTTATGTAGGCGTAATTCTTATCCTCGCTATTCCACAAAGAGTAGAACCACTTCTGACATGTTTCGTTGCTTAAATGCTATCTGCTCAGAATAGAAACTCGAATACAACTGAACTCCGTCTATTGAGAACAGCGGCACAACTTAAACAATACAGCTTCAACAGCGATCATAAACAAACGTATACAAGTTAACACAACTATATATCGACTGGTGAGCCAGACGAATAAATGAGATAGATGCATTGCGACGCAACAATTAAGAGTTGTCGCGCTACTCATCATTTGAGTAATCACATTACGTCGCAATCACTACGGCAAAGATTGCTAATAACACCGCTTAAGCTAGTCCTTGGCCCTATCAGGCCTACTAAAACAAAGGAACACTACATACTGGCGTTCCGGAATAACAAACTTTTCTTGCACTCGTTGCGAGAACTATAATTCAGCCTCCCCGGGGAAAATATACCACGTCCACGGATCGTGTGTCTCATTTGCTCACTCAATTTTAATTTTTCCGTACAGGGTAAATCCAATTTTCGGCGTGTAGATAGTGGCAAAGCTGATCCCCCTGATGGCGAGGTTGTTGTGGAGATTCCGATTACCACGGCTAAAACCTCGGTTCCACTTATAAACATTGGCACAAATATCCTTTTTCTTTGCCTACTGCCTGAGTGTCCTCAGAGAGCTCACCGCTACAGCAAATTGACAGCGCTGTATAGACATTTCCTGAATGTGTACCGGCTTCCGCGAGCAAAACCTTCTCGCTGGATCCGGTGTGCGGCGAGTGTGTGTGTGTGTGATAGGGGTCGTATGGTGCTTACAGCTCAATCAAAGCTTTTTGCACCAGGTCGTGATAGGCTATTTATTTATCTAGGGGAAATTATTTAAAATAATTTCTTTGTTGCTATTAAATGGGTCTACCAGTAGATTCGACAAATTTTAGCACATGAAATAAAATTTTACAATCTGTTAGTAAATATTGAAGCCGAAATGGTACATCATATTCGGCACATCATTTTAGTAAATTGGATCGTTGATTGTTGAAACGTCTGCAGAACAGAATTAAATGAGCAACGGTTTCTTTCACGTGACAAAAAGAGCATAGTCCGTCTTGATGACATCCCAGTTTTTGTAAATGGCTATTTAATCGACAATGTCCCGTCTGTAAACGAAAGAGCATTATTTCGTACTTCCGTTGTAAGTTTGAATATTGAATTATGGGTAGTTCTGGGTGAAACATCTTAAAATGGTTTGTATCTTCACTTTGTATATATTCGGTATCCCATTTGCGATGACAAACATCAGACAACAAAGATTTAGCTTCATTTTCTTCAATGTCCATACAAGCAGCAGAGTTTGGAGAAATGGTAGCTTGCTTTGCTAGTAAATCAACACGTTCGTTTCCCGGAATGTCCTTATGCCCGGGGATCCATAAAAAGGTGACTCGTTTCCCCATAGCGATAGTTTGGAAATATGAAGATTTGATGTCAACGACGAATTCATTAGAGGAATCCGTGCAGGCTTCAATAGATTGTAATGCACTTTGGCAATCTGATAAGATAACGGTTTCGTATGCATTGCACTGATCGTTGACCCATTTCAGCGATTGCAGGATTGCATTTAGTTCCGCATTATATGAAGAGCTCAGTGTGCGGCGAGTGTTCTATGTGGAAACGCAGGAATAAAAAAACTCATTTTTGTAATAGCCCTTCGGGTTGCTTGCCGCCCGGGGCGCTCTCGAGCAATCGAGTCCCGGACCCCTCTCCGATTGTCGCCTGTTCCAATCTTAGGGTTGTTGTCGGTCGAATCGGGCCCTTCAGCTCGATCATCGAGTTCTCCTGATTTTCTCTTCCCGGAACAATCTGCTTCCAACATTTTTTTATCTTTTGCCGCAATCTTATCTTTTCCGAGCTCCCATCCTATTTCTCCTGCTTCCTCATCTTTACCTATTTCCCTAATTTACATTTCTCACATTCTAAAAATACCATCCCACCTTTATTCTGTCCAAATTCAAAAACTTATTCACTTATATCTGTCACTTTCTATTCTTCTTCTTCCTCCTTCCTCTTTATCTTCGCCCCGACGAAACCCATTGAAGCTGGCGACACCAAAACCTCTTCCCCGCAAAATAAAACCTCTTACCTTTTCTATGACCGTAAAGACTCCTTCCCTCGGCCAAATCCGATCTCCAATAAAAAGATTTCCGTCTAAACCCGCCTCCAGGCCCATGCGCCGTTATGTTAATAGGGACTCCAAAAAGCAGTCGTTGTTGACATGGCTTCGTATGGCATGGGACGAAGCTGCTCTCCGACCGAACCTGATCTACATTCATTCACTGTAGTTACTTCAAAGCCCTAAACGAGTAATTGAAGTCCGCGAGTCGGCTAAAAATTCCGATCCTGTTGGCCTGGATATTAACAGACTAGGTCATTAAAGATCTGATGTTGTCGTATCTATGGTCTCGGATCCGACCTCGCCTATTCTCGTGGTTGGGTCTGAGCCCATGGTTTCCCATATTCCGAACCCTCTTGTGGTTGAAAAATTATTAATCTAGCCATTCCTACTCCCACGTTAACCATGAAACATCAGAACTCGATTGATATCTGCGCCGGACAATCGCCAGAGTTCATCTTCCCAGGAGAGCGCGGTTCCTTTGGGTATTTTAAACCCGGAGGACCTGCGTCAAACACTTCCCGCTTGGTGTATGAATTTGTCTGAATGTATCACCACACGACCTTGATGGACAGTTTGAACTCTGGTCTATCCGTGCCTCTGTTTTCCAAACTTCCGGGCGGCGGCCCTCAAACCGGTATTCACGTTCAGCCCAGAAACGGGCCAAACCAAATCGATTCAACGGCGAGCGTGGGTATCGGCCGGGGTTCGGTCTTCAGTTGAAGGCGGCTTTCTGGAGAAATCAGAAAAGCACGGTTAGGTCAATCATTGAGAATTTTCTTGTTGGTCTGCGGTGCTGTATTTCATCCTCGATACTAGAGGGGAAATATCACACTGATGTCGGGAACTGGAGTCGCAGACAATTCTGCTCTGTGTACGTCGTTGCGACAACAGCTGGAGACGCAACTCTGAATATGTGAAAAGTTTGCAAATAGTTCAGAATGCAATTCAAACCATCCAAATGCTGTGTTATTGCCTTGGATCATTCGAGAGGCACGATGGTCGTGGACAGTGAGGGTTTCCTTCTCAATGGTAGCGAGGTTGCTGTTCTCAGTCGGGGTGGGATACCAAATCGTCTAAAAGAATGGGTTTCTGAACCAATTTTAATTTAAATGCGAAGGCTCTTTGCTTCAGAGCTGACTCTGTTCCAAAAACTGTTGGTGCTGAAGACGTTCGTTCTACCAAGACTCTTCTTCCAACTTCGGATTCGGTATTTCCGTCGGCGCAATCTCGAGCGGCTAGATGCCAACATCCGTCGTCTGATAGAAACCGTTTTCCGGTTACCAATCACAAACTGTCAGCCGTTTTTTCCACGGCTGCGGTCTGGGCGTCCCGAATGTTGCCCGTGAAGCTGACATATTTCGGGTTACCAAAGCGTTCAAAACCTTGAACTCCCTTAAACACATGATCCGTTCGATTTCTCGTGCTCGGCTGGGCGAGACTGTGGTAAAGATTTACCGAGCCCAGGAGGCGACGCAGGCTCAGACAATCGTAAAAACTCCTTTGAGCCAGATGGGCGATGCATCAGCCCGTGTGGTGATCTTTGGGGCCAACTGCACCCTATGAGTCGCCGTATTAGCTTTTGCTGGGGGATCTCTTAGGAGGGGAATTCCCCGATAACCACTGACAGTGTCCTGATCGAGAGAGGCAAGACGATAACTCGGGTGTTGAACCTTGTGTTCAACAACCGTTGGTTGAGTCGGTGGGGCGAGCTGCGGGATCACGGAAAGACAGTTATCTGTCATTTCCGGTGTAGTTGCTCAAACAACTTTCTCTCCTCTCGCTCAGTTTGAGATTTTGTGGGTTTTAAAGCTCGATTAAATTTTCTACCTCTGCAATTCGTTAGAAAGCGGTTTTCGACATATGCGGAACCCTGGGTGACTAAATGTGGTTACGCAAACGAGACTCTTCCTTATGTGCTCAATCACTGCCGTCCGGTGATGAATATCATCAGGAAGCGGCATGATTTGGTGCAGAAGGAGATATCTTGGCTCATTTACCCTCAGCCAGGTTTTTTAGACGCGATGTCGACGTAGTTTTATGAGAGCACTTCGCCAGAACAATTGAGATGCTGCAGACCAATTTAATTTTCGGGGAAATCGATACGTCTCGGCCGGGTCGTAGTACTTGTACTCGATGTGGTGTACCCATTCGACAACGGTGACGCTGCCAGGGATGATGCGGCTCGTCGAAAGCACTCTAAGTATGAAGAGTTGTGTCGCTCCATAGCTCTTGACACTGGCAAGATAGTGGAGTTCCACGCATTCGTGGTTGGCTCCCTTGGCGGTTATGCCTTGGGGAACCAGACTGCTTTTCGTGTATTGGGTGTGACCGGGGGTGCAGCTGAGCGATCTCCCGTAACCTCGTTGGGAACTCAATCTGGGGGTCCCATCGAGTCTGGAAGGTCTGATGTGAACTTCCTGACAGTGTCGGCTAATCTGAATTCACCCTGTTTTTTTCTTCCTCCTTGGTATTTGGGTGTGACTTGCGTGTGTGTTCCGTAATTATATTGGTCATATTCGCCCGGTTGATTCCTATTAATGGTTTCACTAGGTCGTTTGAGCCCGTCGCTCATTAAATTAAGTCCATTGATTCTGTGACTAAAAATTTTGTTTGTATTTTATTCTATTCTCTATCACTTGCCTACACAAACTCACATAGATGCCATATAAATATTAGTTTATATTGCCCTAATTATATCAGTTTTAATTTGTAGTTATTGCAACACTTTTCCACTGGAATTTATTAGATTTGTTATTTTCATTTAATCTGAAACGCTATCAAATTTTCCACTTTCATTGTTTCAGAATTTTGCCCAGGTTGATAAGAAATAATACGAGCGGGTTGGCTCAGTTACATCAGCCGTGCTTTTTCTTTATATTCAATTCTTTATTTATGTTAAAATGGTATTTGTAGTTATTTTATAAATATCGTTTTTGCCGCCCCCCCTGCAAGGGGAAGGCCATGGTTACTGGCTAATGTACCAATGATAATTTAATAAAAGTATATAAAAACAAAATTCGGTAATAGCCATCCCTGAGCCCGGAAGCAGTTGCTTATCCAGTGCTAACCTCTCTCCCGTTTAGACAAAACACATTTTTATACAATAACAATATATTGAAATGAAAAGGGATGGGTAATAACAAAACTACATTTATGAATAACGCCAATTACGTTAATATAAAATGAATAAAACCCCTTATATAAAGAAAGAACAACAACACGTGGACAACAGACAGAATAATACTGTTGGGATTCGGGGTACTATTGAAAAATGCATTCATTCCATCATGAAATTCATTCAAAATTATTCAGGACAAAATGAACTCGCAAATTATACATTTATCACAGAAAATTTTATGCGATGAAGAAATGATCAAAAATCGACCTGTGTTGGCATACGGATGGCGAATGCTGGAATCAAAAGTGTTCAATCGATTACGCCCGATTAATTAAATTTCATAAAGACGTGATTAGTGAGTTCATTATGAAAATTATGGAAAATGTAGCGAATGATTTAGAAATGAAGGCACGAAACTAATAGCTTAAAATACACTTGATTGACATGACTTATGTTTTCGTAAGGAACTGATCTCTCAGGGGTGTGAGCAAGTGCTTGATAACTGGAACACTCCAAGATTTTCCAAGAACTTTTTGTCTTTTACTGCTGGACAAATTGAATTTGTCTGTGTAATGGTCAGGTAATCCAAATATCCTAAAAGTATATCATGTTATTAAATTTCAATATGAAAAAAAAATCAGGGTAGCTAACCTTTCAATTTCTGTAACCCAGAGAATATCTTTTTGTCCTTCTGATGAATCCATGATTTGGCAGTTCTGCAGCGATGCTTTGTTGGACACCGTCCCTGACTGGGTAGTTATGGTTCCAATTTTTGAAGTCAATGCGATTCTTCCAGGCTCCATGCACTCTTGAAGTGTAAGTCTGTCATCAGATGCTGGAAGCAAAGGCCTTTGAAATAAAACATTAAAAATTATCATACAAGATTTAACAATAGTCTCACGAAAATGCCCAAAGACTTGAATATAACAAAACTTTAATTCTTTGAACTAAATACCATACAACGTTTCTAAATTACAAAATATTCTAGTCGAGGATTTCGAATTGACTGAAAAATAGATGCAGTCGAATCTGTCTATATTAAAACAATAATCTGGGCTACAAAACTGAATTTGTTTCTGATAAGTTCTATTACAATAAAACTTTCAACAGGGTGGTGAAGTATTTTTGAAAAATGTTTCTTGAATTATCCTGCGCAACAATTCGGATCTTTTATGGAAATATAATTTCACCATTACGGCATTCGTTTTAGAGGAAATTATGAAAAGGTAAAACTAAACACTAGGCTTGCACGTAATTGACAAAAATCAATTCCGTAATTACGGCCAAATCGATTACGTAATGACCCCGTAATTGCGATATTTTTTCACACATTTAAACCTATCATAACAACCAATTGAATCCAATTCATTTTCGATTGGGACATCGAGTTTGGGTTTTCATATTCCTGGCAGTACTACACGCCGGCGACAGATGTTAAGACAAGAGTGAATTCAAAATAATTTTATTCTGATTTTTATCTTTTGTGCCAGCTTTGATTTCCTTTATCACCTTTGCAAATTAACCGTCCCAATTTTATGCGATCAATTTTATCATTACCGACACTGGTATACGGATATTTATGAAACCATAGTTGACTTTTTTAAAATCGTATTAAAAAAAATGTCGGGTTTCCAATTTATCAATGCTAGACGAGCGTATTCTCTCGTTTGATTATACTTGCGCTTGCCTCGCGACGAAGACTTGTTATTGCACCGCTTTTAACATTATTCGACTTTACTACCTAGTCAGCATTTTATAATAATTATTGATGCCGACTTATTGACGTTATTCCGATTACCATGCTTCATTTTACATTAAATCATTTCGCGGCCTAAATATTGTAACATTATTTGCGACAAATTTAGATTAAATATTAATTTTTTGCGCATAATTTAAATACCATACTTTTATGACATGGCTTTTCCGAAAATACAAAGTTATTGTGACATTTATTTTGCACTCACGAAAAAATTAACTTATTTTTCTAACTCAAGTCAACGATCCTATCGGCCAAGATTGACACAAATTTGGTCGAGTGTCGGTGGTATTCAAGAATCAAAATAAGTTGCCGCATTTGGTGAAGACAGTTTATCATATTTGGCCGAAATATTGCGAGGCATTGTGGAAAATATATTGAGCAAGGACAAGTCCGGACTGATATAAAACGATAAAACCGGTAACAGAACATCAAGATTTTGTAATTGAAAATGGTTCTCGCACAGAATAAACACACTGGCTCATACTTGATATTTGATAGTAGTTAAATTGAGAATATTGAACTGTTAAAAACAAAAAAAACGATCGTCGAAATTCTTAAATCTCGTTGCCTTGGTTAAATATAATCCAATGATCAGGACATTTTTAATTAAATACTGCACAAAGATAGTTATACATTAAACATTTAGGCTACAATTTAGCTTTTTTTAAATTTTATTCATGCATTGTGGTGGAGAAATCCCACTATTTAAATACGGGTAACTATAAAATTAGAAAAGGATTCTGGATTCGATTTAAGTATTATAAAACAGTGGTTCCTAACCGCCGGTCCGCGGACCGTCAACGGTCCGCAAAGGATTTTTACCGGATCGCGGGAAATCCCGTCATATTGTTGTTTCTCTGCCGTCTCAATCGCTTAACCGATGCCGAAAAGACGAAGTTGCGTTGGTTCATTACGCAATTTCTCTTCCGTTGTCATATTGCTGTTTGATAAGCGCGACATTAATTATCACGGTGACGTATTGGCAAGAGAGAGAAAAGTGAGAAAAATGGCTGCAAATACCGAAGCTCTAACTTCTTCTACTTTTTAAACTTTCACTTTTTACAATCGACCGAATTGACTGCTTTGAAGAGAGCTCGTTTCAATCGCGAAAGCGCTCGACCAATAATTACGACTTTACGTAATTCGCAATTTCCCTTCCGTAACTCGAAATAATTCCGTAATTCTGTAAATTACGTGCAAGCCTACTAAACACCAATCGGACTAAGCAATACATAAGAGTATTTGCAAGGAAATCAATACATTTTGCTTATATATCTATATAAGACACAGCATTCTATAACTCATTATCTCACAGGCCAACATCGAGTTTCTCGCGTAAGTTTATCATCATATTATCTGCTCTATAAACTTTATTAATAATGAATGCTTATTTTACTTCCATACATTATCATTTGCTTGTTCGATTTTGTAATTAATTGTGTTATGTGGCGTTTCAATTTATTTTAAATTCGGAACAGTTAGGAATGCTTGAAGAAGTGGTGATCAACTTAATTAATGTGGCTCAAAAATATACCACGGAATGATATTTATTATTATATATATATATTACCAATCGCCGAATGTGTATGTGAAATGTCGATTGTTATCCAATGGGAGAGGGGCGAATTTTCTTTTTAGGCTATAAAAATAACAGAAAAGGAATTTAACTTTGTTGCCGAAAAGCGGTTACTTGATGTTTTTCATGACGCAACCACTATCAATAATACCAATCATGACTCATTGAAAAGAGCCACGCCGCAACAAGCGCCATATTTTTTTATTTGAAGAATCGATGCTTACCGTTTAGAGAACTTGCACTTTCTTTCCGTGATTTCGTTAAGTTAACGACAGCACAGTTCAATTATTGAAATGAACGTTAGGTGTTAAATTAGCGGACCAATGAACTTAAATTTGCAGTTATTATATATATATATATTTCTTTGGGAGGTTTGTTTTAATGTTGAATAGAAAATTATTATTAAAGTAATAAATCTGGGAAAAAGTCGCCAACAAAGTACCATAAGGCTAAGATTCACTGCGTTCATATACAGTATAGCCTACTGTCAATATTATATATATATGCATATATATATATACTGTTTTCTGTATTCCGTAGATATATCATTAATTTCCCCAAAACTTTCAAAATTAAGCTATAATATAGACACAATATGGAACTATTCGCGTGGCGTTATTGCAAACGGTATGGTAGTCTATGTCGTCGAGTGGCAAATATTTCAGAGAATTTTCCGGTGTTCTGCGTGGAGACAATTTCATAATATTCGCAATCTGGGGGTCCGGCACATTTGATGAACTACGCAAAAAGTGGGGTTGGCGGACACGTATCTTTAAAAAAAACTTTCGAATCAGTGGGAATGACAATACCCGATGGGTTTTGCATACATGTTCAAGCATTTAATGAATGAACAAGAGCACAGCGAAATTGTCAAATATCCACGTTATTATGATGGGGTATTGGATCAAGCCGTTGTCAACCTGTGGGTACGTAACTCGCCGGCGTCCACTACTCTAGCTCAGACCAGTCACAATTTGATGGGCACTGTCTTTAACGATCTTTTTTTATAGTGCACAGATCGTGTATTATTAATAGAAATAAAATCAATACGAAGAAGATGTTTGAGCGATTTCTATCTAATGAAATCGAAGATTCTCCGGCATTTTTACAATGTTTTAAGTAAATGCCACCACAATCAAAACTGTGTACACCAGTTTTTCTACCATCTCATGAAAAATCGCAATTCATATATACTAGCCAGAGTTTAAAAGCAAAACCAGTCAATAAATAGTCTTGTAGGTTTATTATGTCTATCCCGCATCCGCAATTGTTGCCTGAAGAATTTGTGACGTCCCATGTGCGCTATTGTTGACTAAATAAAATCTGAATGCGGATTTTGGATAATCGACTATAAACGAGATAATCGTGTTCATCCATGATAAAAATTGATAATTTAATTACAGGGTAAATCTTGTACATCAAGTATGAGATCAGACCAATGCTTGGTCATGGATGACACAGAAAGCCAGCCGTGGTCACACGAAATTTATCATTTATAATATATAACCAACCACTACGTGTAAACACATGAATCCTACGCAATGCAATCAGACATTTAGCATTGTGTTCCTAAGCTTGGCGTAATAAGCCAACAGTCGTCAGAAAGATCATTTCGGTACAAAGTATGGTGGAATATCTTCGGAAAAATCTCAAGAATTATTCACGCTTGTTTTCTGTATACAACCGAGGTTTTCGGTACGGTTTAATCACATAGCAAACAGACCACTAACGTATGTTCTGTCTGGCCCTATAGGTTTACAAATTTATCCCGGGCCAAAGAAAGACGTTGAGATACGTCTGCCTATTAATAAGACGAAATTGTCCTTTCCTGAATATCTCCTGGTTGAATAGTGCGGTGGCAGGCATGTACACTATAATAAGCATAACTTTATTACTTATCGTTTTTAGTCGGTAAGTATGTTGATAGGTATTTGTCTGTCTGTTAGATGCACGCGATATCTCACGAAAACGAGATGAATTTGCTCCAGATTTTTCATGTGCATTCATCATATCTCGGACCAGAAGCCTATTGATTTTGGGCGAATTATGTCGTATAATTAGCGAGTTATTAATTAATTAGTGATGGGACACAAGGTGTCACTATGGAGTAAGAGCGCGCAGAAAAAAACAATGAACACACAAAACATAAACAATGAACGCACAGACGAATGGGAAGGTCAGGAAAACTGGCAAGAATTTAAGATGTTAACTGTTTCTAACTTTGTTTATCTAGTTGTTTCCGCGTTCAGTAACAGAGTTGTTATCTTCGGCACCGTTTCAGAGCCGCAACACGTCCATCCCACACCGCGTCCAGCCTCCTGTCTCTTGGAGTCACAGTAACAGACTAAAAGCAGCTACAATCATGAGCATCACTTTGCACTTATAATTGTATATCGGCAGGTCTCTGATAAATTCTTGAAAATTACTTATGTGACATCATAAGAGAAATCTTTCGATTCCTGCTACATAGGCCTCTTTACGTTGAGAATAGAAATGCAGGGTTAAAGGTATCATACATAATAGCATGTCAAAACCGAACTCCTGACCTTACATCCAATATCTGTTAGTCAAATGTTTTTCGAATAAACATGGAATTAAATTATAATCTAGTTCCTTTTCATTTCTGTTTTATTTTTTGGTGACAACATGTAGGATAATTGGGAGTTATTGTCATAAACCTACCCTCAAATGCACTACTATTTGCACAGACTCACTACTGAAAACATAAAAAATCAAACCTGTCCATCTTAGGAATGTTCCCCCAAAACAATCTAGGTCTTTGAGCTGGGGATACCTTCTTTGCATCTAGCAATACTGGAGTTTTCTAAAATAATCAAGAGATTGTTAAATACGAACTAACATTGTAAAATATTGCAGTAGCAATGCAAATTCTAAAATGGAAAAAATTTTATTAGGAATAAGGGTTCCTTCGATTCAAGTTTACTAAATCAAGTAGGCCTATTACTTGGATATAATTAATCGCATTGCAGTATTACTTTTAAAATCTTATATTATGGACTTGCTTTCAGTATTATTAGTATTGAAGATAGTTGGTGTGCAAAATCAGCATGTCGTTCAAGTCACTGGGAAATTACAAGACTTATTCCAGTAAGGATTTGTCATATATATGCCGCTAATGAATAAGTAGTATACTTTTTCACCACACTGAATATACAGACTGAAAAATGGCATTCCGGTGATATGAATATACCAATATTGGCTATCCAGTCGCGACACCTCAATACAACAGTAAAAGGAAAATGCCAAAAAGTATTTGCTCATTTTTGTATAGTGCGACTTTCGAGAGCATATCTGAGATGTGGCAAGTATACACATGGTTGGACTGGTGACCGTACATTTGCACCCATGTGTATATCTGCGGGTTCAATCTATATGCGGGTGCAAAAACCCATGGGTTAGGGTTAGTATGGGTTCAAATATCCATAAATTATAGTACACCCTACTCCGGTACAGTGACAAGGTGTTGTGGTACAGGAGACAAGTTGTCTGCTATAAGTCAGAACATATTTAATTACATGGAGACCCCAATTGTTAACACCTAGAGAATTTAAATGTGATAGGCAAGGACATTGCTTGACTAGCCTATTGTGGTAACATTATTCACGTCCTAGACATCCCAACTCCATGACCTAAAACTTTCAAGTTATATATGTCATTGTGAGCCATGGTTGGTCAGATAATTAAGCTGATATAACTATATATGTCTGAAATTATACTATTTTGGGTTGCTGCTACCTGCAATAGTCTTGATATTGTATCTTTTGAATTTCGATCCATGTGCACAACATTTTCGAATAACCAATAAAAAGGTTTCTGGTGCACAGAAGCTTGCAACATACATGTATTTAGTATTCTCCAGAATTCGAAAAATAGGTGACCGGAACCCTTTTCTGCAAACCAGCATTTAGTTCATGACAGTAATTATAAGAATGATAATTGACTCTATTCACAACCCATATCACAAATTGCAAGTTCACATATCATTACCTGACCAAAGTCCTTTTCTAGCAGGATTCACAATGGACAAATCATTGCATGGACTTCCTCCAATTAGCAAATCAAACGGCCCCCATTCCAACAGCTTAAATAAATTTTATAATTTATATTGCAATATCAACTATATCTAGTTCATAACAATAAAACTCAAACATATGACCATGCCGGGATAATTGAAGTCAACTAAAATGAGGCTATCAAGTATCAACTATGAAAATTGCCAATTTCCAATAAATATCAAACAGCTATTCTCAAAGCATGGCAAAGGCTTCAATTATTGTAGCTATGAAATTATGCAACATTAGCAAAAATAATGGCTATTTGAAATTATTCATAATTTGCGGTAGTCCTTCTCTTTTTGACATTTGTATATTTGCCTCATTTATGCAGATTTTGCCAAATTTTAACCACGGTAATTCAAGATAATTTGTGATCTGAAACACTACATTCAAAAGGTTGCTATTCCCTGCTCAAAGAAAACTCGACCTCTTTGTTGTTGATGTTTACGATGTCACCAATATGCAGAATTTCAGGATGATGAGCTCGGGATATGTATATTGCATTTTGATCAATCTCGGATGCATAGTATTCATCTATGCTAAAATTCAACTCTTTCAGAGCAACCATTCCTAATAAAAGGAAGATAACAAATTCCATAAGTTAATTGAATATGCCCAACTATATAGCAACAATGCTTTTCAACTGCTCATTAGGTCTCCTTGAGATTTGCGAGTTCTGTAGGATGAGAGTTTCTCTTTAAGTGGACTGTGTCAATTTCCCAATATTTATTTGTGTAAAACAGTGATTTAATTCAGTATTTCTTGAATGAGGGTTCTATAATGATAGAAAGGTTGAAAAGCACTGTTCTAGAATAGGACAAAGATTCATGTTGAAGCTTTGAGAGGATTGATACAAAATCCGCAGGCATTTACAGGTATTGATAACATTGTATGAAGTCATCCAATTTTTAATAACATGTCAAGACAACACGTCAAGTTAGGTATGACAATTTTATATTATTATTATCTAAATTTAGAGCTGACTTGATGATGTATGACCTCATTATTACCTTGTTACATCCTACATATCACATTGATATGACATTGAGCAAATAAATTGCCACCAGTATAATATGAAATAAGTGATATCCTGCGAATATCTTAGTTTTTATTTACGAGTAAATATAAACTCTACTTATTGAATCCAAATCCTATTTTTGGAAATATATCTATCGGAACGAATAAAGTAGCGAAGTTTTACCTTCTGCCTAAATACCCTTCCAGTTGTTAATATGAAAATTGCATTCAAAATTTGTCAAAGAAGAGCTATCACACACTCACCGGTTGAAATTCCATCAAACAACGACAAAACTTTAATTTTCTTTTTTGATCCATTCTGTAGTGCGTAGCTAGGTAATATCTGCAAGTTAACAAACTTAGTTGACTGGGTACCTAAAACTTTAAACAACAAGATTTTCGGTTGTTCAATTCAGGTGATTTGAATTCAAGATACACTAATTCAAAAAACAATGTATTTGGTGTTGCTAAGAGGGGATTGAGAGAAAATAGTATGTCAACCAGTACTTTGGAACAATATTGACCCAATGATCATGGTTAAAAAAGAATAACCTGAATTATTAGGACCTATAAATATTGGCAATTTTGGTTGTACATGTAATTCAATTAACTATAGAAAAACAAAAAATGAAATATTCAGTCAAAAATATAAAAAATGGGAAGACAGGTTTTGACAGAAAGTGCGACTCATCCAAAATCACTGCAGTTGAATGTATTAGAATATTAAAGTTACCAATGGTCTCAAAAACTACAAATGTAATCAACTCACTGTAGCGTACACAATATCATCACATTTATTCGAAATTTCATCCATCATTAATTTCCAGTTTGCATGTCTGACAAGGAGGCCGTGCTGAGAAGCTTCTCTGCACAAGTAGCATTGCCAACATTTTTGAAGAAGATCCTAGAGCATATGATAATATTTAATGTTCATTCAAATTATCGTTTTTCGATTGCAAATACAAATTATTGTTTCAAATATATCATAGTATTGACCCTGTTTGTGATAATAAAATCTCTCTTTAAAGGAAAAAGTTGCAAGATTGGGTATAAGATTTGAAAAACAGTTTGATTGGTTTAAATTTAGTTATATTTTGTAGGAAAAGCGAACGAATAGTCATATGAATTGCTTTGAACTAAAAAACAAAAAGCAACTGTAGTGCACATGATCATTCCCTGCAGGCTTTAGGAAAGTATCTGCTGTCAACAGGGGTTCCGCGGAACCTAGGGTTCCGTAATACATGCAGTGGGGTTCCGTGAGTTTATAGGGTTCCTCAGGGGTTCCGCGTTTTTCTTTTTCAGGGGAAATCATTTCTTGCTTCAGCATGTTGATGCATCATTATAAATATTCTTAGACCACCGTGTCTCCTTCAAACTCCCAAGTAGGCCAATTCGTTAAACAGGAGATTTAGTCACAGTGCAGTTAATAGACAAAACAGTCGTTAAACAGGAGATTTAGTCACAGTGCAGTTAATAGACAAAACAGAATATTTCCGGTTGTTGCGTCACTTTAGTCATTGTTATGCAACTAACAAGAACGCTATTGTTGCACCATAGTTACATGATGTTCAAAGTTTGTAGATATTGATTGGGTTTCTACAAAACCAACTACTTTTTCAGTTTTCTATGCTTTTGCGTCGGTGGATCCGTATGCATATAATGCAAGGATGCTGTAGCAAGAGTGGAGATAACTATCCTGAGTAATTCAATAAATAGTCTTGCTGCACACTAACACAAATATATTTCTGTAACGTTTCGTCTGACCAAGGTCAAACTTCCTTAGACATGCATATTTCAACTAAAGCAAGAATAGCAATTATTCTTGCTTTAGTTGAAATATGCATGTCTAAGGAAGTTTGACCTTGGTCAGACGAAACGTTACAGAAATATATTTGTGTTAGTGTACAGCGAGACTATTTATTTAATTACTCAGGATATGTAGATATTGCTCGAGACTAGAGAGAGTATATAATACAAAATAAAGTTGTTGTTCAGCTTTTCGTGTTACGAGTATTTTGTGTTTTTTTAATTCTGTTAATTGGGGGTTCCATAAAAAACGAAAAATTATATCAGGGGTTCCACAATAACAAAAAGGTTGAAGAGCACTGGTGTAGGGTAATCAGTGGTGACTTATCAGATTCCTACCGAAAGTGGGAGAAACTCAAGTATGATGAAATATTTTGACAGAAACATAATTACAGAATTAACATCACCTTTTTGAGAGCTTGAGGACCAACCATTCCAGTTATGCAATCCTTACAAAAGCACCTATAAGTATATAAATACTTTAAATTCTCTTGCCAAAATTGTGTACGGTAAGTATTAGGGATGGGACGAGTCCGGCATTACAGAGATTCGACGAATCCGAGTAATAGGTCAAGGACTCGAATCAAATCCTCCGAGTTCGTCACAATGTAAAAGTAGAAAACACGTTTTTGACCATACTACAGCATCGCGCGCTTACAAACATACGTCGTAGCTCATATTTTTTTCCTTAATGGTTCAGCAGATAGCTGTTGAATCAATTTAAAAATATATTTTTCTTCTTTTTTGGCGGCCATAATACAACTGTAAACGCGGGTCAACTGGATTTCCAGCCCACCACCTTGCATAAATTCTGGGCGGCTATTTAGAAATTTTTACATGTCAATATGAAAAATGAAAAGCTTTTGAAATGCTTTCCCATAGTTCCAGATATTCCTAGTCTCAAATTTACTCTGCCGCGTGCGCAAATGATAGAGAGATGCCACTCGTTGTCAATACAATGTAGTAGGCCTAGTTCATGTAAACGTTCTAAAACGCTCCATGCTTTCCATTGCTCCCTTTTTAGAGAAAGGATTGCCCATAATAAACTCGATTTATGTGAGATTCCCCCTTGGGTTGCTCCTGCACATGTTTCATATTTATTTACGCGAATCGAAAACTCGAAAATATTAAGCTAACGCATATTTTATTGTGTACCACATGTATACCAGAAAGATAGATAATTTGAAGGCGACTGGCGCATCATTGTTATAAGCTATCAATAATTTTTAACTTGCGTTATATTATCTGGATATCTGTCGTCGTTTTTATTAGGTGTGTTTATAATACACACAAGTGACATTGTTACATGTCTAACCTTGAATTTCAACTAGCTAAGGTATGTAGTGAGATTTATAGGGGTAAAAGTACAAACATAGGCGTAAATTAGTAAAAACAGAATTGATTATAGACTCAGTAAAAACGACGTGGACTCGAAATCGAATCCGAGTCCAAAAAATGCCTGGATTCGACTCGAATCCGAGTCCGAATCCCAGCCCATCCCTAGTAAGTATCTTATTATCCTTATCATAAAATAAGAAAAGTAAAGTGAACATGTTTACAAATTCAGTTTTATTACAAAGCATATCCATGCAGATAAAACAGTTTAACTCGTTGAACTCTGACGTCTCTGAGCGAAGTTACTCGCTCACCCTGAAGGTTCGCGGCGCCGTATTGGTAGAATAATAAAATAATTCTAAATATTGGCTATTTTGCACGCTTATAACTTTTTATCAAATTTAGGTAGCACGTTGTGTGACATTTCAATCGAAAGGAAATTTTATCGTGCATTCAGAATGTATTTTCCCTTTTGAAATACATTTTGTCAAAAACAATAAAATTGACTCTAATCTAACAGTGATTTTTCTGCATGTAAGTGAGTTATGGCTCCAAATTTTGTTATTTTGGTACAAAATATACTGCCAATAATTGATGTTCATAAAGAGTTCTTCATAAGCTTTTTGTTGATATTCGAATTATTATCGTGGCTGCCGTATAATTTATTTATTTCAATTGTGTATCATTGTGTCGGATGAACAACTTTGATAAGCGGCCATGGCTCACTGATTTCGCAGCTACGCAGAAGCCGATCACGTGACTAAAGTCATGAAGATGTTGATACGTACGTTCGAAACGTATTGCGTGGAAAAATGCGCAAGATAACTTTCACGACGACGTTCTCAGCGGGGCATCGGTCGCCGAGTTTTGATATGATATTAACCCGATATGATTGAAGCACCGACGTCGAGTAACGCATGCAGTATTGGTGAAGTGAAGGGAAGTTTATATCGTCATATAAAATTTCCGTGGAAAATGTTTTATTCGTCCATCAGTATTTGTTCAAATATCAATCAACAGCCGGTAAACCGGCTTGCTGGGGCACAGAGCGTACTCAAACAAGCCGGTAAACCGGCTTGCCGGGTTCAAGAGGTTAATCCTATGTTGAACCACATTTCAATTATTTAAATCATACTTGGTGCAATCAGGTTCATCACATAAAAGAACTTCTTTTCCCCCACTACAAACACAGCAATATGGTGAACATCCATAATGGTCTGGAGAATACATACATTCAGTGTAGTCAATCTGCCATGCATATAACATAAATACACAGAAAATAAATTTTCAACTATAGTATCATTGCAATTTGAATCATTTTTTTCTGGAATTTTATTTTAAACTTACAAAACTACTATTGTAAAATAATTAGTATTCCCACAAGAATTGGTCTTAAAAGTTACACAAATAGTCATAATCAACTTTCATTCAACCAAAAAGACATTCTTTGTGGCATTTGCATGAGAGAAATTGCTACTTAATATAACAATTTATGATTTATAAAATTTAGAAAGTAAGACAGTTTATTTGGTTAAAATTTGATTGACACACAACATTTTGTCATCTTAGTCATATGCATTCAATTTACAAATATTTTCGCATGTTATCGCTATTGAGATCAATGCTTTTTTACTTAACAGAATCAGTAAAGATGGTTAATTCAGAGTGATATTACTATTCAAATTGAATTCACTCTATAGTACTGAATTATATTCTATATTTATTTACAGTGGTTTAAAAAATAGAATTCTCCCGCCACACTGCTAGATTAAAATTTTTAAAAAGCAAAATCATGAGCATTGGACAAAATTTATATAATCACCAAATACTAATATTGTAAATGAACACACCTGTTAAATATATACTTTGATAGTGCTCATTGGGGTACAAAAAAAAACTGGCAATACTTATGAATTAGCAGTTATTATTATTATTGGAAGACTGGACTAGATCGCACACATTCAAATTTTTAACATTCTGTATGAACAGTGGTGCATCATTCAAAAATTATTGCTTGTTGAAATAAGGTAATCGTAAAATCGCAGGTAGAGTATCCACCACTATCAATAATTGATATTAGTACAGTGACACCTCGGAAATCGAACGACCCGATAGTCAAACAAATCAGTAGTCGACTAAAATCTATGATCTGCAATCGGTCACAGTACTACCGGTACGACAATCTTCATGACTAAACGGAAGCGGAACCAGCACAAGGTGCGCAATTTATGTTGACGCCATCGCACACAAAAAACAAATCCTGTGGAGACCATAGAAATTTGCTCCAATGTAGAGTAACTGATACAATTTTTTTATATTTTCATCTTCATTATGTACACATTTTCTGTTGTTTGGGTTTGTGTATTTTGTAAATGGAAGAATGTAAAATAGTTACCATTGTTTCTTATGGCAAGGAAGTTTTGGTATTCAAACAAATCTCTAGTCGAACACCAATCCTGAACGAATTATGTTCGACTACCGAGGTATCACTCAATGTATATGGTGAATTGAAAATGGAGCGAAAAATGCAAGCATGCAATATACCAATAGTTCCTAACCTTTTTTCAAGCAACACAAATTTAAAAAAAAAAATTTAGTAAAATCTCGCGACCCAGGGACATGTTCAAATACTAAACGACATGTAGTAGGTGCTTTCATGTCACAAATGAAAGGACTATAATATAAAACAATCATTTAACATAACCTTTATTTTCCCAGGAATTATCTCAAGTGAGAAAGCTGCTTTTTTGCCATCAGCGAGTTTTTGAGATAATAATAAACAATGAAATTCGTTAGAAAATAAAATCAGTAATTTTCAGGTTTTTGGTAAAAAAACAAGCAACCCAAGAAGATTCTTAGGCTACCTATAGGTTGGGAAGCATAGCAATAGACTTTACAGTTTCCATTTTTACCATTTGGTATCTATCTATGTCTCTCGAGTCAAAATAATAAACAAAGTAGTCGAATCATGAAAATCATCACACAGTGCTAAAGAGGCATGAAACGAGTTATTTTGGAATACCGGTACTAAAGTATTCAAATCATCCGGATTCAATATTCTGAATTGGCCATCCCTAGCAAAGATTGGCATTTTGCGTTTTGAGTGTGACCTCATGACATTTTGCGTTTCCAATGTGACCCAGTACGTTATCTACCGGTAATTAAAATTGTTCGGACTGGTATATTGTTTACAAATAACCCATGTTTGATTATTATAGTACTTGATGATTTATAGTACTTACCTCAATAATTTAATTCTCTTCTAGGTTACTCTGAACTTCGAATAAATTTTTGGGACATGAGCCGCAATGGCTTTCATTCCGACTTCCAGACGATTATTTTGTATTATACAAGAAATACTATCTTGTAAAATTACATAAACATGAAAACAAACCTCGCAAGCATTGCATAATCCACCTTCAAAACATGGATGACTGGCTTTCACATCTTGATCTCCACATCCCAAACAAATATCCTGGATTTTCAGCCTACCCTCTTTCACCTAGCATGAAAAAAAAACTATTACTGGTAACTTATGCTTCTACATGGAGACAGATTCTGTCTGTCAAGAAAAAATATAGTAGACAATGTTCAAAATGTATAAATATCTTAATATTACAGCGATAAACTGTAATGTAAAAGCTACAATTCAACAAAATCATACTGTCATTCATTGACTATTGGTATTATATTATGTGACTACTGCCCCAATGCATGCATATAGCTTCCAAAAATTACTACCAATCTAGTTGCATTTCTGTCTATATGTAGGCTTACCATATTTCTGGAGCAAAAAACCGGGATGGTGCGGATTGGACAAGCCAACCTTGGTTCAATACCAGAGGCTTAGTTTAAACGTTTTAAATACCATTGTCGGTAGATTATGGGCATCAAAAATAGCTGTAAATCGTATTAAAATATCCTCTATTGGTCTTTGCTTCAAATAATGAAAATCGTTCAACTCATTAGAAAACTTACTTTGTTTCCGGCATTTCGATGATTCAACGACAGTACAGTTGGGTGTTAAATTAATGCATGGTTCACAGTTCATATCATAACTATGACATAACAATTTTTCTCTCACTCTTAACTGTGAAGTGAGACGCAAATCAGTGGTAAATCGGCTGCCTCCGTAAAAAGAAAGTATTGAATAGAAAAAATATTTATGACTGTCATACTGAAAACCAGGACTGTCCCGGCTAAACCGGGACGTATGGTAATCCTATCTATATGTAATTAGTTTTTTAATGATTGCTCAATATCAAAATATCATACGAAATCTGTCTGATTTCACTCCAACCGTAGAGGAATTAGTTCCTAACATGATCAGTTTTGCTTACATGACACAACATCATATTTCGCTGTTGAAGAAGTTCTGATTCTACGGATTGTGATGATTGTTCATGAGATGCTTTTTTAGTTCTATCTTCGTTTTTGTTTTGTGTCATAACTTCTGTGCAGTTAATAACTATGAAGCAAAAACAAAAGGACAAACGATGATTATTTTGAAAATTTAAATGATATACATGATCTACAATCTACATAAACAGTGAATGCTATATTGACAAATAAAATACATTAAATTCCATAATTTCACAACTACTTTTGTTTTATTGCTAACTAAAAATTTGCAATATAAAAATAATGTTAATTTTCCTCACTACTGTACATTATTCGTAACAATATTCAATTATTAAATTTTCATGCTATACCTTAGATTCAATTCCAAAACGAAAACAATAAATGGCAATTTAAAATATACCAATTGATATTACAAGCAATACGTCAGATTTTGTTCAAATGGTCTATACAAAATTCCTATATAAAATCAGTTGATATAAATAAATTTTGACTTTAGAGAGCCTAGTGCAAGGTGGTCCAAGGATGTCCGCTTCGGGTGCCACAAAATTAGCATGGTTCACAGGTCACAATAGTACCAAAAGTAATTAAACAGTGCAATACAAAACAAACACTTTTATTGTGCAAACACATCGATCATTATTTGTCATTCATCAATATAAAACATGCGAAGACCATGAAAAACTCTCTAAAACATGTAAAAAGTCGTTGTATATCTACATTGAGTTTAAGATTTAAAACCGGAGTAAGAGCTTTTGCGAATTTAATTGCTTTCGAACACCGATAAGATTCTTAGAGCAAAATCCCTTAACTTTGGAAAATAATCAATGCTCTACATCAGGGGTCGGGAACCTTTTTGGTCAAGAGAGCCCTAAAATATACATATTTTCAATTGCATTTCCGTGCGAGCCATATAACATTTCTTCACTTAATCAGGCCTGAAACGTTTACTCAAAGTCAACACATTCCATGTCAATATACATTTAATGTGACTTCTGATGCTGCATGTTGTCGCTGCGGGCCTTGAACGGTTGCTCACATGCAGCCCAAGTTGAAATCTACGATACTCATCACCCTTTTTCGTTTAGGCATCTCCGTAGTATTTTAAAACTCTATCGCTTTGTGATGTCACAATATATGTTCCAGAATCCCCATGTTTTGTCACAATGCCTGTCTGGTAATTCTCTTAAATAACATAGACATGCGCTGGGCCCGCGTTGTCAAACGTATTGGGAATTTTTTGCCAAATTTGGCCATAAAATAGTTTGAAGTCTAGTAACAATAGTAAGCTTAATCTTAGAATAATAGATTTTTCTGGGAGCCATATGCCGTCACCAAAAGAGCCATATATGGCTCGCGAGCCATGGGTTCCCGACCCCTGCTCTACATGATATGTAATTCTACAAGGTCGTTTTGGATTATATTCTTTTGTCACCGGCACAACTTGCCAACATATCAAGCGTGCATTCTGGAATTTTCTCTCCCATATCCAGTTAAAAATCTGCTTGAATTGGTCACCTTTTTTTTTCAAACTCATGTTTACAAAATAATTTACAAATACCTCCATATTGATTGATTTTCAAATGTGAGGTACAGGAAGATAATTACTAAATTTTCTGACATACAGGCATAATTTTTTGTAATACTGTTTAGGCTGTTTGAAAAAAAAAAACAGGCGACAGGATTTATAATGTTAGGCCACAACACATTAATTGTGACATTAGTGATGTAACATTATGTCAATAGATTCTTATTGCTATTTTCATGACAAGACAACACCAAATGTGATTACCCTCCAGCAAATGCGACGTGGGCCACAGATAATGAGGTTGCGGGGCACATGGGGCCTGTGGGCCTGGGTGTGGACCACCCTGGCCTATTGTATCACAAACCTACGACAATAGAGATTCAAAGCGATAAAAGACTGAAGTTCATAATATATTTAGTTATGCCATAAGTAGCTTGATTTTTCGTTCGCTTAGTTTCTAAGATATGGAGTAACAATCATTATTGAAAAAATTGAAAATTCAAAGTACTCAAAAAATCCTGCAAGTCTGAAAGCAAAAATGCTTCCACAAATTAAGAACTCACTACTTATTTTTCACAAACCAAATAATGGTAAATTTAACCATTTTTCAAATGAAATTTATCAACAACAACAAAACATAAATGCATTATCTCATTGGAGTTAGCATTACATATGGGCTTTTTCAATAATGATGTTGGATGTAAGACACAATTTAAAACTGTGATCAGAATGGAACACAGACAAAGTTCAAATTGAGCTGGTTGAAAAATATTAATCAACAGTATCAGTAAGAATAGCAATTTAGTAACAAGACTAAATTTTTAATAGTTTAGCTTAATCAAATAAGTTGAAATGAAAATACTTGAATGAATCAAAGACTTATTAAGTATTGTGAGTATTAGGTACCATGAGTTTTGAAATGGATTTCAAATTGTTCAGGTGTTTTCCATTGTGAGAACCCTTTTACCGCAATACTTATACCTAACGAAAACTTCCTAAGCTTTCAATGTTTTGACAAATGTAATACATAAGTAGTCAAGTTTCTGTTTCTTATTTACCAAAAAAATAACTCCCAGGTCCCGATTTTTATGTTACTTTTTGAAATAACATTATTGAGGGTACAATATTAAGTTAGAAGCGAAACATTTGGAATTTAAGATGATTCAAATATTTGTCCGATTCTATGATTCAACTTTGAACCAACCGTAGGACTTTTTGGTGCAGTAGTTATGGTCTTGACACACTGATCGGAGGCTAATGGATTTGTGTCCAAAATTCAATAAAAATGGGTGTTTTCTGCAGTACATACATACCTTCATATTGGTAGAAGTGACACAAAATAAAATTAGGAAATAAACTCACTGTCAGTCTTTATTTTTGGCATAAATGCAAGATATCCACCAGGCAAGAAATCTCTCAAAGCCCATTCAACCATTTCTGTATCGTTTTCGAATTTTTTGCCTGTAAACAGCATTTTTAAAACAATTCATCCAAGTTAGGATTGCCATTTGAAACATATCATGTAATTAATAATTGATTAAAATGCTGGTAATGACCATAGCAAGCATTGATTCAATCCAAAATGGCTTAACATGGGATCAGGGAAGAACTCATCATACTCATATAGTTAATAACACTGATCCGAGTCAAATACTAGATAAATTGAACCTGATCTTTGTGCAGCTTCATGCAACGCTTCAGTAACAGCTGATTTGTATGCAATGCTGTTTTTAATTTTCTTCTCGTTGTAGAATTTGCTAAATTCATGGAAGGCAGCGATATTATCAACATGGGTCTGTTAGAAATAGTAAGTGTTGTTACCACTCATTTTATTTAATAGTCCATATTTTGACAATGAAATAGGTTACAGTAACACTTATGTACAAATTTGCTTAAAAAAGATGTACCGTAAATGGAAAAAAATTCATCATTCTTTGGTAAAAATTTACTACAGAATTTTCCTAACGAAGTCTAACCTCTAAATGCCAATTTAAAATTGTTTTCGGGCTGAGCATTTTCAAATACCAAGCAATTTTGATGTATAATCTGATTTTTTGAAATTACTGAACTGATCATTGATCTTCCATTTATAGAATGAATATGATATATGCAAATATGATATCAAAAAATGCTAAATTATAGATTAGAAATTTTAATATTCCATCAAGATGCATTAATGAAATGAGAAGTAATCGCGTCTATAGTGTGTATGTAATAAGAGCTATGATACATAAAACCTTGCACAAAACTGTAAAAAACAGCAACAGGATGAAGACTAATTGTGTGCCATATGCAACGTTTATTTCGTCTATCGAAAACAACAGCTTTAGTGCAAATAGACAACCAATTTATAAAATATCTACGCATATCATAAAATACAACTAAATATACACTAAAACAGACATGGATAAAACTAAAAATTGAAGAAACTTATTCAATATGAATTAGAGATAACATCAAAGTACAGAGTTTTATATCATTGTGTTCAACAACTATTGAAAAAGTGCAGTAAGCTGTGGTCATTTGCTATTAACTAGGCCGCAAATAAAGGGATACGTACCTCAGAATACTTGTGGTCACCAAACCAGTGAACCCATCTTGTAGGTTCATCAGGTAAATCTAATGGACCACTCAATTCTTTCCTGTCTGCAATTCTTCCAGGCCACCAACCAATTCCTTTGAATTTGGCCCAAACAAGCTAAAGTCATAACGAAATTATTCACTTTACCAAAAGCTGTATACTAGAAGTCAATCATACATATAGAGCTAGAGAGTTAAGTTGCACATAGCTGACTTCTTTGGGTACGGCAAATCCTAAATGAAGCATATTGAACACGAATAAAACAAATATACTCATATCCTAAATAATAATGAGTGAGGCAGAAATAATACCAAATTCTCATGAAGAATAATTCTTCTCAGTGGCTTGACTTCTTTATTCACATGTGGTACTTTAACATCTTTCGCTTTTTCATCCTTTTTCAACTTTCTAAAAAAATTGAATATGCAATGTACGGTAATAAAATATGGTGAACATTTTGATATAGAAAGAGCATGTGAAAATTTACTTCATTGTATCTTCAATTTTGAAAAAGTCTGGCTTGTTCCGGTTTCTTTTCATGGTCCAATTTTTGTTGAATCTTTACTAGGTTATGTAAGAATACTGGTAAAAACAAAGCAACATATTAAAAGTTGGCTTCAAGTGAGTGATGATGAACTGATGTTATCAGTGTTTTTTGTGAATACCTTTTTTTCCATTAAATACTGTAACAGCAATTTAAAAAAAAAAAAATTGAAACTTGAAGGTATTATGCCAAGTGGACATAACCTCTGAAAAGCAAAGTGTTTGGACTGAAAAGAAAATAGCATAAAATAGGCATAGCTCACTAATGCAACTGATGTTAATGTTATCAGAATATATGGATAATATCTATTTTTCATTTCCTTGGAATATAACTCAAACATTAATGGTAAAATATTATTGGTAATCTTCAATGGCCAAGTAAGATACACAAAGAGAACATTTCCACCACATTTCTGGATTAAACTTAGTAAATAAACTTGTAGAGGTATGATCAATTGTGTATTCAAATGTGAGAATTGAATTCTATTTGAAAAGCGTCTCATAATAAAATGTCATACAAATTTTATGTAATCGTTGATATGCTGATACTATAAAATAGGATAATATTACTGAATCAGTATATATTATAATTTTCTTATTGCACAGATGTTTCATATACTTGCAAAGAACGGTTTTGCCAACGGGTAGCGGGTGGAAATTTCTCGTCGCCTAAACTCCATACAGCAGAGCAAGCTAATTGCCTAACAACCTGTTAACTAACAGACATGTGCCTATCCAAGGGGCATAGCCAGGATTCTCGAAATGGGGGGTTCAGCCGATACCGGTAACTACGGTATTGCGTAAAATATTCAGTCTATCGCCGTTGCGAGAATTTAAAATGTTTTCCCATATCAATTTAATTGTGTTATCAAAACTCGCCTTTGCGTTGACTTGCGTTAAAATAAAAGCACTACTTCTCTAAAATACTACCGTACGCAATATGTGGGTATCATATACGCCTGATTATAGCAAGATTGGATTCGGGTTTTTGCGACCTTGGGATTTGTCAACTTATACAATACAATTTTATTTCGATCTTTCGTCTACAACACAAATAAAAAGAACACAGACAAGGTCAACTGAAAGATCGGGAAAACAGGCAAAACCTATATAAAGGTTTATAACGAACGCGGTAACCAGCGATTGTGCCCATTCACCCACATTCACACACGTGAAACACACCAAGACAATCATACTAGAATAAATTAATGAACAGTTTACATGATCACGAGAAAATAAATTTCACGGGCAAAGCTTACTTGTAATGTTGTAAATAATTTTGATGAGTGAAAGTCGTGAAGAATACAAAAACATTTAGAAGTTATGTGACGGTGCCTGTGCCGAAATGCGAATACCAATAATAACAATTAATTGATTAGCTGCTGTTTTTTGTAAACAAACAAAACTAAAAAGTAAACAACAAACATAAAAACACGAAAACTAGTTTCGGGCGTTGCTTTGGTTCGAATTCGTAGAAATTGGAGTAAATGTTTTTATTCTTTGCAACGTCCAACATTCCGGAGCTTCCATCTTGTTGTGTTGAACATCGATTGTTCCTATGAATTGTTTCTCTCGCATGAATTTACTGACCAATCCAGTGTCGGCAGCTAAGTCGATTATTTCTGTTTCCTCGAAGTCCCTTAGATTCAATCACTTGTTACAAGTGATCAACGCAATTCTTATCAAAGCAGCTCCAATGTATAAAATATATAAAAGCTAGTCTGTATTCAATCCTGTTTGTCCGGTTTTCCAAGTTTTAGTCCAAATATTTTTTACTCCAGTACTCCACCGTGTAATACCACGTCCGCACCCGACGGCGGTCTCTGATCCTGATCCTGATCCTGAACTTTGAGCTATTCTTTTAGCACTGATTGCAACTTGAGGTTATTTTTGAAATATCGCCGTTAGAAAAATCCCAAGGTCTGCTTTAAAATCCCTAGGAGTACAATTCGCAATCGCGCCACGGGCATATTTAAAATGGCTGGCTTTATTCATTTAATTGTGTCCAGTGTAACTCGCTGTTGTCGACTAAAAATATAAAAGCATTCCCACTCCAAACTACTCCGCGACGATAACAATGTGTGACAATGTGTGCGATTATTTCTTGCTTCGATTCGTATTTCGCGATAAAACAGCAAATTTTTCGAAGGCAACCCAACCTAATGTGTGGCGTAGGACAGCATCTTTAATCTGTTGTGGGCCTCCTAAAACAAAACTTATGGTGTTTCCCTTCGTTTTATTTTTAGTATTTTGCAATGCCGCTTTTCAATCTAAAAATTTCTCGTCGCCGACGATAATAATATAACAACTCGTTTTTCACAACCCACAATTCCTTGCCAGAACCAAAAAGTAATTATCGTTGTCCTCGTGGAACAAGACATGCACAGGTTGATGGAAATTTGTGATTTAGGAAGAATAAATATCGTAAAGGTATTTACGGCCCAAATAGCACGTCGCGCTGACGAGAACAAACGGCATTTTTAACAAAATGCAATCTCATGCATTATTAGCGACATTTCAGTCTTCCAAAAATCAAAAGAAGCTGCGTCCGTGGTCTATCCCACTAGATTACTAGAACAATAAGACGCAGGGCCGACTGCAGCCATGATAAACAAATACCACTAATTTATTTATCCTCCAATGAATGCAATAAATAGTATCTTATTTAGTAATTAATTTAGTGAAAATTGAAGACCGTGGCATTGATGAGCTGGAAAAATCGTAACAACCGGTACGCACTTAATTCGCAAAATGCAATATATTTACAACACGGCGCGTAAGTTTACAGAATGTTTGACTGAATGAGGTAGAGTCAAAGAACTGCAATCAAATGAGAAAAAATTATTCGAAATATGTCTGTGTAGAATTACAAGAAAATTTACGGCAATTCAATACAAAGGTTTTTTTAGAAAAGTGTAGGATGAATTTCCATGGGGTCAAACAAAGATCGGGGAAATGTCTATTACACGTTACTTCTGTACTAATTATTTGCGTGATGTGATGTAAAAAGAATTACGAATTAAAATGTAACAAAACATAAATTAATCACTAGTTTAACCACCAGAGAAACTGGACTTTTCGCACCATAAATTTATTTTAACAACCGGACCGTTGTGAAACGATTGCGGTAATCGAACAAACGCCGATCACGAAATAGTCACTTATCAACAGTCAACAGTATAACTATTAAACGTAGGGTGGGTGGGTCACGTGATAGCTGGTCGTATACAGCTTCATGCATTGTCATGCTTCCCTTTACTTCTACTATAATACCATTCCTGTACCAATACGAAGACCTCTGGTCTCAAAACAACATTTTTTTTCTTGAATTGCGGAACCCAACGTACAAAGATTACCGCTATATATGACCACAGTCCAAACGTTGTATTAGAATATTTAGAATATATAGTTTATTGCAATGAATTAGAACAACTAAATCGATCTGGTGCTTTAAATAGCTCATATTAAGATAGTATATAGTACTGGATATGATAGTGTTGACCACAAGTACAAACTCGCCGTTGCAGCATCGATTATTGGACAAGGAGTGGACTACGATTTATGAAAAGAGTTGTACCTGTTTGCAGACTTGAAACCCTTGAGGATTGGTAAACTTCTCTGAGATCTTTTATACAAAGCCCCCGTAACTAATGCAAAAATGCGAGATTTGAGTATAACACCCCCTCCACGTTTTAAAATAACGAATTAGTTATTATCTAGTTGGGGTTAGAAAAGGTTTAAATATTAGGCAGGGGAAGTCTTTTTGGCGGGGACTTTGTACAAAAGATCCCTTCTCTGTATCATATGGGTCTGCATAGATGGTTAACGGGTGCTGCGCTTTGCATCAATGTGTGAATTTACGTTCATATAAACTACGCGTATATTCATACAATGTTTATTCCGGTATCAACATTACCTTTCGATTTGGCACAGTCTCAAAATGGTACCAACAATCTACAGGCTCAGGTAATTCGAAAAATGTTTCGAAAATAAGATGCAAGCTTTTCGTTTGAATTCATGTCAGAACAAAAAAAAGTATTTTAAAGTCATTGGCGAAACTGCAATAGTTGAACGCACATTGTAAAGTGTTGTACTGTGGAATAATATTCTTCTATTGTTGATATTCTCTGATTTAGAAAATTTTTCAAATAAAATATAGAAAATAAATTATTACAGGGATAATATATTTTCAAACCTAAAAACAGAAACGACAAAGCGCCGTGGTAGGAAAATAGGAGAGCTATCTGTCGTCACTTCGAACATAGAAACGTCAAGATACGTAAAGCATCAGACTCTCACTTATTGGAATGAAATAATTAGGTGTAATGAAGCAATATCGCTAAATCCGTATTGACACAATACGCATGAAGCCACACAATAGTGCCGTTTCTTGAATCGACATCGAAGATTCAATAAAATAATTGTTCTTTCTAGTATGGTAAATACTAGTCGCACGTATAAGTTGCGTGACATTATAGCATTGTAAAGTCAAAGCTAGCCCCAAGTGTTTATTTCGTTTGGCATGATTCAGCGCATTCACCGTTACATCTTACAATGGAACCGGCAATATCAGTGAGTATTCGGTTTTGTTGCATATTTTGCTAACGGGGTATTGGTGAAGGTTTTCCTAAGTTTCTAAAAATCTGTGTTTCACTAAAACCACACTAATTTAATACAATTTCTTCTTTTAATGAATTAATGAAGTTTTTAATGCGAATAATGAATAATGTTTGGAATAACTAGAAAGCGTAATTTTCATATTGGATATGCTTCAAGAGATATCAGATTCAATACTCAAATTACTAAAGGTTATTCACCAGCTAGGCGCAGGAGTGATACGATAACCACCAAACCCCTTTTTTAACATCCTTGGAACGGAGTATTAAAGTTTCGGAATCGGATACCAATTTATCAACCTTCTAATAAACTGATGGGATTTGGATCTCCAATGCAGTATCAAGGTAGTTTACAGTAAATATAATGGCAGTATTTACGTTTTCACAGAACTCATGGTACGCTTCATTTGTGATCAACCTTTCTATCTTCAGTATTGGGCTTTCTACTACATATTCACTTGCGTGCTTGAACCCGTTGGTGCCAGTTATTCGGAAAATTTACAATGAGACTTATCACGTAAGTTATATTCGTAGTAAAGTATTTTCCATCCCAACCTGAATCAAGTTACGTGTATAATGCAAATAAAGTAAAAATGATTGTTTTCAGCCATCCTACGCCACATGGTAACGAAGACTAGAATAAACTCCTTATGTGCTCACGTATTTTATTTAGAGTAAGCATCATAGTCTATTTACATTACAATTCGTTCTTTGTATATGTACTATATATCAAAGATTCCTAAAGTGGGTTCAACCGAACCCTGGTGTTCCCTAACGAAACGTAAAGTAGCTTACTAGTTTTTATATATTTAATTTTTTGGTATTAGATAGTTTGTGTTTTTGGCGTCGTCGACACAACCAGGATGTCGATACTAAATACTTTTTTACTGAGCTTTATTCTACCCAAGACTCTGGGATAGGGGTCGTATTTGACGATTTCGTCGTTATTGAAGTAAGGGTCGTATTTTTATACTCGCTGGAGTCTTGTTTTCAAATAGCTCCGATTCGAAGTCGTTTTTTTCAAATGGCGTACTGGAGTCGAAGACGAGAAACTGAAGTTTGTCCTTTTTATAGCCGTCTTGCAAGCGGAGCAAGCAGTCCTTGATTATTAATTGCTCACAATTTTACATACCGGTGCCTATAATAGCCCACTCATAGACAGATTGGCGAAGTAGTGGATGACCAGCGGCCTATTCCAAAAAGATGATTAAAATTTCTCTCTATTCAAATATACATAAAATAGCATTAAACTTGGGACACATGCAGGATAGAGACTACGCAATCGATGGCGTCTCAATTGGGTTATGAATTTAGAACGTTTATACGTAGAAAAGTGGGAATCATTCCCCGCCTCGCTTCAGACGCGCATACTTAGAAAATTTTCGTCAGTTCAAAGTTCAAACAGTATCACATCGAAAAAAACTTGATGCAGTCCATCGAGGCTAAGAAGAAAATCGTCCTCCAACTCACTGTTCGTATGATTCCTTCACCTTTCTCACCTGCAACACGCGCATTGTGCTAATTCGCGTCAATTCCGAAGTTCAGACGGTTTCATCTAAAACGTGAACGATACTATTTCAAAATCGTTTCAAAACATTCAGCGCGTCGGAAAATGAGTGAAAAACTATGATAAGATATGGTTTGTTGACGACGGAAGGTTTTTTGTCTGATATATGATATGGTTTAGATTGTGAAAGAAGTAAACTTAATTCGTTTTGGAACAAAAGTCAAGTCCCAAAACAAAAGTCACGATGGCGTTTAGGTTGCTTAGGGAACCCGATGAAACTTACGAATCTCACTTTTTGAGCCTTGAGGTTAATCATGTGTCCTTAAAACCCAGATCACTAATCAAAATCATCTATCTTGTTGCTCCGGAGTGTGTTCTTTGCTGAACCAAAAAAAATAACAATAACCTGAAAGATATATTGGTTTTTGCCGGATTCGGGGTGTGGAAAACTGAATAGATCCTGGCCCCCCTCTACGCCACCCAAATATTTGATTAAAAGGCATTTAATTTTTTAAACTAACTGAGGGTTCCATGTTAACTTGAGTATTTTTGCAGGGCTCGAATGACAAATATGCATATGAAATGAACCTCCAATTAATGTTTCCAGATCAATAAATTTGATTAAAAAAAAGGCTTGCCTTATAAAATTGATAAATTATTCAAGTACTTTGTACCAAAAAATTCAACCAAATTGGATCGTATCCAAAGTTTTGTATATAGGCTCTGCCTGTTTTCATCCATAGCCCTGTGGGAGCGAACCCAAAAATGTTACTGTAGAACCAAAATCTGCACAGTAAATGTGTAGAAAATCAGGATTACAAGATACTTGAAAACTTTTGACGATTGTCTGTCACTGAGTTTACGGTGAGGTTCACTGCACTGATATATCGACGTTAGCAGAGTTCGCCCCCTATTGAAATAACGCACTTGGTGGCCATATTTGAAAATTATATTTAGACACCTTTCTGTGATTAGTAGTACTTTATGTAAAATTCGTATTAATGTTTACAGACCCGACACCAAGAAGATATTCCTGAGGACACGTGGACATTACTATTAACTTTGACAATGTCGATGCTTGTAGTCGGAGCTTTCTGTGGATCCTTAACCTTCAAATTTGTACTAAGCCATTTGACGCGTAAACAAATCATGGTTATCTCTCATATATGTAACATAACTGGATATGCAACTGTTGCAATTGGAGCAGGGATTTGGGGGTCGTACGAAGCTTTCATCGTTGGTCGTTTTATCAGTGGCATTTCGACTGGACTTGGTTTGAGTACGTAATTATTGAACATATAAAGTCTAACCTTATCATCTAAAGTCCTATTCATCAGAGTTGTAAAAGAATTAGGATTCTAGAGAATCCAAACAACTAATCAGCTTAAAAATAGTATGCATTCGAAGTGATGAAAATAAACCCCAAACCTCATATGACACAGTATATCATAATTATTTATATATTTTTTTTTTGTGTGCCTTTTAAGCAAATTTGTCGTTTTCTGATCTTTAACCTGGAGCTCAGTCCTATTTATACCCTGTTCTAAATAGTTCTTAACTTTATCAGGTTTGATTCCTCTTGTGGCAAACGAGTTATGTGTCTCACATCGACAGCAATTTTATGGAGGAGTTCTTGGTACAAGTTTTCAACTTGGTTCACCAATTGCTGTATTAATCGCCTGGCCAGAGGTAATATCACTTAACTTTCTTGCTCATGTCAGCATCGATATGTCACACATTTAATCAAATGTTAAGATTTCCAGTATTTTATACATTTGTCACATTAGTAATGGAGGTTCCGTAAGTTTGTTGTAATCTCGTGCAGATATATATATACTTGTGGTTGTCTCCAAAACGTCGTTTTCAATATGTATCATACTTGCCCCAATTGTAAGAATCATACTTGATATGAATACACTAACTTTCTACTGAAATGTGTATCTATCATTATCATAGCATTGAATTCCACTTTGTATGCTGCTTTAACAATTTACATTCCATAATATACATATACCCTGACTCAAAATAGAGAGACAGGTAAGAGGACAATTGTGAGGCCATCTATACTTTCAACCTCCAATTATCGTAATCTGGTTTGAATCTAATGTTATGAGACTATCTATTTGTTTATTGTCATTTTTTTATTGTTATCTTCTAAATGTGGCACCAAACAAATCCAAGTCCAAGAGTATTAAGTGTTACTTTATATTTTTATATCGAAGGTTTTAGGAACCGATGAATTGTGGATAGGTGTCATGTTGTTTGGAATGGTCTATTCAGCATTGTATTTAGTGTTTGCTTACTGGCTCACCGATACACCCTTGCAAATCTTAACAAGAGAAGGCGAGGAAAACGCGATGAAGATTCTAAGAAAGCTGCGGAAAGGGGACGGGGTATTATGATACGTTCTATTTTCGTGATATATTATATTTAATTTTTTTTTTAAATGTAAAATAAACTGGTTTACATCTCAGTGCGACAAACGAAAAACGTCTCATTAAATGCAAATTGCTTATCTGCATTTTGTAACAAAAGTTGAGTCATAGAGAAACAGTGAATACGATCAGAAAAATATGTTTTTTCGAACTTTTTTTAGTTCGAAATTAAAGCGGAGATGCACCTCCTCGTAAAAGATGTAGCAAAGAAAGGTGAAGCCAGTGCTATTGCTACCTTTGTGGAAGTGATGAAAAATTCCCAATACAGGTAAAGATAAATGCATATATACATATAAATGTATATTGTCGAAAAAACTAATGTTCGAATTATGTATTTATTTTGTCGTTTAGAAAGCATTTTATTGGAGTTGTTATACTATTTTCTTTTGTGATGGCCTGTGGATTGAACAACATTCTGTTTTATTCTAATTCAATATTTCTAAATGCTGGACTGGATGATATTGTCGTGACACCTGCAACTCTAGGAGTGCTGGCATTAGGACCCATATTTTCTGTGATTGGGGTGAGTTTTCTGAATACTTTTGATAGGCAGCTAACAACATTATGAGGATAAATTACTGATTTATGTTATAGAAAGAATTGAATAATTTTATCATAAAACCCACACGTCCGCTTAGTTTTTTGAAAATTTTGCCTCAGTTTCAAGTGCAATCCACATAGCAATCACGTTGTGGCGCATCGGCAAGCATCAATACTGATGCATTAAGAAATATTTCATTTTTTAATTCAATATTTTTGAGTGGCGCCACTTAGTTCTGATCTTAGTAGTAGCAATATATAAAGCCTGTAAAATATAATTTCACATGTCATAAATGTCCGGATGTTTAGCTGTAAACTGAAATATAATCTGAAATAAAATATTTTTACCACATAGATATATATTGTGAACTGTGGAGTCGAACCCAAATATCTTCTTATCATCGGAAGCCTCATTGCTGTTGTTGGAGATGCGTTCCTTACTGCATGTCTCGCGACATCTGACACAGTGCCTGGAATGTCAATTGCTGCGATCGCCGCCGTTTGTATCTTTTATATCGGGTAAATGTATACGTAAAAACATAATTTTCTAGTTTTGTAAAAATATCACTCGATGTTGCATGTAATTCACATGCAACATCAATCTACTGGGCTTCGTACTATGTTGAAATTTTCGTGACAGAGTTCAATGCTACTAAACCAACAGTTGTTCTTATCCTAGATTATGATAAGCTATTTGGAAATCAAAACTTGTTAAACCTTCCAATGAAACTGTTTGTATTCAATTTTTCGATAAATCATTACAGGTTTACGTTTATTAACTTAATTTGCTACATGATGAGCGGTGCTATAGCAATAGACAAAACGAGACCTGTTTGTACCAATGTAGGAGCGGCATCTCTGTGGTTTTTCGCTTGGTTTGTTGGATTCATGTCACCATATTTTGAGGTAAATCGCTCAGCATACGTCACTTTATTTGTCTAACTAAGATATTTTCAAGATGGGGAAGAAGCATATCAAATCGTAGCACATCCTTTCTATATTTTGATACTGCAATTTATTTCAAGGGAAATTCAGATTTTATTCGCAAACGCAATGTAGAAATTTTTAAATGTAGATTCCATATTGTTTAGCAAAATACCCCCTTTCCTTTGAACTATTTTTTATGTTACTGTCAATTACTATTACAGATATGGATCGGACCGTACGCATTCTTAGTGTGGATGGGATTCACCATCATTATACTGATTTATATTATATTCTTTGTGCCAACTATCGGAGGGAAAACATCGGATGAGATTCAAGAATATTACAAAGGCCGTAAACCAACAGATTTTTACGAAGAAAAATTTACATCTGTGCAGACCGCACTATAAATAATAAAGGCGATATGCAAATCATGTTCTCAAAAAACTGGATTATCGTAATTTTAATTTATAGATGATTTTTCTGTTTTAGTAATTATCAAACACTAAAGGCTTTTATTTTACGAGCCCGACACTTTGCACCAATAATCAGTATTAAACATTGAATCACAATTTGTGTCCATTCTTTTTTATATTTTATTGAATGTAATAAGATCGGGATGAAAGAATAAGGGGCACACTGCAGTTTCACCACCGATTCCTTTTATCTCGGTAGCAGCCTATAGTAAAGAATAGGGGTGGCCAACACATCGTCTGATGTTGAGAAAATTTGATGACATACCTCAAAAAATTGCCTTCAACCAGTTTCATGCAGGGCATGTTGTGGGTTTTGAAACAGGAATAATACAGTACTGCGCGCGCACAAAATACGATATAGGGAAAGGTTGAGACACTTTGTTTTCTTATGAATATTTTGAGCCGTTTATTCTGCACATTTATTTCACTTTGCGGGACTAATGCAGAGAGGGGTAGATTGAGTTTTCAAGAACTAAGAAATTCCCTTGCGACACACATCTTACCATCAAAATGCTTTGAAAAACGTTTGTCAAGTGTCCCCACTGTACCCAACTTGTGGGGCAAATTCGGACAGGCCCTGGGGCACAATGGGGCCTTCCGTTAAATTCAACGAAGTATACCCTTAAAATTAAGCATTAGCATTTGAAAAAAGAAGAGAATTCAAAATTGGAGATTTTTTATTTTTGAAATTAATGTCCAATCAAAATAATTCAGATTTTTTTCCAAAAAATTCTGTAAACAAATTAAATGACTCTGAATTTTAGATTATTTTTTATTTTTGAATATATTCCATATTGGTCCATGGGCCGAAAGATATTATGATATTACACAAAACCTAATACATCTCTAGCCCTCCAAGCACTTAATGGATCAAACACTACCGAGTTGTGCCCGGTGGAGCATGTCCCACTAAATTCCGGTCCATTGTTCCCCGTAAAAAACAAAAATATATTCTGACTGTCCCACAGCGAGATTAGGAAGGCACATCCACTTGCCAACGTTATGGATATTTTACAGTAGACTGAAGCTGAAAAACATCGGACGGTGGTTTGTCATGTTGGAAAGACTAAGGTAGATAAAAGAAAAAAAATGGAATGATGAAATTTTAGTTTCAACCCCCGAAAACCAATTTCACCTCATAGCTTGCGTCGCCCTACACGGCCATTGTCCGTTTGCGAGAACGTTGTAACTCACCGAAGGCCGGATTCAAACATCGAACCTCAGACCGGATTCCGTATATAGTACGAGTGTGAGAGCTGATTCTCCACTGTGCCCCATGTTCGACCGTGGCCCACCTTCCCCTATACACAGGGATTCTATACCGTCCTTATTTCTAAGGTTTGTCCTTATTTTTGGCTTATTTTAGCCTGCGTCCTTATTTTTGGCTTGCGCGTCCTTATTTTGTCTTATTTCGACTCTATAAATGAAGCTTTGTGTGGCTTGTCTTATCGCCAAAGCTTTATTGTGGCATCATAAAAGCAACACAATCTTATTTGGAACACAAAGAAGCAAGGCACAGATAGGCATGAAGCATTGTAAGTGTGGCGATCCTTGGGTTTTGTCGTGGTGGTGGTTATTTTAGCATAAATTTAAAAATGAGCAAACGTAGGAACGTTTTTCCTGAGTACGGGAAAGAATTGTGTCCCACTTGTCCCAACGGGTCAAGTGGGAAACGTAGTACAAGTGGGACACGTGGTACAGTGGCACACGTGGTGCAAGTGGGACAAGTGGTACGAGTGGGACAAGTGGGACACGTAGGACAAGTGGGACACGACATTTTGGAGACACCGCTAAATTTCTATGTATAACTATAGAATTGTACGTTTTCATCTTACGCTGAGTATCCCATACAACAACGAATGTGGATATAACGTCATTTTCTTGACTTATTGTGTCGATTTTCACTTTACTTGGGGCATTAGAATCACTATCGCCCCCCTTCCTCTTCACTCCAGAAGAGGTTGGCGATTCATCGCCGTTCATCTTTTAACACAAAACAGCTTTATCCGTGATAAACGGTCACACTCAAAAGAAAATTTGTACTGAATTTCAGTCAATTGCACTTATCATACAGCAAAATATACAGATCGGATATAAAGAAACGATCTCACCGTATTAATGTAGTGTTGTATCCAGTTCAATCCACGTAACAGAAGATAGTTGGTATCCAGGTTTATGCTCACGAAGACGTCCGCACTGCCCGACGTCGCGTTGTCGAGTGTGTGAAAATAAAGCGGTTATATCTTAATTAAAATAATTTATGTGATATGCCCAAAAAACGTCGGAAAACTTTACTTCGACTCTTTAAATGTTTTTAACCCAAATATAACATTCTTATTTTGTACAGTTGTTTCTATTTGTAGCTTTGTAGTTGAAATATATTGTTATTCGACGTAATATTCGTCAGATTGTAAAATCTACAAAAAAATGCAAATGTTTAAAAAATAGCTTCCCGCATGAAGTGATATATATAAATTATTTTTATATTTCGACTTCTGGAAAGTTTCATTTTGTTCAGCGAATCAGGATTAAATTTGAAATTGATTGCTCATTCACATTCATCATAAAAATACACATTTCATGCTTATCATAGTCTACGGACTTCTTGAGACAAAGTATAGCATTCTCTTGAAGCAGGCCATACATGTTATCTTAAGAAAGAAACAAACATGAAATAATGTGATTGATGAATATATGGAAATAACGGACCACGACTATATCAAACACTGCAGAATGTCGAAATTATAAATGAGAGTGCTTATTTGAATTTCATGCAACACAAATCATGCTTGAGTTAATTTGAGGCCCGTAGTAGCCTACATAGGAAATATCAGCAAATTAGTTAATATTTTGCTAAAATCCATTTTTGTTAGAATCATGTAAAATATAAATTTAAAACAATATTTTGGGTTTGCCCGATTGAGGTCTTATATTAGAGAGGAATATTGCAATGTAACAAAAAATAATGGACAAAAAAAACTCGAACAATGCGCATGCCATGCAAGGGTAAAGTGTGTAGATGGGATGAGAGAGAACCCCAATGCGCCATCTTGGTACGAATACTTCGGGAGCACCTTTTTGTTAAAAACAATTATTTCATAACTACATGGGTTAGTTTTGAATACATAGTAACATTGAATCTTCTTAAAATGTGAGGAATTCAATTTTAGTAGAATAAATAGTAGTTGATTTCACTTTTGAACAAGGCCATCTAAGACCGTCCACTGGTATCTAACAATGTGTAACGTGTTTTCTTTTGGAAGAACCGGAACCTTTCAGGTGCAGCATTGACTTTGGCCAAATTAATATATCCTTGTGGAGATAGAAGATATGCGTATGTGAAACCGAGATGTGCACCTTCATGTTATGCCAACATATTTGAGTCAAACATTTTGATCACTAGTACATCACACACCATTTCCTGCGTGCTTTGGTTGTACGTAGTAACGCGCACATTTTTGCGCACATGCATCAAATTCCACTTGTTTATTGAGCTTTATGATTTTAACGAGCTTTTGTGCATGATTTCATTCCATAGAATTTCTATGCTGTTCTAAAGAATACTAGTTTTAGCTTTTTCATTCATTCAAACCGCGTGTTGGAAGTAAGTTTTGCAACATTGCGTGTTGGTTTTAAACTGGTTTATGTACATCCATCACTTGACATCCTTAAATCGGCCAGTAAATCTTTAATACAAAAAGATCAGTATCATCTGCAATAAAAACAGCAGTACCTATACTCAAATGACAGTTGGGGGGTGGATACTTAGAGTATTTGCTCCGTCGTGTGCCTCTTACATTCTCACCAGTTTACATGAGTGCCAATTGGTATCGAAGCTCAGCCAGAGACAAAACGTTTCGGACGGCGGTTGGCGTGACGAAATATTTCCAAATATATTTTCTACAATAATATTATTTGATTGCCTATTACGGAACGTTACGCCTGATTAAGGCTATCACGAAAACAAGAATGAGAAAATTGCTACATTTTATAGTATATCCCTGGGAAAGAATGTAGTTTATTCTTATGTTCCATGCTAATGCTTTTCAAGCTACCAAAGACTCTCAACACTTTTGCTTCTTCTCTTCTATAAAAATACATTGTTATTATATATTCGCATTTCCATCTGTTTGTTCGTGCTCACAGATAGCCGATCAGTGGCCTCCAAGGAGGCCGGGGTCCCCTTTTAAGAAATTCTGTCATGAACTGAAAGAGGCGACCTTGCTTCTTTTGCCTGTTGTCATGCTGTCGCTCGAATTCAGCTACAACAAAATATTCACGAAAACGGGTTTTGAATTTTATGATTTCATTAATATTTTCGACAATGAATGATGTACGGGTGGTAAAGTGCCAAGTTATTCCAACAACATCATGATCATATTTCGCAACTTACAACCAATATTTTGTATGTAACTTTGTTTGACAAAGCCCCAAGAGATCTAACTATACAAATATCAAAAATGTGAGGCCAAAAAAGTTACCCTACAACATAGTCAAATGGACGACCCTGGCTTAGATGGACTAGTCCTTTTAGTAATGGTTTCAGAAATTTGAAGGAAAGTTTATTCTTACCGTGGTATAAGTGTCTATACTTAGTACGTCTTAGCAAGAAAATCTCCTAGAGTTAAAGCAATATAATTATAATGTGGGGTGATACCATTTGCTGCATTTCCCAATTATGGCAGCATCCGAAAACTTATTGGCCTTTCGAATGATCATTAAAAAAGAAAAATATATTTGGAGAAGTGATTGAATAAATATTAGAACTTCATCTGTCATTGTTTTCAAGAAGTATATTGGATTATAGAAACGTTGGTAAGTATCAAACTGCGTTGTTTCATAGATGGGAGGTTATTTTTTTTTATAAAAGTTTTGTAAAAAAACAGATGCAAACGTTCAACCAAACTCAGAGAGATTTGAAGATAAATGGAGAGATCACTGACCAAATTAGAACTATGCCACAGGGGCATGGCGAGATATACGAATTTGAAGAAAAATCCACTCCGAGATAATCGAATTTTCCGATCGGCTTCCAACCGTATCGAAGTCACTGCTTTATTGTTATTTCAGATTTCTGTAGTCGTCTTAGTTTATAAAATTTAGTTTTCAAAACTTCATTGTAAGCGGAAAAGAACATACATCAATGTAGCATCAATTTCCCGTGTGGCATACTGTGGTCAACATGCTGCGACTCCTTTTGGTGTATGCACCTTCGAAAAGAAAATCGCCGTGACAACACAAATCGTTAGATGTGACCAATTGGATTGCAATGTCAAAAGGCCTTATTGCATTGCCAATAGATCGGTATAGTCATACTAATTCACTTATGGCGAAATTAAATTTAAATCCGGTTTTATCATTAATTTTTATCACCGAAATGATAGTTTGTTCTTATGCATTAATTCGTAACCTGGCGGGTCACCGAAAAAAATATGGTGGGTCACTCTGTGACCGGTGGGTCAGCGGTTCTCCATCTCTGGCCTAGGGAAATGATGCACGTACCGGTATCTTCAGCGTATAGGTTACCGTATATTGGGCCGTGAGACAAGACGCCTCAAAATGAGTTTCGTAGCGCATATCTGGTAGCCCTAACTATATAAATTCTTCAGTTTTGTATGAAAATGATCATACTTAACGAATTAAAGCTTGCTCCCACTAACAAAAGTTGCTCATTTTGCATGGAAAAGTCAAGAAACTCAAATTAATACAGTATGTACATAACATAGTGAACAGAAATATTACAATCAGTCTTTTTTTAATTTATGTGTTTGTGTATTTGAAACAAAGGCAATATTATTTATAGAAACAGGACTTCCGACACTAACAGATGTCTTAGAAAACACAAATAAAAAATATTTAAATTAACTTCAATATCTAATTCACTTTCTTCTGAATTGCTTTCGAAATCCTCATTCTCGAAAATCGACTTTTTCTCTACAAGTGTACTGTTTTTTGCAGTTGATACAAAAACAAAATACTGTGCAATTTAGGTTGTTTTTGGCACACGTGAATAAATTATTTTGATATTTTTCTTACACTTGCAGTCTGCCAACTCAAGAACAAATTTGGGGGCTGGAAGTAGATCGATCAATTTACCAGCAAAATGCCATCATCAAGAAATCACTCACCCATGCCATGACCAATAGGTGGGGGAATAATTGGCTTTGGTTCTAGGCAACAGTGATGAATTCCTGCCCGGAAATTTGCCGCCAGAAATGCTTCTTCAGTGAATCATTGTTGGGCGGAAGAGTATAATCCATATGTTTGTCAGTTTTGGAAAGACGTGCCCTGGTATCATTTACATTCTTCATAACCTCTTTATACAGTGAACAAACAAATTCCTAAGCTTTATTTATTAATGTCTCGTAATCCTAAGTTTAGGATAGCCTATGATTTACGTATTTATCCCAGAGGAAACCGATAAGGCGTCCTAATTATATAGCAAACAACGGCCTAACGTCCGGTTACCGTCCATGTCGGGTCTGGGATTAGTTGACCAGAACCCACGCAGGGTAATGAGAGGTGCGGTGGCGAGCGTAATCCGAACGCTTAGCACAATGCGCCACACCGACGAGTCGAGTTTAGAGCTTTTGTAACAAAGCCCCGCACTAATGAAAAAATGTGGGATTTGGAAAAACCACCCCCGCCAACTTTTAAAACAAAAAAATGGGCAATTATCCAGTTTGGGAACGGGTTAGGAATGCTTTGAATTTTCAGTGTAATCAGTATTCCTTACCATAACTGCGAGGGATAACCACTAATTTCAAGCAATGGCGAGGTCTGGGCTTTGTATAAAAATTGCCTCAGTTTTTAATTATTTACAATAAATTTTATTTTTCAGAATACCGTTTACAGTTGTATTTATAACTTAACAATGAAAATCCTTATCTGTGGGTTTGCTAAAACCGGGACAAAAACACTTGACGAAGCTCTTCGCCAACTTGGGTACAGAGTTTCTGACTATTATCACTCCTGTTTTGTACTGGGAAAAGATTTTGGAAGGAAATGGAAATGCATTGGCGAACGATTTGAAAAGAATGTACCAACATTACGATGCGACTAGCGATCTTCCCATGGCACTTTACTGGAGAGAGTTCCTAGATGCATTTCCAGATTTGAAAGTAATTTGCATAATTTCATTTTATATATCAATCAGGACAATACTAGAATACCACTCAACTATTTTCGCGAATTGTGATTGAATTTGTGTTTCGGCTTTACTAATACGCTATTTTGAATCGAATAGTATAAATCGCCACCATCATGTTTTTCTCCACCAAAGGAAGAGATGAATAACTCAATTCTACTGGAGCCATATTTGTAAAATGCTATTCTGACCTATGGCTCTTTTTTCTAGTTAATTATCGATGTAACATGTTTTTTGTTGTGCAGGAACATTCATCGAGCTGTCTAAGTGATGGATTCTATGTTTTCAGTAATTTATGTATATATGTGGAGGACATTACAATAAAAAGTCACATATAATTACATATCTTTCAAGTATTCGAGATTAGAAATAAATCAGTAGGTATTCAAAAATTCCCAGTCCAACCTACTAATATGGTGAAAGAAGCACTATAAATTACCAATATTTTACCAAATGATTTCAAATATCCAATAACTTCAATATCGAATATAATTTATTCATCAAGACTAGTGAAACCTTACAAACCATAAGGCTTGCTTCAAATCATGAGCCTTATAGGCGGCGTCCGATAAATTGATCAGGAAGAGCTTTATGCTTTTGCCTGGACTCCAAGCTTTGGTGTTTTTGCTTAATATAAAAACGTGTCATTTGAGGTTTTCTCTGTACTAAATATAATAATCCAATCTGAGCAATTTATTGATACTACGCCTTATATAGTTCATCAAACATTATTACGCAATATATTATTTTTTTCTGCCTCTTTTCAGCTTATATTCATGGATCGAAACGAAGAGAAATGGCTGGAAAGTTGGAAAAATCAGATCAAGTGTGATAACGAAAACGGTGTCTCATTTATTTTGAAGGTTTTCTCGCCGACAGCGAGGCGTTACATAACATTTTTCGAAAAAGGTTAGAATTTGAAATAAAACAAACATGCCTGGATTTTTTCAAGCAAATATATATATATATATATATACAAAATAAATTTTGAAAAGTCTTCGATTCAAAGATATGCTCAAATACTAAACGACATGTAGTACTTTTTTGAAACTATAGAAGACCATAGAGGTCTTTCACTGATCACTTGACTCTTTTTTATCGCTTTCGTTGGGAAACTCAACAACGGCGCTTGTCGTTAATGAATTCGAATGAATCTGCTCAATAATACCGATAGACTATAATTGTATAATCTGAGAATGTACGCTGGCGTAATGATTAAAATGATATGTTAATGGACGATACCAGTACGGATATTTCCAAATTAGATGAATGTTTTGCTGCGGAACTACGGATTTTGTAAACAGATTGTCGAGATAAGGTACGGTATACGAATTGCAGTGGTAACGTACCTTACCCTGTGCGTGTCGTTAGCGACATCGGCAGGCCATCGGAACAATAAGTTATTTTACAATCCGTACCACTTAATCCTCCATAATTCATAAACTGGTGAAGCCTTAGCAAATTTAGTGGGGATGTTTTAACGAGTTTGCCGAGGAGGCCGACGAGACACACAGCGTTCAAACCGATAACCGGTCATTGCAGAACGCTGTCGTTATAACTCTGCAATATTGCTTAGGTAGGTGGTACATAGTGCTGGAATAATTTGGTATGCCGGTCGAGCTGGTGCAGATTTCAATATTTCACATCGGCTGTTATGCTTTTTCTTTTTGCTCATAAACTAATAGATTCAACTCAAACTGAACGGTATTATCATCAACGACGCGAGGCTAACGATAAAATCCGCGATAAATACTACATAATGATTCCATTACATTTTAACTCACGACGATTGCACCTGCATATTATTGCACCCTACATACTATTGTGCTGTCACCCTACATAATATATAAGAGCAATTTTCCAAGCTATAAATTGCCAGAAATGCAAAACTTTCCCGTTATGATCGAAACTAAGGAATGAAACAATTAATTACGATACAATTTTCTGTTAGATTTATTGTCATGACCGCCCGTCCTATCTACTAAACTATGTTGAAATATACCATAATTGTATAATATTTTCAATCAAAAACATCCTCGACGGCACTGCAAGTCGGCGCTAATTCAAATTTTTCCATGTCGGCTGTAATTTGCAGCAGTACAGACTTCGACTACAATAAAGCAGTGGTTCTCAAACAGTGGAGATTTACGGGGGTCGCCTAATTTCTGTCAAACATGCGCACGCAAGTGAATAAGATTTATAAGTTGGAAAGTGAAATTTGTTCTGGTTTGCAGGTACCGTAAAAGTTCCAACTTAGGATTTTTCAGCAATAATTCGACCATTTATTGTCCAAACGGCGCCAAAATTGCTCAATAACACTTTTATGTGGTAATTAACCTTTCCAGATGGTCGGCAGGTATCGGTATTAGTATATAAGTGTAATTGAGTGACAGTGTACAATCGCCAATAATATTTTCTTTTTCATAGCTTTTTTTATCATGCTACATCCCATCAGTGGACCCGCTAGTACGCGAATCGGATTTTTGGCTAGGCTAGGGAAAATTATGTTGGTTTGTTATTTTGTGCTAGTATAGTCGCTTGGTTTTCGAATATGCAAAACAAAGTTGCTTTATTTGGCGATTGGCTCTTAACTAGGCGTTTGACAAGTTTGGTATTGATTGCCAGGCGGTGTCTTGGCTGAGAAATTACACTTTGGGTTCGATCAGTTGCGAAAGAGCTTTGTTAATTCGCGCACGTGTCCGAATTCTACGAGTAGGCTACGTCTTTTGTCCACATCGCCTCCATATAAAAGTGAACATTTTCGTATTGCAATATTACGTATTTAGACGTTTCATACATAATTTCGAAGCGTTCCGAGCAGTCAAACACAAAACCGCAACAAGTTCTAACATAATGAAAGGCACCTAAAAGATATGATTTTGCACACGTTTTTCCATATTTTAATTTCATGCTTTATTTAATTTTCGACCTATTAATAAATGGAACAATCTGTAATATGTTAACATTGAACGGACACTGCTGGAATATGCTAAATAAGATTTCTAAATTTATGTATAATTAGAAGCAACCTTACTACTTGCGAAGTATCGATCGCTTCCTTACAATCTACCACATTTTATCAAGTCCGTCTTGTTTTCGCCAAAGAGCCGTTTTTATTCTGATCTAAGAGATTTTAACACCTTGGTTTTCATACGGTGTCATGTCTTTTCAAAACTTCTGATGTTTCCCCGTTTTCCCGGCGCAATGTCGGTTTGTTCGTATATTTTTCTTGGCCAATGTTCAACGTCCACTTGCAGTCGATATATAGACAATAAAATTGTTCTCATTGAGGCAATTGAAACTGATATATATATATACTGAATTTTGAAGTTGCTGAACGTTTCTAGTTGTGGGGTCACGAGTATTTGTAGGCTTTGATTTTATGAAAATTGGGGTCGCGAAAAAAATGTTTGGGAACCACTGCGATAAAGCACAAAATAATCGAAAAAAGTTTTCAATCAAAACGTGGACGGCGGCGCTGGGATGTGCGTGCAATATTCTTATAAACACTAATACGATAAACGGAAGTCGCGTTATTCGAATTGGACCCGGGTTGGCTTATAGTGCAATCAACTCACCCCTCTCATCAGTATCACACTGGCGCTTGTCCATGAAATCCCATGGGTAGGGAACATCACATCAACCTTTCTTGCCAGTTTCACATAATGTGAACCCTCAATGAACGGACTGAATGATAGATTATATGTTTTCAGTAATTTATGCGTCTGAAGGACCCATTACAATAAAAATTACACATCTTTCATATATTTTTAGATTCGATTAGAAAAATTATTCGGTTCGACTCTGAAATTATTAGGTATTAGAAATTATTAGGTATTAGAATTGTAAAAAAACAGATGCAAACGTTCAACCAAACTCAGAGAGATTTGAAAATAAATGGAAAGATCACTGACCGGATTAGAACTATGCCACAGGGGCATGGCGAGATATACGAATTTGGAAATAAAATCCACTCCGAGATAATCGAATTTTTCGATCGGCTTTCAGCCGTATCGAAGTCACTGCTTTATTATTATTTCATAATTCTGTAGTCGTCTTAGTTTATAAAATTTAGTTTTCAAAACTTCATTGTAAGCGGAAAAGAACATACATCAATGTAGCATCAATTTCCCGTGTGGCATACTGTGGTCAACATGCTGCGACTCCTTTTGGTGTATGCACCTTCGAAAAGAAAATCGTCGTGACAACACAAATCGTTAGATGTGACCAATTGGATTGCAATGTCAAATAGCCATATTGCATTGCCAATAGAACGGTATAGTCATACTAATTCACTTATAGCGAAATTAAATTTAAATCCGGTTTTATCATTAATTTTTATCACCGAAATGATAGTTTGTTCTTATGCATTAATTCGTAACCTGGCGGGTCACCGAACAAAATATGGTGGGTCACTCTGTGATCGGTGGGTCAGCGGTTCTCCATCTCTTGCCTAGGGAAATGATGCACGTACCGGTATCTTCAGCGTATAGGTTACCGTATTGGGCCGTGAGACAAGACGCCTAAAAATGAGTTTCGTAGCGCACATCCGGTAGCCCTAACTATATAAATTCTTCAGTTTTGTATGAAAATGATCATACTGAACAAATTAAAGCTTGCTCCCACTAACAAAAGTTGCTAATTTATATGGAAAAGTCAAGAAACTCAAATTAATACAGTATGTACATAACATAGTGAACAGAAATATTACAAACAGTCTTTTTTCAGTTTATGTGTTTGTGTATTTGAAACAAAGGCAATATTATTTATAGAAATAGGACTTTCGACACTAACAGATGTCTTAGAAAACACAAATAAATGATATTTAAAAAATTAACTTCAATATCTAATTCACTTTCTTCTGAATTGCTTTCGAAATCCTCATTTTCGAAAATCGACTTTTTCTCTACAAGTGTACTGTTTTTTGCATTCGATACGAAAACAAAATACTGTGCAATTTAGATTGTTTTTGGCACACGTGAATAAATTATTTTGATATTTTTCTTACACTTGCAGTTTGCCAACTCAAGAACAAATTTGGGGGCTGGAAATAGATCGATCAATTTACCAGCAAAATGCCATCATCAAGAAATCACTCACCCATGGCCAATAGGTGGGGGAATAATTGGCTTTGGTTCTAGGCAACAGTGATGAATTCCTGTCTGGTAATTTGCCCTCAGAACATGCTTCTTCAGTGAATCATTGTTGGGTGGAAGAGTATAATTCATATGTTTGCCAGTGTTAAAAAGACGTGCCCTGGTATCATTCACATTCTTCATATATCTCCATACAGTGAACAAACAAATTCCTAAGCTTTATTAATGTCTCGTTAACCTCAGTTTAGGAGAGCATATAATTTACGTATATTTATCCCGGCTATCCCGGGGGAGAGGAAACCGATAAGGCGTCCTAATCATATGGCGAACCACGGCCCAACGCCCGGTCACCGTTCATGTCGGGTATGGGATTAGTTGACCAGAACCCACGCAGGGTAATGAGAGGTGCGGTGGCGAGCGTAATCCGAACGCTTAGCACAACGCGCCACATCGCCGAGCCGAGTTTAGAGCTTTTGTAGCAAACCCCCGCACCAATGAAAAAATGTGGGATTTGGAAAAACCACCCCCGCCAACTTTCAAAAACAAAAAAATGGGCAATTATCCAGTTTTTGAACGGGTTAGGAATGCTTTGAATTTTCAGTGTAATCGGTATTCCTTTCCATAACTGCGAGGGATAACTAATTTCAAGCGATGGCGAGGCCTGGGCTTTGTATAAAAAATGCCTCAGTTTCTAATTATTTACAATATATTTAATTTTTAGAATACCTTTTACAGTTGTATTTATACCTTAACAATGAAAATCCTTATCTGTGGGTTCTCTAAAACCGGGACAAAAACACTTGACGAAGCTCTTCGCCAACTTGGGTACAGAGTTTCTGACTATTATCACTCCTGTTTTGTACTGGGAAAGGACTGGGAAAAGATTTTGGAAGGAAATGGAAATGCATTGGCGAACGATTTGAAAAGAATGTATCAACATTACGATGCGACTAGCGATCTTCCCATGGCACTTTACTGGAGAGAGTTCCTGGATGCATTTCCAGATTTGAAAGTAATTTGCATAATTTTATTTTATATATCAATCAGGACAATACTTGAATATCACTCAACTATTTTCGCGATTTGTGATTGAAATTATGTTTTGGCTTTACTAATACGTAGAGTGGTTATTTTGAATCGAATGGTGAAAAATCGTCGCCATCATGTTTTTCTCCACCAAAGGAAGAGATGAATCACTCAATTCTATTGGAGCCATATTTGTAAAATGCTATTCTGACATATGGCTCTCTTGTCTAGTTAGTTATCGATGTAACATGTTTTTTTTTTTTGTGCAGGAACACTCATCGAACTTTCTAAGTGATGGATTCTATGTTTTCAGTAATTTATGTATGTGGAGGACATTACAATAAAAAGTCACATATAATTACATATCTTTCAAGTATTCGAGATTCGAAATAAATCATTAGGTATTCAAAAATTCCCAGTCCACCCTACTGATATGGTGAAAGAAGCACTATAAATTATTTCGACCAAATGATTTCAAATGTCCAATAACTTCAATATCGAATATAATTTATTCATCAAGACTGTAGTGAAACCTTACAAACCATAAGGCGTGCTTCAAATCATGAGCCTTATAGGTGGCGTCCGATAAATTGATCAGGAAGAGCTTTATGCTTTTGCCTGGACTCCAAGCTTTTACTGGTGTTTTTGCTTAATATAAAAACGTGTCATTTGAGATTCTCTCTGTACTAAATATAATAATCCAATCTGAGCAATTTATTGATACTACGCCTTATATAGTTCATCAAACATTATTACGCAATATATTATTTTTTTCTGCCTCTTTTCAGCTTATATTCATGGATCGAAACGAAGAGAAATGGCTGGAAAGTTGGAAAAATCAGATCAAGTGTGATAACGAAAACGGTGTCTCATTTATTTTGAAGGTTTTCTCGCCGACAGCGAGGCGTTACATAACATTTTTCGAAAAAGGTTAGAATTTGAAATAAAACAAACATGTCTGGATTTTTTCAAGCAAATATATATATATATATACAAAATAAATTTTGTAAAGTCTTCGATTCAAAGATATGCTCAAATACTAAACGACATGTAGTACTTATTGATACTATAGAAGACCATAGAGGACTTTCACTGATCACTTGACTTTTTTTTATCGCTTTCGTTGGGAAACTCGACAACGGCGCTTGTCGTTAATGAATTCGAATGAATCTGCTCAATAATACCGATAGACTATAATTGTATAATCTGAGAATGTACGCTGGCGTAACGATTAAAATGATATGTTAATGGACGATACCAGTACGGATATTTCCAAATTAGATGAATGTTTTGCTGCGGAACTACGGATTTTGTAAACAGATTGTCGAGATACGGTACGGTATACGAATTGCAGTGGTAACGTGCCTTACCCTGTGCGTGTCGTTAGCGACATCGGCAGGCCATCGGAATAATAAGTTTTTTTACAATCCGTACCACTTATTCCTCCATAATTCATAAACTGGTGAAGCCTTAGCAAATTTAGTGGGGATGTTTTAACAAGTTTGCCGAGGAGGCCGACGAGACACACAGCGTTCAAATCGATAACCGGTCATTGCAGAACGCTGTCGCTATAACTCTGCGCAATATTTCTTAGGTAGGTGGTACATAGTGCTGGAATACTTTGGTATGCCGGTCGAGCTGGCGCAGATTTCAATATTTCACATCGGCTGTTATGCTTTTATTTTTGCTCATAAATTAATAGATCCAACTCAAACTGAACGGTATTATCATCAACGACGCGAGGCTAACGATAAAATCCGCGATAAATACTACATAATGATTCCATTACATTTTACCCCACGACGATTGCACCTGCATATTTTTGCACCCTACATACTATTAGGCTGTCACCCTACATAATATATAAGAGCAATTTTCTAAGCTATAAATTGCCAGAAATGCAAAACTTTCTCGTTATGATCGAAACTAAAAAATGAAACAATTAATTACGATACAATTTTCTGTTAGATTTAATGTCATGACCGCCCGTCCTATCTACTAAACTATGTTGAAATATACTATAATTGTAAAATATTTTCAATCAAAAACATCCTCGACGGCACTGCAAGTCGGCGCTAATTCAAATTTTTCCATGTCGGCTGTAATTTGCAGCAGTACAGACTTCGATTACAATAAAGCAGTGGTTCTCAAACAGTGGAGATTTTCGGGGGTCGCCTAATTTCTGTCAAACATGCGCACGCAAGTGAATAAGATTTATAAGTTGGAAAGTGAAATTTGTTCTGGTTGGCAGGTACCGTAAAATTTGCAACTTAGGATTTTTCAGCAATAATTCGACCATTTATTGTCCAAACGGCGCCAAAATTGCTCAATAACACTTTTATGTGGTAATTAACCTTTCCAGATGGTCGGCAGGTATCGGTATTAGTATATAAGTGTAATTTAGTGACAGTGTACGAGCGCCAATAATATTTTCTTTTTCATAGTTTTTTTTATCATGCTACATGATGTACATCCCATCAGTGGACCCGCTAGTACGCGAATCGGATTTTTGGCCAGACTAGGGAAAATTATGTTGGTTTGTTATTTTGTGCTAGTATAGTCGCTTGGTTATCGAATATGCAAAACAAAGTTGCTTTATTTGGCGATTGGCTCTTAACTAGGCGTTTGACAAGTTTGGTATTGATTGCCAGGCGGTGTCTTGGCTGAGAAATTACACTTTGGGTTCGATCAGTTGCGAAAGCGCTTTGTTAATTCGCGCACGTGTCCGAATTCTACGAGTAGGCTACGTCTTTTGTCCACATCCCCTCCATATAAAAGTGAACATTTTCGTATTGCAATATTACGTATTTAGACGTTTCATACATAATTTCGAAGCGTTCCGAGCAGTCAAACACAAAACCGCAACAAGTTCTAACATAATGAAAGGCACCTAAAAGATATGATTTTGCACACGTTTTTCCATATTTTAATTTCATGCTTTATTTCATTTTCAACTTATTAATTAATGGAACAATCTGTAATATGTTAACATTGAACGGACACTGCTGGAATATGCTAAATAAGATTTCTAAATTTATGTATAATTAGAAGCAACCTTACTACTTGCGAAGTATCGATCGCTTCCTTACAATCTACCACATTTTATCAAGTCCGTCTTGTTTTCGCCAAAGAGCCGTTTTTATTCTGATCTAAGAGATTTTAACACCTTGGTTTTCATACGATGTCATGTGTTTTCAAATCTTCTGATGTTTCCCCGTTTTCCCGGCGCAATGTCGGTTTGTTCGTATATTTTTCTTGGCCAATGTTCAACGTCCACTTGCAGTCGATATATAGACAATAAAATTGTTCTCATTGAGGCAATTGAAACTGATATATATATACTGAATTTTGAAGTTGCTGAACGTTTCTAGTTGTGGGGTCACGAGTATTTGTAGGCTTTGATTTTATGAAAATTGGGGTCGCGAAAAAAATGTTTGGGAACCACTGCGATAAAGCACAAAATAATCGAAAAAAGTTTTCAATCAAAACGTGGACGGGGGCGCTGGGATGTGCGTGCAATATTCTTATAAACACTAATACGATAAACGGAAGTCGCGTTATTCGAATTGGACCCGGGTTGGCTTATAGTGCAATCAACTCACCCCTCTCATCAGTATCACACTGGCGCTTGTCCATGAAATCCCATGGGTAGGGAACATCACATTAACCTTACTTGCCAGTTTCACATAATGTGAACCCTCAATGAACGGACTGAATGATAGATTATATGTTTTCAGTAATTTATGCGTCTGAAGGACCCATTACAATAAAAATTACACATCTTTCAAATATTCGAGTTTCGATTAGAAAAATTATTCGGTTCGACTCTGAAATTATTAGGTATTAGAAATTGCCGAGACCTAATGGTGACATGACGTAAATTTCAAGTATTAAGATATCACGTTGATCCGTCAAAAAAATCAACTTGGTTGGATTTTCTCTCGCCAAATAAACAATACTGGATGGTTGACGACGAACGAATACTGGAGACTTTCAGGAATCACAACCAAGATATTCTTCAGGTATAAACAGCCCATTTGGTAGTTTACTTCGTTTCCATGACCTGTACACAGGGGAAGGCAATGAGGTCAGTCACCCAGAGTAGCCCACTGTCGGGGGCAGAGGATCTAAGCTGTAAGCGTTATTACATCTGTTTTTCTCCGTGCGTTTTTATTTAAGTGAAAGCAGACAGACATTACATTTATAGTCATGGTGGGCCAGCAATGGGTGACTGCTCTTTCCCGCCGCCAATGAGCTTTCCTGTGTGATTTGGCGCAATAATACAAACATTTTACACTTACTTGACCTTTAGTTTATTCATTTTCATCTATAAAAGCATCTTTAATTTGTTATCTCCCGAATTATTTTTGAAGTTAGTTATAAGGGGCATCATTATCAGAAACTGGGCAGCAGAAAAGTTTGCAAGCTCTTCTGGATGTTTTTAGTTCAATTTCATACTTATCTTGTTGCACAAATTTTCAGAATGCACCCAAGGATAGACTTCTCATCTTCAATTTGAAAGACGGATGGCATCCTTTATGCAAATTCTTGGGTCATGATGAACCAGCTGTGCCGTTTCCACACAGGAATAAAAGGGGAAACATTTCGGAACATGTGGCTACAACGGATCCCAATTTCCATTCAATGTATACTGAAATGTATATCTCAATAACAGCAGTATTTTTAGCAGTTTCAGCAGCATTGCTGCTATTTTTTAGGTAAAAACTAAATAGAACAACTAATATTAGTACAATTATGGCATTGGAGATAGTATAGCGAAAGGCAAAGCAAAAATGAATGAAGATCACCGGTATTCTTTTCAGACTTTGATTTTGTGAAAATGGAGATTTCCCAAAAATCCGTTTGTGTTGTTCTTTTGATATTACAGTTTGTATTTTATGTAAGCAATTAATACAAACTCATTTTTAATATCTTTTTAGTGACCAAAAAAGGATTTTTTTTTCAATTTCAAAAAATCGTCTAAAGGCGATTTCACAAATAGGCCCCCATATGTAATACTAACTAAGGCTGGGCATTTCGAATCGAATAGTAAATTATTCAAATCGGCCCAGAGCAGAATTTTGAATCGCCGCCATCTTGTTTTTTTTCCAACAATGTTCGAGGTGAATTTCCCCATTTTTTTATTGAAACCATATTTTTTCAACGCAATTCTGACATATAAACTATTTTCTGTAGTGATTTATTGATAAAAACGTGTTTTTATAGTGTGTGAACGCTCAGTAATCTGTCTGAGTGATGTATTCTATGTTTTCAATGATTCATTTGTTGACAGGACCAATTACAATAAAAAAAGTCGCATACAATTACTTATCTCTCATTGACTTCCAAGTTTTCGAGAGTTTATTTGAAAAAAGTATTCGATTAGATTCTGAAATCATCGGGTATTCGAAAATGCCTAACCCTAGTAGTAACTAGTAACACATCTTTCACTTATTGTACTGTGATTAGTGTTTATAATTCAATTATGCCATGATAATGTACCAAAAAGGCGAATTTTGAATGCACCATTGACATCAATATTGGTAGGGCTAGTTGTTGGATCCCAGTTAGAGTGTCACCGCCGAAGATCTTCATAGTTGAGAAAAAAACTCAATGAATTCCGACACTTCCAACATCAGTTTGATGGGCAGTTCCAAGTGCAGAAGAATGTCAAAGTATTTCCAAATTATATTTGAAACAACATGAGTGTTTTCGACAAATAAAAATACCACTGAATACTGACTAATACTCATATATACTGCATGTTATCTGATGTAATACAGTCTTGCAGACTTTCTACTCTTAATCTCGATAAATCGCACAGTCTGAAATGCCCTAGCCTACAACTTGATACATGATTTATCACCTCCCAATCGCTTTCTTTCAACCCCTGCATAACTTATCATTGCTGCCTAGGTTCCTGTTGACATTATGAATTCAGAGAAAATGACATCAGTAAAATTGGTTACTTTCTCCTCTTTCTCACAAACGTTCATTGCACAAACGGTCATTATTTTCTGAATCAAATATGCTGTTGAAGCGAACTAACTTCTTTCTAACAAGAAAAAGACTTTCAATTATGTTGATGTTTAATCCATAACAAAGCAATGTTAACGACAAGCGAACAGAAAACAGAATGACAAGTTATCGTAAGAAAAGCACGTAAGTAATCATGCGTGACAAAAACATAAACAAAACAATTGTGACTCATAACGGCTATTAGTTAAGTAGTTCGCCACACTATCCCCCCCCCCCCCCCCCCCCAGACGGAATGAGTTATAAAAATCTAGTGGGTTTACGAGTTTTTCTACCAAATTTGGTCCTGTAATAATAACCGGTTGTAGGTTCGGATGAACGATCGTCTGTAGAACGCTGATTGTTCGTTGTGTGCGTATTCTTTTCTCAAAAGTATGCTTTTGAGGTCGGGGTCACCATTTGAAGCGAACTAACTTCTTTCTAACAAGAAAAAGACTTTCAATTATGTTGATGTTTAATCCATAACAAAGCAATGTTAACGACAAGCAAACAGAAAACAGAATGACAAGTTATCGTAAGAAAAGCACGTAAGTAATCATGCGTGACAAAAACATAAACAAAACAATTGTGACTCATAACGGCTATTAGTTAAGTGGTTCGCCACACTGTACCTTATATTGCAGTATAAGTCCGCTGAATACTCGAGAATCGTCCCTAAATCAATCATGAACCCTCCATACAAGCATGAAAAACCGTATCGTTGTTTGGGGAATACTGGTATCTTTCTAGACCTAGCCTTCCTTGAAAGTACCGCACCTTACCTATTTAACAACGTTATGTGAGCTAGTGCTAAACTAAAATTGCTATTCATGGTAAGAATCTACAAGTGTTTAATAGACGATGGAAAGTTTATCCAACTCAACGCAAGACCGCGCAGTACAAACAGAGATTCATCCGACCGCCTGCAGCTGGTCAAATTTTAATTGTTACGTCATGCAGAAATCTGCGTTCATTGGCCAATGTTGTCGGAAAAGCAGAAAATATAGGACAGTTGTTAGCACATATATCTTGTAGTAAGAGCGTCTTTTTCGTAAAAAGTGCAACTTTTGGAAATGGAACAAGATATTATCTATTACTAAACTTCTATAAAAAATTTTAAAATTATTTCAAAGTAGTTCCCTTATGTGCACTACGAAACTGAAAGCTAAACCACCTCAACTCGAGGCCTACATGATTGAGAATGGTATGGAATATTCACAATTAATTGCACATATATTCGTTGCTTCAAATGGCATGCAATATATATAGGGCAAGGAGGACCCGTTCTAAATACAAAAATGATTATGCATCTAAATTCACATTTGCGCGTGTATATTTGCGTTGCATACTTTTCTTGAGTTTTTTTGAGGTCTGGCAACACTAACCGATCTTTGCCAGCCCTTAATCAAAAAAGACTATTTATGGGGTAACAACAGTTCATTTTCGAAAAGATACGTCAATTTTCTTCACTAAATCAGAATACCTTCCCCATTATTCAACCACCTTTGCTTTTGCGTGATTGCTTTCACTTCATTTTGTGTGAATTAATAATTAGGCAATTAGGGTATACAAGAAGCGATTTGGCAACAGTATAAGTTATGCGATTGTTGATAAACATACATTGTGACGTCAGAGACAATTGTAACCATTGAATCTGACTGAGTCGAACCGTTACTCCTGCGTTTTGGGTTAAAAGTAACTTGTTATTTTTAAGCATGTTGCTTAGAGTCCTCTTTATCGTAGCATTCGTTGTTGTAAGTGTAGTTTCGGAAGATTTGTTTTGTTTCAGTTGCAAGGACACAGATACAGACGAAGAATGTAACCGTGGCCCGCGCCAACTGCAAAACTGCACTGCCGTGGGTGGATCTCGATGCAAGATAACAACGAAACTTGGTGAGTCAATGAAAATACCTCTGTCGTCTGATACCTAAGGTATATAGGACCCGGGCAATTATTTTAACAATAGCTGTAAAGTTACCGGCGAACATGAAATTACATTCTTGAACCCCTGGTCGAATGTAACGTTAGTGTTTCAGTCTGCACCTAGTGTTGGCAGTAGTTACTTCTTTGTAGCTCAAGAAGTGCAACAAGTATTCTGATAAGTGATATTTTATTTAAAATTTATTATTAGGATATTTATCTTTCTATCTTCCTATTGAATGACGAGTGTCACGTAATAAATAAATGTTGTTTGTTACTTGTTATATTGTCAGGTGGCGTTTTTGACAAAGGCTGCGCAACGGAAAATGATTGTCTTTCTTCTACATTCCTAACACAAATCGTGGGCACAGTTTGCTGTGATACATACCTTTGCAATGAAAATGTGAGTATAGCAAAGAAATAAAATCTTTATGGATTTATAGTAAATCAGTCAGGTAATATCTTTTTAGCGGTTCCATTACATTTGAACCCACGTACATTTGAACCCATGACAATTGCACCTGTATGCTATTGCACCTATGGAATTTTTTTTGTGTCACGGATAGTTAAACCCATACTAACCCTAACCCATGGGTTTTAGCACCCGCATATAGATTGAACCCGTGGATATACGCATGGGTTCAAATGTACATGGGTTCAAATGTACGGTCACCCTTTTTAGCACCCACAAAAGTTATTTTTGCGTTTTTATATTTCACATTCAGCATAGCATTCAACTGATAAGATATTATTTGCAGACCACTTGGCCAGCTGCAGAAACTATAGCAATCAAAATCTTGGAAAACATAGTGGGAATGAAGCCAGCAAACTTTTTTGTCCAGATTACAACATATCAGTCATTGTATATAGTGCTTTACGCTCTTGCTCTAACTTACATAATCAGAAATGTTCCCAGAGATGGAAGGTCTAAATCACCCAAAGTCTCACCGGATACAGAAGTAAGAGTCATATTTGTATTGGTCTAGATGTATTCTTGTTACCTATATTCCAGCTCTGTCAAATAGAGTACGATATCATTACACTTTTATTTAGCCTAAAAAGGTTACTTATTATTCTTATTTTGATTTAAGATTTATTAATTTCAGTTTTGTTTTTTACTTTCAGGAGACGATTGAACTTCAGGAATGACTTGCGATATCTCAATCAAAAAGTCGATGCAAACTTCTCATATTGTTTGTTATTTTTGGTTAATTTTCACAAAAAATATATTACATAATATACTTATGTACTCTGAAGTAAGATCGCAAACCCAGCACACGGAATTGAGAATCTCATATCATAACTGCGTGGACACCCATTCTGAAAAGATCCTCAACCTCAAAAACGAAGTTTTTGATCAAATCTAATTATTTTCCGCAGTGATGAAACAATAGAAATAAATATACGACGTTCATTCCATTCAAAATCCCGGCACAATTCAATTATTTCATGATTTTGAACTAGGTGGACTGCATAGATATACGATACATCGGATAGATGGGGGTCTATACATGTCTCACACCCTATTTTCGAAGTTCATTCTATAATGTTAGCATAGCTTTCGCAAAAGACCGCATCAATCTATGAAAATAAAACCGGAAAGACAGCTCTAAGCGAACTCGTCAAAACATCAGTCTACATTTCTACTTGGTTATCTTTTACCATGTGTATGTAGGCCATAACTGTTTTGAAGCACTCGCGCGAGCTATGTAATGACTCTCCAAATTGCTTCTGGTTTGTTCCTATAAGGCAGGGGTCGGCAAACTGCGGCCGACTTTTAATGCATTAAAACAAAAATTGATCCTAATGCGTGTGGTAGCAAGTGCTGTACGGCGCTTGTTTTGTGATAAGTAGCGTCAGTTCTGTGTCATTTACTTGATGAACGTCCCATCGTTGGTTGTATTTAAAAGTTAATTTTTGAAATGCATAAAAAAATGTCTGGAAAACGGAGGGAAGTTTGCGACGAAGGTCGAACATTCCGAAGTGCTTGGACGAATTATTTTTTTCTTTTTTGCGTATTTCAATTCCAGTTTGCCTGATATGCACAGTCAACATCGCAGTTATTATGCGATTTCATGTCAATCGTCATCACAAAACGTGTCATTGCGAACACGAAATTGAACTCGGGGCTGCGCCCCTGCCATATGTACATCAGTGCATTGTGTACGTTCGAAAGCATATATTGCTGTGAGTAGCTTTATCTAAAATGTATTGCACCAAGAATAAATTTTGTACTCGCTCGTCAGATCGAAGTTGCCATTTGATTTCAACGCTTTGGCGTGACTCAGAAACAACATCACCCTTTACATAATATTGAGTATATATATAAACAATGCATTGTTTGAATATATATAGATATATATATATATATATTTATTAAAAAAAGGCCACATACACGTCTCATTGTGGAAGGCTTTAACACAGCAGTAGAAAGTGCCTCATAATTTGTAGTTTTATGCGGCGATTGTTCGTAGGCAAAAATAATGCGGTCTGCACGCTACCGGAAATGTGTAGCCTATATTTAGCCCGCAAGTACATAAAGTTTGCCGACCACTGCTATAAGGGTTCGATAAGCACAGTGTATCATCGATTTTAGATCGACGCCAACCTCGCATACTTTCTAATCATTTTCTTGCACCCTAAAATCGATATAGCTATATTTGGGATACAGATGCATACTCCGCGCACGTGTTCGAGAAACATGATTAAAATACACTCTGGGACAAGTAGGCACTTCTGTGTTCGATTGAAAATCAAAGCATGATTGCATTCATAATTTACTACATATATATATCATTCCACTCCAATAACTGTGGACTCATTGACTTTTAATGCGAACAGGATATATCGACACGATATGTGCGAGGGTTTGAACGATTTTGTATGAACGTATCATTATACACAATCGTATTACGCCAATTATTTAAATCTAAATAATTCCTCAGCAGTGTGTGTCTATGGGGACGCTGTTACACAGTATCAATGTGAGAGTTTAACACAAGACGAAGCATATGTTGATCTTAGACTAAGATTTTATGATTAATCACACTCAAAGCAGCTGTTACATAAACATGTTTGGCTCAATCGCAAAAATGAGCAATAACCGGGCCTCTTTTGGTATTGAACTTGGCGTTTTACTTGAGCATACTTTGGCTATTTTTACTATTTTTAGAACAGAATAAAATTAAGTTAGTATGAAGTAAAAATAAAATTTAAAAGGTATAATTTTACTTTTACCTGTAAATTGGTTAGTGCTAAGAGTAGCAAATCTCGTTCGACTGGTAACAAAAACGATTTGCACCTATTGAAATTAACCATTCGGCCACATTAGGTGTGAATTGACTTCAAATGGAATTCATGATAAACTTTTCGTCAATTTTGTTTATCATTGCTCTTACAACTCACGTGAGACTGTACTTTTTCTCGTTAAATGGAGTAATACCGTTTAGATCGCGGTGTTCCTGACATTCCTTCTTGTGTCGTCGTTTGTGCGCTCGTTCACTTCGCCGGTTTCGGGCGAGAGAAGCGATCACCGACGCTATATTTGCTCCGTGTGATTTTTCTTTGAACTTCGTGTTGGTAATCGTTGGATTAGGGTCACAGTGCCTATTGGTCAAACAACTGACATGCGATTTTTTGCTTCGATACAGTTTATCTAATTAGGTTCAAATGTGTGATACTTTTGGTCCGATAAGAATCTGTTCAATGGCGGTCGAGGATATGAAGAAATACATGCTGCTGGTTTTTATTTGGCAGGTAAGAATTTTATTATTTGTCACAGCTGATGTGTGTACATTATGCTGATTTTTTTTTTCTGAAAGTTTGCGTAACGAGAAAGTGATAATCTGTGCAATCATTCGGATTCATCATCATCATTGATTTCGTTCCATCACTAACTAGGCAATTGTTATTTTACTATAGTAAAATCATCCAGAATGCTCCATGCTCCTACTGATTTGGATTTCTGATAATTGTAGATGATTTTTCCTATTTTTGTTTGAGTCATTTATGTTTAATGGCAATCATCGGCTTTGGAAGAGATACAGTCGAGTTCAAATTGAGAAAACACACGCGTGTATTGATTGTTTTTAATTATTCAACTCGTTTTGGCAAATTGGAGTATTTAAATACCTCGAATTACAAAATATACGGCGCGATTCAATCGGTTTATTGATTTTAATTGAAATTACTACTTAACTTAAGCTTGATATGGCTAGAACCTCAGGCTTGGATTTTCAGACATCAAGTGTTTTTTTGAAAAGGTTACGTAGTTTCTCAATCGATCCATCGATTTTAATTAAAATTACTACTCAACTTAAGCTTGATATCGCTAAATAATAGCTATGAAAAGATACATTTTTAAACTGCAAACGAGATGATATTACTAATCGGACCAAGCTAAAGGCGCCTGCAACATAGAGGGATCTCATTCGGCATAAATAGCTTTTTAGTTTTCCTCTCAAAAATAATATCAATGTGTAGTAAAGTTCTATGACGTTCAATTTATCAAGTAATTATAAACGTTTGCTGAAAATGCTGTTTTAGTACATTCCAAAGTTGGTCGCCCAACAAAAAGTTGAATTTTGTTCATAGAAGAAAAAAAAAACTGAACTTGCTCCTTCATAATAATAATCAATCAATATTACGGGAAAATTTACTTGGACCTTTTTTCAAATAATTTTGCTTCAATTTCACCATTATCGTTTCATTACTTATCCGAGAAAAACTGATGCTGGAACAAATTAATGCGAAGCCGCCGACTTTCCATGGTTCTCGCAATCAGATGCGATGGGTTACCGTGTTATTCGCCCATGTGATTGTGATTAACTCAACAGTAACCAAATATGAATCGCGTAACTTGCTATATGTTGAACTAAAACAGAGCAAAGCGTATTTGAATGAAATTCTTGGTGACACTTTTAGCTAAAAGTCAATGTGTACTAACGCTTATTTATATATATATATATGGAATGCTATATGTAAATTGTCTTGGGAAAATTGTACAGAGGTTTGTCGGCTGCGGTAATCACCGGAACCGGAAAATCCGAGTCAACACGAAACCGGCATAAAGAACACAATCTTTATCTCATAAAATGTCGAGAAATATACAAGCCTTCTACAAGAATTCTTACATCAACAACGTGTACTTGACGATTTTTTGAAACTTTGATCAGTTCACCCTTTTTCAGCAAAGCTAAAGACAACAAGTCAATAAGATCTAGAGCCACCAAGTTTTTAAAACTATACTATACGAACCGGAAAAACTACACGATTGATTACAGTTACAACTTGTATAAGATTGTGCTTGATTATAACAAGAATGGATCATTTGTTTAGGCTGGTAATTTACATGGAATCTACATTTGGTCATTTTATAACGTAATACTCTCATAGATTGGTTACATTTTTGTTTAAATAATATTTTGTCTAATACATTCCCAGAAGAGAGGATTTTGCAATATGAAAAAAATGATCACAGAAAAAACAACAATTTTACAATAACCGTCATCGAATTATTCGGCACCTACAGAGATTGTGTAATATAACAAACCCGCAGATATTGTGATTTGAAAGTCGTTGCTATTTCGTACCAAAATTCCAGACCAAGTGCAAATCAGTAATAAGATTAAAATTGATTTCAATGTCGACAATTGTGACATTTGCTCTCCTGATGTGACAAACATGTGCTTAAAACAAATCAATTTGTTTTCGCTCACGTAGTAGCAAATATGATTATGTCCAATGCAAAATTTTCCTGGATATTGGAAAATATGATGATTTGAGTACAATCAAACCTGTAAAGCAGACATCTAGTTTAAAAATATGCAAATGTTTAATCATCCGAGTCTGTCTTATTGACACTCGCGTTTAATCTTTCTCGACAATCTTATAACAGTGCATATTTGTAAAGAATAATTCCAAAGCTAATAGAATAATAAAGATGTCACCAGAGAGGTTGAAAAAAAAATAAAATGACAAAACTAACTTTTGTTATAAAAATTCGCCTGTGACGCAATCATTGAACCATTATATAAAATTGACTACTTCTTTTTCGCCAATGTACTTGTGTTATAATATTTCAGCTGTGCAGTTATGATAAAAAAAGTCTAGAAGAATAACCATAACCACCAAAATGACTTTGAATAAATGAGATTAAGTTGAAGTTAAAAATATTTTACTTGAAATTTAGTTGTACAACTTCATCGACTACTTTAGAGTAACTTATTTAGGACCATTAAGACAAACGGTTTGAATTCTACTGATTTGTTTTTCTCAGGCTGTTGATATCTTTTATGAACACCAAATGAATACACCACTGAGTCATTATTATGTTATGTATCAGTCATCTATCCTTAATTTACCCAATCTGATTTAAATGTGATTTGGATGCAAAAAATCAATATCCAAATCAGAGTCTATGCGTTTAATCTCAATCATAGACAGATACATCGCAACTTATGAAAAAACGGATCGATGAATGTGGAAGAATTTTAATGAACTCACATATATGGATAACATGCATGGTTTTGGTTAAACTGTACTATTATATCTTTGATGGCAGTTTTTTATTCAAATTTAAGTATCAGTCCCATATGAGATTACTAAATTGCGATTTTATTTATAAATTATATTTTCAATATTTAATTAAATGCCATTAAATCCATTCCCAGCACGATTCACTACGTTCTCTTTATGCACGTATTCTTCCTAACATGCATAGAAATTAATTCTAATTTTGTTGTGTAGAAACCTCGGCTTGATTTCTCACATAAAATGCAGCAATATGATAATATATTATGAGAGTGTAATATGAACATATATTATCATAATAGTATATTCGTATGCCGTCTCGTTCAAAGCGGGATTTATTAGAATACGAGGAGCCTCCAACTTGAATAACCCTACCCCTCCGGAATTCAAATATTCGACTAATATCTGTATTTTTTACAAGTCGTGATATCTAATTCAATACACAGGGAGATAGCTGATGTTTAATTATTGATGTAGATTAGACAGTACCAAAATGCTATTCTTCGTACTACAAATTTTTTCTAAATGGAATACCCACAAGTCGGATTTTAACCTGAAAGTTTTCTCAGCGGTTTTCATTAATTTATTAAATGACTCATTTCTTCGCCCCGTGCTCTTCATTTCCTTTGACTCTACCGTTGTATTTGCCAGTGGGAGCAAGGCGTTGCAAATCACATTTTCCGAGAGTTTAAATTTAGGCTCACATCGCGGTAAGCCGCTTTGGGGATATGTGCCCAATCGGAAATTTGTCATGGTTCACTTCACATGTTTTCGAATTTTTTGTAATTTCATCTCGCAGTAATTCCTTTTTTTTAAATAGGTAAGAAGTATATTCTGATGTTATTTTACTTCAGAAAGTTTCAAAATGGATTTCAATAATGCGACTATTTCCGCATCGTCTGTTTTGCATAAAAGCGACTCGCCTGAAAGGAAAAGACATACACGGAAGGGATAAACCAAAATGATATAATTGGGAAGAATGTAACTATTCCGACATGATGTTGCAAATATAAACAAGAATGTTCGCAGTGAATTGTTAAAGCTGTGACTGTAATATTATTCCGAAATTCCCTAACGGTATTTTTCAAGTCTACAATAACATGCCACTTCTAATTTCCGCGGAATGTCCTTGATAGAAACGTTGCTCGTGTAAATATTTTAGAGCCAAAACATTATAAACAACGAGGACAAAATGAATTTCTGGCAATGACAATTGAGAAAATTATCCTTTCATATTTGAGCAGAATATGTAATCGTTATATCGCGTATGGCACATATATGATCCATTTAAAGGACATTTGCGGCCGAAACAGTTTTCGATTTGGGAAATGAATGGTCGATCGGAAGAATCAACAATGGTGAGCCCAAAGGATAGGATATAAGTTACGAATTTTGCTTCGTGCCACGTTTCTAAATTAACCACAACTGTTTTCATGTATTGGCCGGCTGTAATACTTCTAAAAAATTTACAATTTTAATCTGTGGACCACACTAAAAAGTTGATAAACTAAATGTTTGCAATATTGGTGTATGGGTGAGATCCGAGGGCGAGGAGCATCCGCTCGAAAATCAATATGTATTTTCGCTGCCGGCATAAGTCAAGCCAAAATGAAAAATGTTATGAAATGCTCATTACATAATTACTCTGTAGTCATATTTTGACTCATTTTCTTGAATTTGTATTTTTTCCACGCTCTTATTATTTTTCGTGAATCTGACATGCCGACGTCAAGCTAATGAGAAAATTAGAGAACCGTATTCCAAAAATTGTCTCTCCGGAAACAATTGAGAAAATAACAATTATCATAAGTCATGTTTATGTTATCCATAAATCGAGCCCAATATGCTTGACTCGTATATAACCAGGCAGATGTAACGATGGCCAAAATTTCCAATATTTGGAATAATCTACAATAATTATTCAAGCATTATGCAAAAGCGAATATAACATGGATATGTGAAATATGTCACCCGCATGGCGAAGCAATTTGACTAAAAGGGATGAGAAATATAACTATATTGACTCATAGAACTATTTTTATTTTTTTTTCATATTTCTTGGGCATTCTTTAATCTTTTCGCTATGTTCGCAATAGAAAATACGTCATTATGCAAATTATATAACAAAGATTTGATCCATTGACAGATAATACGACTGTATTTATGAGAAAAACATACTAATACTAAAATCAATTTACACTCAGGTGATTCAGTAAACTTGTATTTGACACAATTACTGCAACACTTATAGTGTCCCATCTCAGAAACATATTCAACTCCATATAAATGTTTTACCCAATATATTTGAGTGTTATTGAATCTAAACCTAATGTGTAATTTAACGTGCACTGTTTTGTAAACATAAATTGTTTTTGATATTTATTAGTGTATTGCAATTATAAATAATTTATTTTATAGGACACCATTGGGTGTTGAGTTACGCCGCTTTACAACGCTCAAGGGCGAAATAAACAACGATAAAATACAAATTATACAATATAACATCAAACACCACATAATTTAAACATTCGAATTGTTTTTGATCAATATTTCAATTTTCTATTTGTATACATACGTAAATCAGTGGTCAATTTTTAAGTGGTTATGGCGCGGAGAAATCTATTGTTCTTTTAGCTTGAGAAAATTAATTATGAATGAGATAATGAAAATGAATAAATAATTTATGTGTAATAAATAAAAATCATTTGTCGAAATACATTAAAAATCACAAATCAAGTGTCAGAATCTTGTTTTCTACCAAGTACCATGCATTGTGAAAAATTTTCTGAAGTAGGATGACTGTCCTTGTGCCTCCAATTCGATTTACCTATACTTCACATTTGGCAAATCGAACGCTTTCGATGCAAAACGTAACCTTGCCGACCATCAGATTACTGCCTATATATATACAGTAATTTTCTTTCTATATTGTATAATACTGACTATAGATATATTTGTAAATAAAACAAGATAGATTTTTGCGAATTCCCAAGCGATCTAAATAAATCCCAGTCAAAATAGTTAAACTTATTGATTGGTTCAAACGTCAAAATTGTGTATTAAACGCCACGTCACATTCGAAGTAAAAACTCGTTATTTCAATTTTATTCTCTATTGATATATTTTATTCAACCTGACAATGCCCATGGGATGGTTGTCTATGCGGCGGAATCACGGAATCGTCGATATTTTTAACAAAAATATTGCAGCATTCCACTAAAGAACAAATATACAAGCCGTCTAATTGAATATTTTCATATAATAACGGTTTATCCCATAAACAACCTCCTGGTTAAAAAAATGTCAAAACAGGAATAAACTTTTGTATTGAACAAACACGTTCACCAGATACTGATATAAGAGGCCATGATGATTCACCTAAGGCTAAACTAATTATATTATGTACAAGGATATATCACTGTTCGATCTATTGATCAATAAACCCACATTTACTACCTAGCCATGGTGGCTAATCGTACAGCTTGAGGTGCTGTGCTAAATTGTGAATATGTTTTTATAAAGTAATTTTTGTCTCAAAATAATTGTCATAAATTGATTGAATCAGAAGGATTCTTTGATTTTATCCTGTAAACGTAGAAATAAAACTGTAAATCAATGATCAGCGATAATTTTGCAGAAACGGTGACTTGCAAATTCAATTCATTCATACTGAATTTAAAATGAAGTTACAGTATATAACTCATTCATTAGCATCACAACATTTTCACTAAATTTCAGTCTTAAAATAATATATTACCTATAATGTAACCAATTTCATTTTGTTGGAGTTAAAAATTTACATCCAGTAATTCGAAACCTTAGTATGACCTTATTAATACCACGTTGACGAAAGGTTGGTTTGTCAGCAGACGTCGCATTAATATTGCATATTGCGAAGAGAATCTGATTTAAGCTGCGAATCATCGATTTATGACTGAAATAGTCGTTAAACTTCGCCGTCATAAAAATTAAGAATTTTGAACGTATCGTGCAATATTATATTTCCATATTCGAGATGAAAATAAGCTAAACCAAATATAAGAATTCTTCATGATTCGGATAGAATGGGAATGTTCGGAATATCCGGTTAATTACTAATAAATAAATATAGTTGAATAGTAAATATTATATTAACACTAAATAGCAAGTTATATAGTTTTCTAGCGGACAATTTGAACATAACTATTTAGTAAGTGATTTTTTAGCCTGAGATCTATGAGATATTTTTCGTTATTTTCGTCAGAATAACGTAACACTTTTTTACGAGGTCCATGGTGTGCCGTTAGGCAATAACGTATTCTCAGACGCATATATCCTCCGAATTGTGAATTCCACAGATTGTTTCGGTTTGGGCCTCCGAATTAAACATTTGAGGCGTATTAGTAAAATGTCAATATTGTTTCGTTACTTAGTACCATCCATTTTAATTTACTATATTAATGTCTTCAATAGGCTTCTTGGTGACGAGATTGTATTCATGTTGAAGGGCTTGTTTTAAATATACTTTCGTTTGTCAGAAAATATTTCGCTGAACGTTTTTTTTTTTATTGATGTGCAGAAAATGGAGTTAACAAATTAAGTTAATTAAATTTATATGAATTGGTTTTCTCCGTGTAACAATTTCCGCATAAAAGGATCGCAATTTTAGTTGTCGCCTTAATATATATCTATTATTATCTATTGTAAAGCAATAAAATGAACAATTTGAGATTAAGTCTGAAAATATTGCAGGTAAATTGAAAGGTTCTGTAAGCAGAGAAAATCAAGAATTTAATATAATTGAAGACTAGTGAAATCCAAATTCTGTCCGTTTAACCACTCAACGTTTGCGTTTTCTAATTTGAATCCTAAACAATGTATACAATGGTGAATTTTGTTTTGTCGTTTTAAGATACGTTTAGCTTGATTGAGATCAGAATATTCAAATTAAAAAATTGAATGGAATATAAAAAATTCAAATTTTTGTGGTAATTTCATTCAGAATGCGCCCGCAGAGCCGAGCTTATTGGCAGCGGTGGAATTGTTGTATGCATGTGTGCAGTTATCTGCTTATTTAGTATTCATTCATTTTTGTTTATGACCTTATTACCGAACAGTCGATCGCGAGCTATTTTGAAGATTTTAGTCGATCGCGGTCAAATGCAGGTTGGCCCCCTGCAGTATACAATGGTGAATTTTATTTTTATAGTTTGCTGCAGGAACTACGACGCCGCCTCCATCGTTTGACGATGTTCCAAACAAAAACGCTAGTACTCTTTCTTCAGTAAAACCTTTGTTAACCAGTAAGTTAATTTTAACAGTGATATACTATAATATAAAAGCATTCTCATCCGAATTTTAGAGCAATATTATTTGAAATATTTATCTCACATACATCTGAAATGTTGAAAAACAGAGAAGAGAAAAAATTTTGATTTGTTTTTCGATTTAATGGACGATTTTCGTCACTAAAATAACGAAGACTAAACTCATAAGTGACTCATTAGTACCAAATTACCTGGAAATGGAATTAATTCTTATCAATTAAGAGGTGTGAGATTTTGTGCAATACGAATTATGTTTGTGATCTAAATCTAAATAGTAAATTATACTTTCATCACTTATTTGCAGGTTTAAAGTTGTTAGAAATCACATCGACACAACAACATGACGTCACCAAATCAACCACAGATAAATTGTTTTCTACATGTGCTCAACTGAGGTAACAACTACGTTGTATATATTAGTGTTCAAACTTGATCATGTATGGAAATACATAAGTCATCACGACCACCTACTCTCATTCCTTGCTCTTCGATAGCTCAATCATGTTCACTCCAAGCTAAAATCGACGCTTCACATAGCTTTGTGGCAAACAGCTGGATATATGATATATTTTAAATAAAGTTATTTTTCTTCACTACCAGAATTAATATTTAACATGATTGACGTTGTCAATTGACACCCTATTATACATATTAGATAATATTACGATTTCATGGAATTTTTAGTTTTTCGCAAAATTTGCAAAAACAATACATTCAAATTTTCGTCTTGGCGATAATTTATATGAATCTGGGACCCTAACTTTCAATAAATTACGTATAATCGCTACTCTGACTGAGTTCTACAATTGCAATTTTTGAAATAGGGTTGTTATTTTACCAATTCAAACTTCAAGTTCATCCTATCTATATTTCAATAAACATCTGTACATAGGGAAAGATTTCACGGAGTGTCGAACGATTTGATAGAACAGATTGTACTGAACAACATGGAGACAACTCGTGAAGCTTGCATTCTTTTATTTATATGTCGACTTCAACGGTCGCAGGGCGAGTATTTGCATATTTAAATAAGCAGTCTGAGATTGTAACAAATTTGATAAAAGTCAAGAGCTTGTCAGTACTTATATCTGATATAGCATTATGCATTTGACGGGTTCGTTTGACCCCGTTTTTGGAATGCCGTGATAATCAGCGATATCCTTATCGTTTTTTTATATTAGACGTTAGGCGACAGCAGCAAATGGGGTAATTACGTGCACCGCAACTGACGACTACCGACCGTTATATTTTGCGTTTCGACAGTAATGTATTAGTTTGGTTTATGTAAATCAAGTCATGACAATACAGTATAGCTTACTTGTGATATACTTACTGGCATATATGAAGTAAAACGTTAGAGCATAAGTTCGGCGTGGTGTTCTGAAATGAAGAATCCTGTTGATGAATGAGTTCGATACATTTTATAATTTGTACCACTGCCCATGTCTTTCTTATGTCTTGTAATTTTGATTCCCACCATTGTCCATGTATTTTTTGGCTATAGCTATATTGAACTTACAAATTAAATAAAATTTGGTACTTCAAAACTTTGATATGACAAGTTTACTGTAAATTCGTTGAAACTTTTTTTTTCAATTAAATTTATAGAAAACAAATGTGGAGTATACGTTGATGGAATTGGAACATGTTATTTTCCTACCAAGAGTGGAGAAACCGCAAGCACAAGCTGTCCAGCTTCTATTTCTGGAATTGCGTATGATATAAGCAGTTATGTATCGATTTTATATCATTATAATATTAAAGTTGGTAATCTAATTTCACAAAGTCAAAATATTTCAAGTAGACAAAATGAAATTAGAGTATTTACTATATATACAACCAGGAAAAAGTATAACACCGAACAATTTATGATAATGTGGAGGGGAGTGCATTCATATTCATTGGTCTTTTGCAAAATTATCGCTAATATATCTTGAAATGTATATTAACCTCCTGTATACTTGTACACCAACAAAGTATTATATCCCGAATGTCTTCTGTGTCGCTGACATAAGGTCTAATGTGTAATATCTAATTTTATTTCAGTATTTCAAAACTGTATTATATTCTAAATGACTTCTGGCATCAGTAAAATAATGGATAAGGCAGGGGGCAACATTTTTTGACTGTGGGCCATATCACCAATTTCGGACATATAGCCGGGCCACACTAAAAATTCAGTTTTTCCATGTGGGAAAGGCGAGAGAGGAGAATGCGGTCGCCTGCTGCACACCCCTGATTTAATTCATACAAAAGGGCCACTAAAAGGGTTCACCATCGTCGCGTTACCGCTGTGTCAGAATACTTCATTTTAATTCTGTTTAACAGAGAATGTTACAAGATATTGCGATGTGAACGGAACATGGGAAGCAAGGTCGAATTATTCAGAATGCAAACCTCTTAATATGGTGAGTTAATATACGACTGAAATGGGCGCGGCGGTGTGGCTCAACGGGCTAAGCGTTAGGAATACGCTCGCCACCGCACACACCGCACGAGGATTGCTGGACTCCTCGCCGTCGTTGGGTGGTTCACGTAACCGCTGGTCGGTTACGGCTTCCTCCACCACCAAGTCCATGCTTCCGAAAACAAACAATACAGTAAAAACTAATCCCATACCCGACTTGGAATGGTAACCGGACGAGAGGCCGTGGTTCGCCATATGGATAAGCCGTCTCATCGGCTTTCCTCTCCCCCGGGATAAATATGTAAATCCTATCCTAATATATGAATATAACTGCTAGTGCTATATACTTTTTTTTTAATTTTTCTTGCGCAATTCGAAATATTATATTGTTTGATAAGTAGTGTATTTCAAATTCAGGATTCAATGTGCAGTACATTCCAGGAGGACTCTCAAGACCAAGAAATAGATGTGAGTACCAATTTTGAAACTAAAATAGCTTATATATTTCGCAAGGCAAGTGAATGAAGAGACTATTCATCTAAATCTGACAAATTCAACACTCGAATTTGCACTTCTGTGCGTGAACAATTCTTTTCAATTTTAGGTCGAAGCATGCAAATCTCATTTGTACAATTTGCGTATTATATCTTACGTTGGAAGAGGATTGGCGCTCTTTACACTTGTCATTGCATTTGTTTTGTTTTGGATACTCAGGTTGGTACTAATACATACATACTAATACAAACGATATCTTCGAAAATAAATAAATCTGGTATTAAATATAATTTGCAAAACCTATCTTCGAATTAATCATTATACTGAATACGACCATGCGTTGTTTGAATCCAGGAGCATCCGATGTTGGAGAAACATCATTCACTGGAATTTGGTTGCATCTTTTATACTTCGAAATATTTTCTGGATACTGCTACATTTATTCATAAGTTATCAATCAAGACAAAGTAACGCCGTGAGTCATCTCATTTTAGTCTTTCTTTCCTTGGGACGCGAAAATGAACTGCATTTTACTCGAGCCGCATCAACATGAAATTAATGGTGAAGTATATTATTATAAACATGGAGCAGACAAAGGCAATATATTAATAATACATACGCTCACGAAGTACCCTTTTATGCATTATTCGGATTTTGTTGAATTACAGGTATTTTGTCGTATATTGGTGACAATATTCAATTACACACAAGCAACCAACTACTTTTGGATGTTTGTTGAAGGGCTATACTTACATATGATGGTCGTGCTAGCTTATTCATATGACAGAATAAAACTTGGAGTCTATCTCGCGATAGGATGGGGTGAAATTTTTTTGATATTATTGCTTGTTACACCAGTTAACACAGCTAGAATATTTCATGAGGATAAATTTTCACTATCTTTATTTGACCGTACTTTCGTCAATTTATTTGGCATTGACAACAAAAAATTATTTTAAATATATTGACTCGTCAAACGTCAGAGATATGATTGCTATGGCTCATTCGTGTATCAAATATAGAAGTTCTATAGTACCTTCTACCCTTCCACATAAGTAATAATCCTTCATGCGAATTTCCGCATAGTCATTCTAATAAACAGAGCAAACATTATTCCTCACTGTATTCTATATTTTATTAGCTTTATCTGTTTCATAGGTTTACCGGTTCCACTAACACTACTTTGGGCAATTCTGAAATACAAAAAAGAAGATACTATGTGTTGGATGCCAAATAAAGATTTGGAAAAGATGGTTGATTACTTTTTGCAAATACCCATTATAATTATATTATTGGTAAGTCGAGTTTCTCAATTACTTTGGGCAATATATAGCGAATATTCGGAAAAACTCCAAATTCAACTGAAAATAGGATTTGAAAGGATTGTGACTTTATCGTACTATAAGTAAAATACAAAATTATGCTAGGAATATTTTCATTGAAATGGGAATATTAAAATAGTAATTATATGCTTTTACCTATTGGTCAAAGCTATGGATAAAAATACAGCCTTCTGAGATATTTAAAGAATATTACAATACTAAGTTAAGGCATGGAATATATAAACAATATATATAATAAAACAAAAAAAGGGAAAAATTTAATCTTATTAAGGTCAACGCAATCATTCTGGGCAACGTGGTGCGGATACTATTTACAAAACTTCGAGCCGGATATGTATCCGGCGGAATAACCGGAGAAGCTGCGCAATACACCAAAGCTGTCAAAGCAGCAGTTTTCTTGTTTCCACTTCTCGGAGTAACCTACGTGATATTTTTCGTTAGTCCGCCAGCTGAATCTTCAGGAGAAATTGTATTTCTTTATTTCAACACATTCATGCAGTCATTCCAGGTATTTTATTGTTGTGTTTGTTAGCATCAGAAAATACATTACGATCATTATGCGCATTATCTAAAACCACAACAATATTTAACAAGTTGAATAGAACTAGCTTCGGAAATGTACAACAATTTGCAGCTAGTTTCATTACGACATTCGTAATTATGCAATGGAGTGATTTCCATATACTTATATAGTATAAACGATTATTCAATTAAGATTACAAGCATATGTGCTTGTTACCGTACTTTTGTCTTATTTGAATTAGCCATATTTTGCAGTTTGTGCTATTGGTGATTACCGAACGCTAGTTATCTGATCTGACGGTACCGGCCCTCGAACACTTTTTGTCTATTTGCGAGCGAAGTAATTAGTTTCGTTGTTTGCAACGCTGTTGGCTTATTAAATTTAACTTAATACACTTGACAGGGTTTCTTTGTTTGTTTAATATACTGTTTTGCAAACAACGAAATTCAACGAGCTTTGATGAAAAAGGTCAATTCGTGGAAATGGCAAATCAATTTCCCGTGCTGTTTCTGGCAGAAAAGAGAAATTGGAATGAGTAAGTAAATACTTTTTTGCGCCTCGGCTAAAATCTTTCATCACTGAATGGGAACATTTCATACGTACATATATATACATATCTATATATATATATATGGGTAGCATATTATGATACACGTACTAGTCGCTACTTTTAAGAAAGAACTAAAACAGATACACTCATAATCATATATGTAGCCAACATTAAATATTTATTTCCCGAAATAAAACAACCAATTGCTTATTTAGGAGCAGCCATTTTTATCTGATTTCAACTGGTTAATAACTGCAAAATTTGCATTATAAGATTTCTAAATGGAATTTTTGACATTTTTGTTTCATTTCAAGACATTTTTATTTGTTTTGTGTGTTTTAATTGCCAACTCAAACTTAATTTACACGAAGTGTGATGAAGTTCCCCAACAAAATTATATTTTTATTTGTTTTATTACTGCTTTGCGCTTTTACAAGATGCCAATATGCAAGATGCAAATGCATCGTGACTTGCAACTAAGGGTACGTAGCGAATCCCCAAGAACTTTAACGAGAGGGGTGAGTGATCATGAGTGCTTCAAAATTTTTCGCTGTTTTGGCAAATTCGTTTTGAATGTTTTGGGAATCTGGAATATTTTCAGTGCTACATTCTCATCTCAAATGTGGATTTGCATCATGGCACGAAAATCGAAACCATTTAGTGTTAATGAATCGAGTGAGCAAAATGCTTGTTGGTGTCTTGTTACAATTTGTAGTTGATGTTTCACTATTTTTGCCTGTTATGCGTTTTGACTGTTTCTGTCAGATACACGATTTACATGTATAATATATTTATATCAAATACGTTGGCGAGAACTTGAGACATACTCGTTATGATGTTCTTTGGGTAACTTTCGCTACAAGAATATAAGAATCGGATTCAAACTTAACGAAACAAAAAGCAGAAACCTATTCAATATATTCATATCATCGACTCAGTCAAACTTTATGGCGAAAGCTTGCAGAACTACCAAGTTATCTTGCACATATTGCTTATTTTCAGAGTAGAAAAATGCTTCTCATTGTTCAGAGGGCAAAATACATCTTATTCTCATGCATGTTTGCAATACACTGAAAAACAAAATTGATTAAACACTGTTAAATCGTATATAATTATTTCAGATCGTCGTGCATCGAGTGTTTCTCTAAGTCGAACAAACAACACATTGGTGACGCTGAGAATTCGTGACACCCGCGAGGGACGGAACTCGATCGCAAAATGGGACCGTGATTCGGATCCCATGACATCGCCCAACAACCACGAAGAGATGGTGGGGATTGATGACGTCTCCTTGACGCCACCACGTTTGAATCAGTCAGAAGGGGACGGAAAGGAGACAAATCGGTTCAATATGAATTCAGCAGCTGTAGACATTGAAGCCAGTGATCAGCCATTGGTAGGGTTCAATTCAACAAGCGACTCTGTGCTGTAATGATATGCTTCACACAACGATGACTAAAGACTTACTGACTATGATAGTTTCTTACTCGTTTTGGGATTCAATTCAACTTTGGTATAATTTCATAAGTGATTCATCTCTTTGAATACGATATGTTCCACACGCACTCGAAGTACATTAATATGTATTTATATATATGTGAATATTTTTGCTACAATTCGTGACTTTATTTCTGTACATGAACGACACACGAATGAGACATTGAATGTTTGAGTGTTACCTATTTAGTTTAATTCATTATCAAAACTCGGACAGTGCATCAGCGACAAAGATTATGCAACGATATATTAACTAGGTATGTGTGAGAAACATCATTATGTAAACATTCTGGCTTTCTAATTTGACGAAGGTGCATTCATAGACGAGCAGTTGTATTTATTATATCAGTTTTTCGATGTGTTGGATATTTTTTTTCACATTTTATACTAAAACGTTAGAATTTCACGTCATATTTCCTTATTAATGTTTTGTTTTTATGACTTGTAACGTTTGTTACAGTTTTAGCTACATACCAATACTGTACCGGAACGATCGTTTGATAAGATTATCAGAATATAAGATACCGTTTACAATAACATGGTTGATTTCTAAGAAAATCGAATTATATTTATGCCGTGAAACAAACAAGTAACAAACATGTATGCAGTTTTAATTTTATCATTATACCAGAATAAGTCGAGCAATAGTCCTCCCATGAAAATTAGCAAAACAATATAAGGATTCTCTTACAATGCAATAGCCGGTAAGATACCCACTCCAACCAAGAAGATTGGATATTGTATTGAATTTCAAAGCGCTTTAAGAAACTCAAGGCTGTGATAAAACGCAATGGCACTCGAAACCCCGACGCCATAATACAGTACATGTTTCTAGTAATAAATGAATCTACGATAAAAAATTCGAAATATTAAAAAATATGTTATATATTAGATTCGTTGTTGCTTGGATAAATTACCTATATTGGTTGGAATTGGGTTGTTAAAGTTTAACGCCAACACAGCAGGCAGGATAACAATATACTTTACTCTAAAAATCCAAACAATAGCAACATTATTACTCTAAGAAACCCTGGCGTTATAGGCTTCTTGTAGAGCCGATCATAAGTGACTAAGTTGCCTCTAATATACATTGATATACGCAATAACTTTGATTAATTAATACAAATCACGGCGCATTGAAGAGAAAACACGATTTCAGTACCGTGGTTCAATTGTTTTGGAGAGAGATAAGGTTGCGAACTTGCGATGATCGACGAAATTATACAGTAAGAAGGTATTTCATACCTAAGATGTCAGTTGACGGTCAAAATAAATCGTAACCATTAACCATCTAAAATAGGTTAACCATTACCAGCCCTAGCTCGACACTTTTATTACATGGTACTTGCAATTCCTGTGGACGTTTCGTTGTGAACATGCTCCGGGAAAAGCGGTGTTTGATTGAAAAACTCATAGCACGTTGTCTAATATAATGTTATATTGAAGAGGAGTGCTATACTCGAATATGTGGACACGGAAGGCAAAACGAAATATTTATCACCAATTCCCGAGATACCATATGCGGTAACTTACCAGTATTATCGGGGTATCGTGACGATACGGCGACTGTCATAGCTCTTCCAGGTCCTGTGACGATGATTCATTTTCATAATTCAATACCAACGTGAATTAAAATACTAAGTGATATGAGTCACTTTTGTATTACTATACTAGATCAAGTATCACAGTCTATCATTCCCCATAAATAAACTTTCCAAAATCATATGTGGTTACTTACCAGTACCGGTACCTGTATTGGGGTACCGGTAACGGCAAAGGGACTGTCCTAGATTTCCCATGTCCTGTGACGATGATCCATTCTTCTTGATTCAATTTCAACGTGAATTGAAATACCAACTGATACGATTCACTTCTGTATTACCACAGTCTACCGTTCCCAATAAAAAAATTCTCACGCTCGTTAAGCACGATATACACTAATATGCGTTCGCGGAACCGCCACAAGGTGCGCACATTCTGGTGACGCCGCGAGTGGGCCGCGAACATGCTCCCTCCCCAGTAAAAAAATTCCATTTATCAACATTCGTTTTCTAACTTATACTTAAAACAACTTGGATCAAATTAAACAGCCGAATATATCGGATATCGATACCCGAGGCCTATATATCGGTAATCTCTATTCAATAACCTCGATCCAGCCCAATCTATCACTATGTCATATTCATGAACAGCAATGCTCAATGCACTAACTTTCCTTCATATATAATATTTATATTCAATTTTTACCAACAACAATGTTGTTTCCTCAAACAAACATCATTGATGAAAATCTACCGGACGACACGCGATGTGACACTCCGATAAGATGAGCAATTTGATAATTAAGGATAAGTCGTAATCAAATCCCCGATTAGAAATACTAATTTAGTATAATTGGGTATGTAATTGTGCGTGTTAATCAATACAATGCATTCATTGATGACGTACGTATTGGTTTACATGCGGTTGAAGCTCTGTCGGATTCAGACGTACAGTACAATTACAATGCATACTGCTACACAGCGCGCCGCGAGATTTGAATTTGGGATAGGCCTACTTATACATTTTTAAGAAAGATACGCGGCGCATATTTTCCAAGTGAAAAGCAGACACAATAGATGAAATGAATTGATATGCAAGCGACAAAATAAGGAAAAGCACCGAGGTTACGAGACCGAATGTAAATTTTAAACTAAATTGAGCAGGGTCATGAGCACTCCGGAATGCTATACGGTAGGAAGATGAGAAACACAAATTATTTCTTCAGGTGTGTAACAACTTCGCTTTCAAATAATATAAATCAGTTCATTTTCCTGTACATGTATATATATATATTTATGTATCTATATTTGCAACTATAGCAACTACAATGTGCACGTGGAGACTATGTACGATGCAAGTAACTGTGGTAAAAATGAATGAGTAAATCTACTTTTTTATTGTACTTACATCTAAAACTAAGCATTATTGCTTTATTAAAAACTGTATTAGTTTGTAGGCCTACTATATGAAAAAAACTGTTACGCAGCTCAACACGGACGACTTCAAGCGTCCAGGTACGGTTTCAAGTACATGTAAGGCTTGAGTATATATCTTGATTTGTGCGAAGCCGTCAGACTATTGCGTGCAGCGGCGGTGCAGGGCACTCGTTTTAGCTCGTGATTTCGGGATTTTCTAGTGTTGTAGACAACGTCAATTATTTTTGCGTATATGGACTGTATAATCAAGACACAGTTGAAATTAGTCTATTCACATTGACAACGAAATACATCATACTAAATCAGGGGTGTGCAACATATTTGCCAGTGGGCCCCATAACCAACTTCAGACCTACACAAGAAGAAACGAAATCGGCTATCGCTTAGCATTACGGTAAAAAAGTCATCGGGCAAAACGGCGAAAGTTGAAACGCAGCGAAAAGAGCAAGACAACATTGCGTACGTCCATTAACCAATGTGAGCGACTTTTCAAACATAAACTATCAGATTAGGATTTTATGCTTGATGGTGAAGAATCTGTGTTGTCAAGTGTCAGTGGTCACACTAAGAGACTTAGCGGGTCGGGTTGTGGCCCGCGAACCGCCTATTGCACACCCCTGGTCTACATGTATTGGTATAAACGATAGAAATATCAAAAACCAACATAATATCATGACATTACATCAATGCCCACTTTCTAATTGATTTCATTCTACATCAGTCAGCATCATTGAAACAGAAATTTCTAGAATTTTTTTTATTTTTCATTGAAGTCGTATCAATTGTAACGTACTCTCATTGCATCTCAAATGTGCATTGTGGATTGTGGAACCTATCTATGCCGGCTTGTTTTTAGATTGGGTTAGAAGGGTCAATAATAGATAATAATCTGAGAAAGATACTGCAATTCGATAACAACAAAATCGTATTTTTGAAAATTCGATTGTTAAATTGATTCCTATGAAATTTGTGATACGTGAAATTTCGGAATAATTACTTCGTTTTTCACAAATTCTTTCAAATTAGTGTAGAATTTGAGTTTCAATTGTTGATATCACTATAAATAGGTATGACACGAGAGCAAAGTGTTCTCAAAAACCAAACTAAAATAGGAAAACGTTGGATGAATTTTCGGGCCTTGTAGAATTCGAAAAAACTATTTCCAATAATTAGTGACTTCTATCATCTCTTAGTATTGAATGTATGAGATCGTTTTCAAAGAAACAAAAAGTAAGCAAAGAAATCCATAGGTCCCCCTTTTGTTCAAAAACAGGCATGTATGATGAGAGTGTTGTTTTATATTTAAGCATTTAAAAAGTTGAAAATAAAACCTTCCGGTTTTTAATCTTGATCCTTGCCTGTTTATTTATTCGTGGTATTCGTCGTTGCTTGAGGTTGCAACTAACTTGATCTCGTTACATTTCGTCTCGTACATCTTCTTTTTTATTCCATGAAATCTTGCTAATATTCTCAATATCCTTTTCTCCGCGTGATTTGGAGTGCGATCGCGAGTGTTAATCCACCTAACGGTTTCTTGTGAAGTATGAAAAAGTTACTTTGTATGGCTCACTGACGATGTTAGTTTTTAATCATGATATATTCTATGTCTTACCTCCATCTTTATTACATGCCATTGCCAGAAGATATGAAGAGTAATCAGTCACGAAAGTCAAAGGTTCCATGTAAAGTTGGGCTCGAGCTTATTTCATGTAAAATTACAAAATCAAAATATTATTTATACAACACTGCGTAGTTTTCGGTATAACAATAACACCTCTAGGATAATTGCATTTTCAACGTTGTGGTGCTAATGGTAGTGAAATTGAAAAACATATTTCTCGAGATTACGTTACTCAAATTAAAGTCAATCCACCAATTCGCTTTCCTTCGAGAAAGCAACAAGCTTAATTCAGTGGTATTTTAGACTTGGAGTATTTCATTACCTTCAATTAAGTTTGCAACTGGAATGGTTGACTCCGACTTTGTTACAGATTCAACGACTATTGCAATATCTTGAAGCGCTGAAATAAAATGAATATTTGTATGGCTATATAACTATAACTAAATAGTTATATAACTATAACTATATCAGTCATTAGAAGTATCAACATCATTGATTTTCAGTCAGTAAATGTTGTTTGCTAAGAGCGCGAATATTCAAATGTAAATGATATCAGTCACATTTGCAACAAGAAAAGGCCTTGTTAATATGACATTCATAAACAATAACATGACTATATTTTTCTTCAAATATACTGTTGTTGTCCTGTTAACATATGAGGGCCATAATTATCCAACTAAGGAAATTTCGAACATATATACGATATATTAATATTTTAATGACCATAACGCAGTAGTTCAACACCTATTCCAATATTTCAGAAACAAATAGATTTTTGAAAGAGTCGGCGGAAAGAAAAACATGAAATATGAATAGCAATTGGTATACGTTACTTTGAAACAGCATGTTACAATCATAATGTTCACACTTGTATCCGTATATTATACCACACACTGCATTCAACAAAAGATAAGCAGATTTATTGTTGGCTTTGCACAATTTCTTTCATGCCATTTCATTTTACCCACTCGATTTAATGTTGTTTCGATACAATTGGTACAACATTTTAGACGATTTTCGATAGATTATTTTCAGAGTGTTAAAGAAATTAATCAATTATAACGGCCTTACCAGAGTCCTTCTTTATATGATACCATCCAGGTTTCTCTTTCTCTTCTAGTAGCTCATGAGTGATGCTGTCTTTTACCAAACTATAAGTTGAAATTAATCTATTAAATTAAACCTCATCGACTGTTGGTGAACGCATTTTTCTAGAAGTTGGTAGCACAACCGCATAACAAAAATGTGTTCACTTGCGAGAAGTTCGCCGATAAGCTTACGCCACGACAAAACATCTTACCCATGTTTAGGAAAAGGATGAAGTTTGATTGTGACTCCATTATCTGTTGCTTTCCACACGTTGACCAGAACACATTTGTTTGATAGAGCCCAATCGTCATGTGTGACCAGACTATTATACCAATTTCCCGTCAGCTGATAAAACAAAATTTTTGAATATTCCAACTTATTTGCTTTGTTCGTTGAAACCGTTAAGATGCAGATGTGAAATGTAATCGGATATTACATATTTGTCCATTTCTAGCGTTAGGTGCATGTCGATAAAAAGATTGTATCTGATCTATTTTTTATGACTTTAATATTGAATAAGTAAATCTGATCCATACTGTGTAGACTGAAAGCAGAATAGGCAGTAAACAAGATGAAATAAAAACAAATGTAATGCCTACAAATTGCGTTCCACTTTGTCAAATAAATGTTTTCAAATTCAACGCAGAATAAGATGAATTTACCCATCAAAACGTTCATAAATGAGATAGACATTTCGTTGGTCATAGCTTAGTTACCTTGCTCCAGTCAATATCTTGTGGCTTCTCAGACCAACACGCTTCTGTGGCAAGTAAGTGAAGTATCAACATCATTATCAAATGAATGACAAACATTTTTTGTATAACGATATAACTTTAATACGTCGATATATAAACGATAATTATCTATTGAACAAACTGTTCGATTGAGTAAATTTCATACCGTATCTATGAGACGGTGTCAACTTCCAACCACTGAAATAAAAGTATGTCGATTTTTGAACAATAGCATCGCGATAAACTTTGCGACACAGTTTCAGTCTTCTCCTTTTGGTATGCTTGTTCGTAATACGGTTATAATATTTTTTGTTTTAAACCAATCTAATGAGAGCGCTTTTCACTGTTGTACGGACGCAAATTACACTCAATTGTTTGTGACTATCATGAAACATTACTCTGACTTGAAATAAAACCTGTACTTTATGGTACATTAGATTTCGAATCTTGCAATTCGGTTTCATGTCTAGGTTTAGGTTGTAAACCAGTCATTACCGGAACTTTGTTCAGACTAACTGATTTGATAACAAAATATCCATTTCCACTGACGTATTTTGACTTGATTTTATTTTTATTGTTCCAATTGAATTCTTTTATCTTAATAATATTCCTCCATGACATTCTGATAGTTAGAACAATGAAGGGAATGCGATATTGGACTAAAATATGAGGAACATCTAAATCTACATAATATCTGGACAATTACTTGATATCCGTAATAACCACCGTACTTCGAATATATGTATTCTATCTGATTGAGGAAAAACATATTGTTCTTTGTTGCTTGCCAACTGGATTACGTGAGTAGTTTGAGCAAGAATTATTTCGACGGTATTGTTCAAAATTTTTCAACTTTGTTATCAATAGCATCATATATATCAAATTGCATGTTTCAACATATGGTATGAAGAGCGTTGAATGCGTTTTGCCCATATGTTTTGCACGGTTTAATTTCAAATACCATTGGGTATGTATGCCTATATGATTAACTGTTTGATGGTTCAATGATTTTTCGAAATTTCTATTCGAAAAATATTTTTTAGGGCGATGTTCGCAAGCCCCATTGTGTGATGTAAGACCAGAGTGACATTGGGTGTGTAAACCGTACGGCGTTAAATTCTATTCGGAATAAATAACGTCAGTTTTCTAAGACATGTTGTAACAAATTTTATAACTTCAGCTGGTGGTATCTTATTTGTATCGACTTCTATCTGTAAACCAATTTGTTAGTCGTTATCCTATTTGTATATTAACCTTATATCGGTAATCTTTTCAAAACAACTCACGACCTTTCTTCGATTAAGCCAAATAAATATCAGTTTCAGGCTCTTCATTTTTCATGAAAGCAATTCATGCTTTTTCCTATCGAACTTTTCATATAGTATATATAAACTTTTATTTTGTGATCAAAGAATTAAAAATGATGATTTTTATTCAAGGTACCACAATTATACGTACAGAATAACAATTTTCCTTCCACAATAACTCGATTGGTTTTATGTTTTATGTATATAAATGAATACTATAAATGGATTTTTCGAAATTTCATGAAATGGTTCTTTTTTGTATCGAACTCACCAACACCACCAGGGTTCCTCATCCCAGATAATGTATACAGGTAAATTATCACGATATTCCAATAACTGGCTCGCGAGAACATGTGCTGACCCCCCCCCCCCCCCCCCCCCCCCGAATCCCACCCGTATTAACCTTTTGATGGAACGAGTCGGTAATTGAATGATCATAAATAGGGCAGTATTTTTTATTTTTTTAAAATACCAAATTTAATTTAAAATATTTGATTTGATACATGCATTTATTCCAAATTTTTATATTGCCACTAGAATCTTTGCCCATGCTTGCCATTGGGGATATAGTAACTGGATGAAAGAAGTAGTCTGTATTATATGTAAATTTTCCGTAACAAAAAATGGCCTATATACAGGGTTACCATATCGTGCTTATTTCTAAGAAAAATGCTTATTTTTGAGTTGCGTGGTTTTTGTCTTAGAAACATGGATGACACGTTCATGCTTTGCGTACAAAGCCTCTGTGGAATTGGGAACGAGGGGGTTTATCATCAAACGCAACGCGTATTCGCACTTCGCTGTGTTATTATTGTGACGTTTCAATTATCCACGTTCCACCATGACTTCATGCCTCGGACACTGCCTTGTTCATTCTCAGCGCGAACTGTTTTTGTTAACGGTGGAGTTTGCGGCATTTCCAGGCGAACTGTGACACAGTTACAATAGTTGCTCCTGGTGATACTGTTTATGGTGAAGACCAGAGGTGTGCAACCTTCAATACAGGAAGGCCAGATAAAAATAACTGGGTGAAACCGCTATGGTCAATGTAGCTATTCCGACAGCGATATCAACATAAAGGCCATCGGGGAAACAGCAATTGGTGCCCAGAATACGGCTACAAAACACAAGAAGCATTGCGGGAAACCACAGTATGACTTTTCAGAGGTTGCGTGTGTCTGTGCCTTCGTGTCTTTCAATGGCTTTTGGGGCCGCATACAATTTCGTGCAAAGCGACTTGTAATAAAATAAATGGGAGTGAGGAGGAGTCTCGTGTATGATTTCTTTCTCATTTTATTCTGCGTTCCTGCCATAGCTAAGAAACCCCAAAAATTAACCTTTTGACACCCGTGCTTATTTTTGGCCCTAGGCAGATGGTAACCATGTCTATATGTGGTATAAACGAAGTAAAATGTTAGTTTACAATACATGAAATGTCTATTGATTTACCGAGTGTCTTGATATACGTACATAATGACGACCAAATTATTTTATTGAACACGAAATGTACATGTGGATCGTTTTGGTATTACGTTGTTCTTGTTAGTATTTTCTTCTTATTGTATTGGAAAAGTCACTTTACTATCAACTATAATACCAATTGATTTGAAATTTTCAGTGGTTGAAGATTGTATATTTCACTGGAGAGCTATCATTTTTATTTATTTCAAAGATTCCTGTTGACTTTATAGGCGTTTTTTTGTGTGCGATGACGTCATCAAAATTTACGCAGCTTCTGGCAGTTGTGAACGTTGCCATACTGGTAGGCCACCGTGACAGATTGCATACCCGTACTTTGTTTTGGTTTTTCTCTCCGTGTATTTGAGCATCGCTCTTTTGTTTTAAATATTAAGTTATGTGTTGGAAAACATGTCCAAATGGCGTCAATTCCGTTTACGTCATATATTACGTCATATAAAATAATATTAAAAGATACAAAAGCTAAATGGTTCCATCCAGGGCCGGATTTCCCAATAGGCTAGGTAGGTTGAAGCCTAGGTCCTCAACGTCCAGGGGCCTCGAGTACGAGTAAATGAGAGATATGGTCACCGAATTGTCAGCTCGTATTTTTTTTTTCAATTCATATATTTTCAAATACCATGCGTTTATACAACATTCGAACAGGCCCATTGTGATAAATTTTATCTCGGTTTGAATTTTGCTCAATCTAGGAGCCCAAACAGTTGTTCAGAGTGGGGATTCGAAACACCTCGGGCTCCTACGCAAACTTTGTCATCAACAAAACACTTATCAACAAAAATTATCTGAACATTAACCGTCTTAAACGCATGATTTATAGTTACTTTAAACCCCGTCTGTATCCCATATGAGAGTAAGCTGTATGTGTGCATACCGATTACTTTAAATTTAAGTAATTTTACAGTTCAACAATCCCTTTCTGGACAGAGTTATAAGTCAGTTTCACAGATGGCTCCCATATATTTTTCGGTGGCACGAATATTATAAATCCCTTGATTGCTGTCTTCCGGGTCTCGCTTGACCATTAAAACAATGGTTGTGTCCTATGCTCCGGATTTCGGGAATGAAGGACGCCAAACCTCAGATAAAAAGATATAGCTTGGTCCGTAGTTGAATACACCTGAGAATTCTGTCTAGACAAAAGGTATTTTTCACAAATATACCAAATGACAGTTTGAGAACATATGTTGACTATGGTTGAACTAGTAATTCTTGTCATATAATCTGACAGAGCAAAACAAACCCGTATGGTTTCCAGTAAGAAACTGAATGAATCGTCACGCTATAACGTGATTATTCTACTCGGCCACACTTCAGTGATAACCTTTGATGGATGAGAATTGAAATGGAATGAATGCATAAATCTAATTAGTTTTAATTAGTCTTTTCTGATTTGGTATCAAAGCTGTAAAGTTTAAGCGTTCCAGTCGTGTTGGAGTCAGATTTTTAATTTATTATTTTAAGTTTTTAGTCGAATTTTTGATAGAAACTGGAAAGCGAATTTTTCAAATCCGATAGGGAAGTCAAATTTAATATCAGCCTGGAGTAGTCATGCTTTACAAATGGCTCGATTTTAACAGAACTTTCCTCCAATGCTAAATATATAGAAATTTTCCCCAAGATAAAATGTAATAGAACATGTTAATGCGGTAACAATCGGCCATATTTTATAATAACTGCATGTATGGCCGCATAAGCCACATTTAGAGTTGACTTGCCTTGTAAGTCATTCCCGTACGCATCCAAAGTTGTAAAAATCCTTCCGGAAACATTGAGCGTATATAATCACGCAACAGGTTGTAGTGTGTGACGTCATAAATATTAGCTAGTTTGTTACCGCAAATAGATTCAGCGTCGCTTAATGTGACGTTTTGCGACCTATAAACGGTCGCTCGGAAACATATTAAGAACACAAATGATAGGTCATATTATTTAAATTAATTTTATGTTTTATTTAATAACTTTAATTTATTTTACCCAGAGGTAATTGTCTTTTAAAGTTTTTTTTTTTTATCATGATGATTACAAGCCCTTTAGTAGCTCTGAACATCCGTCATTTTTATATTAATCTATATACCAATACCTTATATCCATCCTTATTTTCAACCTACTGTCTAAGAGTGTTTAAAAAGTTTCGCCCGATCATAAAGTCCTATTTTTCAATTGTAGAAAGATTTATTTTGAACCTGTATTGAATTGGATGTTATAGATCAGTGGTTCTTAAAGTATGGGTCGCGACCCAAACATGGGTCGCGGAAGGTTTAAAAATGGGTCGCGACAAGGTCGTCAATGCAAGGGCAATCTAAGAGGAGAAGGACGAATTTTCAGCTTTCCCAATGTTTCAATTTAGCTTCTAAACTCTGGTATTTAAAAATAATAAAATAAAAAATTTCATTCACGGAAAGAACTGTCTTGAGCTCATTGTTACATCACAATTCTGATATGTCAGTCACGTGTATTATTTTTATGGTATCGGTAACCATGCACGTCGCTTGTCGTTGTGTTGACCGCATGGAATGTCGTCTTAGTGGATTAAAATAACCAAAAATGGGTGTCTTTTTGGTAATGAAAATTGTAATAGACGACGCAAGGAAAAAGCTCGCTTCTCGACATTAGATTATTCAATATCTAGAGAAAATGTGACTTCATCTCGAGGCACCATTTACCGCGAACGAAGCAGTGCGTGCACATGTGACGAGTAAAAAGTTGTATATTGCGAGCAGGGTTGCCAGACCCCAGCGATCAAAAAAGCCAAATCAAGACATAAAAAAAGCCAGAAAAAGCCAACAATTTTACTAAGTACAAAAGCCCCATGATTTGTCAGATTTTAAGCCCTTGGCAACGTACTGATGATGATATAGAGCCATTAGTTCATTCAGTGAGGCACACGAATAGAAAGTAAAGTTCCTATACAACTGTAGAAAGTAAAATAAATATCGAGCGGACAGCATTATTTTACCATTCAATATATATAATACAGGGTGCCGCTTCAGTCTGTCAGTATGTAATATACTTACATGTTTCTACTTAAACTTGTGATATAACTTAAAAAATTCTTCCTATATCGTACTCAACTATTTAAAATTTTTCACTTTCAAAATTTATAAAGCATAAATTTTATTAAAAAAGTATCTAACCCCCTGCCGCTCATAGGTGGACCACTGATATCTTATTCAGTAATTTTAGCGTAGTTAATCACATGTACATCGTTACTGCAATTGCAGAATTAAACTAAAGCTCACATAAACCATATCAGGCATAATGAAAATTAAGTTATACAACTATTTTTTTGGAAACAGAACGTAAAACTAACAAATAGCACGCAAAACTATAAATATGAGGCAATGTTGACAACCCAGCTTGAACATCTGTCTGAGCAGCTGCAGAAAGTGCAATTATTTCTTATTTGGGCATGGTTATGGGTCAATGTAACAAACAAGGAAATCGATTCTCCAGGAAATCCTAATGTTAAATAGCTAAGTACAGGTAATAGGCTATTGTTCCGTTGTTACACACTAAATATTGTATTTCATATGATTCTAATAATAGACACTAGAATAGATTTGAAAAGAGGCAAAAAAACGCCAAAAAGCCAAACGTAAATTCTGACGCCAAACGCGTTTGAAATAAGCCAAAAATGGCAAATTTGGCGTTAAAAAAGCCAATATGGCAACCCTGATTGCGAGAGATACCGAAGGCCAGCTAGGATGTCGTGTTTGCGACGGACAGCGGACGCCTTTTCTGCTACAATTCGCGACAAGGCACTTGTGCGAGCGAGGATATTTGGCACTGACGGTTATCAAAACTAAGCTCGCAATCGCTTCGATACCCGTGACAACTTGCGTATTGCGTTAAGTAAAATAGAGCTGTGTATTGAAGATATAATGAAAAAGGAAATTTCAGTTTCATCAATCTCACTGAGTCAATGGACTGTTTCTAATAAATAGTTGTCTGTATTTGAGTCAAACTGTACTAACATTAAAAACACATTTTGCGTTTTTTAGGATTGGGTCGCGAGTATTCATAAAACTCAGATTTGGGTCGCGCTCGAAAAAGTTTAAGAACCACTGTTATAGATGCTGGATGTTGTACTTATCAATTATCATACAATAAAATTTATTTAAATTTACATTTGTTTTTGACATAAAATAGGGCGGAACTTTTTGGACACCCTCTATATGCCAGTCCAATAGCCCTCCACGGAGAAACTATTCAAATGGCGATTGGGACCACATATGCATCCCTATTCCTACCATACTGTGTATGTGGCAGCGAGCGCGAGAGCCCCCAAATGATGAGGCTTTAAAAATACAAAAAAGATGAATTTAATAAAGGTTCGTTGTTTTAGGTTCATTGTGGTGCAAATGGGATGCCCGATTCCTCTTTCAGCGTCCTCGCTGCATTAACGATTACTATTGCTAAAAATAATTATTATCTATTCGTTCGCGTGATATATTTAAAAGACAAAGCGTTTCATAGCCTGTGGCATGGTCGTTCCTTTAAGTTCTATCATCTATTGTATTTGATAGAACGCACTTTCCATCTGATTTGCTTGTTCGGTTAAAGCTGTGGAACGGAAATAAAATCAAAATTTAAAATGAGCTGTATTCAGTCAGTATTCAGTGAATTTTTCGGTATAATATGAGAATATAGTATAAGCATTTTATTTTTTATTATAGGATAAAAATATAAAATGGTTATTGCTGGACTATATATACGTCATAGTCTGATTGTCAATATTTCGTATCAGTTTAGGATTCATTGAAAAATGAGATGATTTAAATTTTTTTAATAAAAAACTATTACTTGGAGACATGTTTGTTACTTGACTGTTTGTCAAATATGTAAAAATAGCAGACGTATTTTGGAGGTGATTAAAAGTCTATTATGAACACTAACCTTCCAAATCGTTCTTTCCGTTTTTTGTGCAGGGCATTGCTACAGAAGAAAGAAGGAACTAGTCACTGACGTATTGCTTTGGGATCGTAGGCATGGAACGGAAAAACTTAAAAGACATGTCAAGACACACGAAACTACTTACAGAAGACACTGTTTTACATTTTGCAGATCTTCCTGATGCTATGAACAACAGAGAGCTGTGAAGGGATGTAGTCAATTCGGTTCTGGCCACTCGCCCGATATGATTGAGGATGATTTGCTTATGGCGTGCAGAAATGACTTAAATTCTGTTCATTTTGAACTGTGAGACAGGCATGCGGAAGCACTATTTTTCTCAATGACGATTAGTCGAATCAAATTTGTATCATTACGCGCGCCATTGGGGTACTAAATATTGTTTGACCTTACTGTGAGCATGCGCTAAAATCTAATCGATAGTTTCTGAAAATCGTTACATTTTTTTCTGGTGAACTTGGGAAAGTCATTATTCTCCAATAGTTTGGTGCTTCGGGTTTTCTGTCCACGTTCATATAGTTTAGAGTACTTTTGTGGTTCATGTAACATCTTTCGATGATTTTTCTTCGACGTTTCATGCGCTTTTCCATCCGAACAAGACTCTGTGCGAAAAGGCACTGATAGGTTAATAACCGTGTCCAGAAAATTCGCCGCAAAAATTTTGGCGTAGGAAATCTTGCCGCAGAAAATTTCACCACATGAACTTTCGCCGCATAGGGAAATTCGACTCAAGAGCATTTTGCCGTAAAACAAGTATTTGTAATAGCATAAATAATCGCCGCAAGAGCACTTTGCTGTAAAACAAGTATTTGTGATACAAACAGTTAGGTCTATAGGGTTATGGCTGGGTTTAAGGTTATGGTATGCTCTTAGAAACCGAATCTTTTTTTATATAAATAAATACTTCAAAAACCTAACTGTTTTTATCACAAATACTTGCTTTAAAGCAAAATGCTCTTGCTGCGATCTTTCATGCGGCAATTTTTCCTAGAACCGTTGTCTGTATCTAATCTATCATTTAACAAGAGACGGAGGTTTGTAATATCATTATATCGTCATACCGGCCTTCCTCTGCGCCTGAATAAACAAATATACCCTGTTACAAATATGCCAGTCGAGGAGCGAGAAACGAGATGTAAATTTCGCGTTGATATTCATTTAAATTGCGGATAGTCTGTGTCGCCTATATCAACTATGGCGCTGATTTGCGAATACTTTATTAAATATTAAAATATGTTGAATTCGACAAATAAAATGTTTGTCGTTGTCTTAAAAACACAAAATATTTTTTTTGGTGTGGTTTGAAAAAATATGACAATTCGTACAATATTGTTACCAATGTACTGTCACATTTAGAACGTGATAATAACAGCTTCCAATCTGCTATACTTGGGAGAGTATGAAGCATTTATACCCCTTCAAAAATCAATTTCTAATTTCGATTTCTTGAATCTTTAAATACTTATTAATAAACTGATTCTTAATACCAAAACCACTGATTCTCGAGAATTTCTGGAAGAATTCTAAAAAATGAAATTGTTTTTTGGTTTCTTGAAAAATGTCAATAACATATAGAAAACAACCATCGCTCACTTTATGAAAATTTTGACAAAAAAATTCTATTCATGCAAAATTATTCTATTTCAGCCTCATTTATTTTAAAGCAATTCCGGTTTTACTGAAGTAATTCTTCTAGGTCTGGGGTGGGCAACCCGTGGCACGCGAGCCCATTTATTCGGCACGCGAGCGAGGCTTCGGAAACGATATCATTCTCCTACAGATAAAAAGTTCCAAGACTCTGAATTATCTGATGGAAGTAGGTGTTCGTTTATTCATTATCGTTTGTTAAAAATCCGTTACTTATTTAAACTCATTTTGTCCTTACATGACATATGGCTACAAAGAAATATATTATGACGTAACAACTGAGTGAACTCTCGTCAAGAAGTGCGCAGCATTCATTTGACTATATTCATACGTAATATAGTTCGTCTGTGCCACCCTTTTTCTTCGTTTTTGCTTGAGTTTTCAAGTTGTAGAGCTCAAGTTGGTTGAAGTTACTACTTGCTAACTTACTGTTATACTGGATTTCGAAAGAAATATAAGCGATTAGGAAAGGGAATACAAGAGAGTGCAGAAAACTAACTATTGCGTGATTAGGATGCCACTCCCAGAAAAATTTCGTGTCTTAAAAACTTTGCACTGCATTACTTCCATCTACATATGATTGTGAATTTCTGTTCCCAGTTATGAACTTTATTAAGTCTCGTAACAGGAGTAGCCGAAAGATGAAACCAGTAGTTCGTATATTTCTTTGAAAGTTACAAAATATAAACCCGATGTAAAATCTCTATCAGCGGTTATGCAGCATCAGAAGTCTCACTGATATCAAATAAGACAAGTAATCAGATTCATTTGTCAGACTCATATTTTCCTGAATAGTGAATCTGTCTGTACATGTTTAAAAGGTTTATTATTGTGAATTTTTGCTTTGAAAGTAGCAAAGCATTGTTTTCAATTTTTGTCGACACGCGGAAGAATTTTGTCGTTAAATTTAGTCGATTTTGGCACGCAAGCCGAAAAAGGTTGCCCACCCCTGTTCTAGGTAAAGTAAGAATTAGCTTACCAATCGGGAATGAAATATCCAAAGCAAAATCAAATATATTACCAGGGGCCCGAAAAAAAAACATGCAAACCCAAAAGAGCATGCACGATTGTACTAACCTCCAATCAATGAAAATGCCCCAATAAACCAAAGGAGAATGTGCGGAATCGGAATCTTCATTTTGGGTCGAAGAATTTCGCGAACTTTGCTATAATGAAAGTCGATTACCGAACAGCATACGTTGCAATGGAATTTCAATCTATTCGCATCGGAATATATTTTATGCAAGCTCACTCACTACTCTAAAGAAGGGGTGGAGAATTTTTTTCTCTCTTTTAAATTTTAGGAAACGAGTGTCGTCACAAAAAAAGAGTTAGTTAAATCCTGCTCTTTTTATCTTTATAGGACGACGTCACTACCACGCGCGTGAAAATGATATTGGTAGAATTCTGAAACATTTTGCGCGATATGGCATATTAACCGCCACCATGAATACCTATTTTATAAAAATACAGGCCAAAGCATGTCTTGCAATCTACACCAGTTAACTCTATCATGTCATGTCATAAATTTAAAGAGAACACAGCCCAACTGAATGGCTTCACACTTTAACAGATAATATTATTCTAATTTAAATTGTCGTTCAGTCTACAATTGCAAATAATAATATTCGAACACTGCGGATTGCGCAGGGCTCGGCTGGGTAGAACTAAAATAATAAATGATTTCAATTTTTTAATGACTGATTCCATGCCCCACCCTTACTCTGGAATGTAAGTATATGGGTTAGAAGCCGGTTCCAGATAGTATTGTACTGATCGATTATTTTAGACCAGGCGTCGGCAATCAGCGGGCCAGTTTGAATCTAAATTTATTTGCGCCCCGCCCTTCAAAAACACTTATTTTACTTAACTTCAAGGTCCAACTCAACTGTATAACGCAAAGAATTTTAATGTTCGATGTTGATTAACGATAAACGTTCTTTGTTGACTAATATTTTGCGTAAACCTATATCATTTTATAATACCGTGTTCAAATTTAAGATAAGCAAATAGCATGGCCATATTGCTTCTAACGGTATGATATTGCACTGTTTCCCGATGGTTGCCGATCACTGTTTAAAACTACGTATAACTCTTGAAAAATAATTTTAACTAGAATTTTTATATTATTATAGTTGCGATCTTGAAAGATTATGAAATTGGAATTTAATGAATTACGCTAGTGTGCCTAAATATCGCTATCCTCCGATTGCGACAATAGAAGACTATTATTAAAAATGTTTGATCTGGACAAATCTCAAATCGGTCGATTACAAAAGCTCCGATTATATTGATAGAAATGTGCATGAGAGAATATGCATGTAACAAGGCCGTTAAAAATTGGTAACCGCCGATTTTCTGTATTTCTAAACCATTAATATACAAATTGGCCACGACAAAACATTGCAATTATATAGCGTTAACGAATAGGTTCCATTTGTATTGTTTACATTGATAAAATAATATTATCTTAGAAAACGAACCAGCTGTGATTTTCTCTGATTGTTAGGTCAAATCCATAACCAAAGGTGAATAAAGCGTGCATCTAAAGTCAAAGCATGATTTTTGATAAAACTAAACGCTGAAGAAAATTCCCGCACATGCAAAATTTCTCCAAATAAACATTTTTTTGGCCTCGATACGAAAGCACTTCAATAATACCGGTATAATGGAAACAAGTAGAACGCGACATTTTTAAGACACCCGTGCTTTTTTTGCATTGTTATTTCATTTGCAAATTTGCAATGATTAGAATTTGAAAAATCTGATGCCAGGGTTATGCTAGTTCCAAACAACAAAAGTTCCGAACGATTACTTCCTGAAACGATTGCTTCAAATAAACTAAACAAATTAGACCTGTTGAACAGGTTTGAAAACAAGTTGATGTCGATTACTCACAAGTGAATCATGCAATGATCGCACACTCAGGAGTTGAAATATCGGTGATTTATTTTGTGATTTACAAACTAGATATTCCCTGATTGCCCCCTCCCTCCTCATATTGACCGCAAAAATGAACGAATTAATGCAGAGATTAAACTCGATACCAACAGACGGAAGCGAGTTAGATTGCTGGTTATTTTTGCATAGCTATTTCATTTGCAATGATTAAAAAAAATCTGGTGTCAGGGTTATGCTAGTTCAAAACGGCAAAACTTTTAAACGATTACTTTCTGAAACAAGTTGACCAAGTCAAAGAAATCAAACTATTTGAACAGGTTTGAAAACAAGTCTAACAGGTCAAAATAATGTTCATGTCGATTACTCACCGTTGAACCATGCAATGATCGCACACTCAGGAGTTTAAATAACAGTGATTATTTTTGTTTCATACAATTTGGACTTTCCTTTGATTATTCAATTGTTGATTAGAATTATCTTTTTTGTTAATATTGAGAGGTATTTCGTTAAAAATATGTGCCAATACGTGGCATACAATCCAGAGTTGAAGTCAAAATTTCGAATTTGTTGAAGTCAGAAATTCAGATGGTGATAATGGATGTCGAAGCAGAAACTCAAAAAGCATCTAAGCATCTACTAAGCGTTTTCAACAGCCAGATAAAGAAGGCTTACATGCACTAAAGATTTTGTTATTAAAATAAGATTTTCTAAGAGTTCGGAGATGTAATCGAAGTCAGAATTGTTTGCAACCCGGAGCCGAAAGTCAAAGTCAAAGTTTTTTTCATTCAGAGCCGAATGGTAATTACCATAAGTGGAACGCGACGATCTATTCACTAATACGTAAGTACAAAGGTTTTTTCGGATGCTGTTTCATTTTCATTAACCAATTATTTGTAATTCTTTTTTGTACGTGTTGCATAAGATAATAACGTAACAAATTTTGAGCACAGTGTTGCTTGTAGTGCAATGCTGCAGAACCCGTGTTTTGTCTCATCCAAAAGTAAAAGTTATTCAGTATCTAGTATAAATATATAAAATAAAATTGTAGGTATTTTGTTACAATACCGAAACTTTTTTTTTCAATATATTTATTTGATTTGAAAAAGTTTCCATGTATTGATTAATATTCAAAACATTTTTGAGACCCCAAGGCCGATCATGTTTAAATTTTATGACGAATTTCACTTTTTTGGGGAACTGTTGGTATTTACGTATGTTTTTGACATGTATACGGCGTTTTATTTCAATAGTGTAAACTCTGTTTCATTTACAAGAGGTTGGACACTGTATATACGGAAAATGTTAGGCCCCATTTGTCGAATTTGCATGCATTCTGCTGTGTATGTTGGGGCTGTGTTGTGTTTGGGTACAAATTCATAGTGCGATCTTTTAATTCAGAAAAGCATTAATTTTATATTTAAACATTTTACGTTAATGGCACAAATTATGTGTATCCCATCGTAGGATCAAAACAGAAAAAGTAGTTCAATTTTTCCCTGCATTGGCGACTAATTTTGTTCATTTCAAGATATAAGGAAGCTATGCTATTTAGAATCACCTTGATATCGCACATGTTTATAATTTACATCTTCGTTTTGCACCTAATGTTAACCAGTGTGATGAATAAAATTTTGTTTGTATTATGGTAAAATGTTTGAAAATGACCTATGTTCAATTCGTGATTTTGAGGCCGTGAATGTTATAGACATAGTTTTATCGTTTTGTTTCTTATATATTTGACCTCGGTTATTTCGAGAGATCTAGGTCGTTGAACTTATTGTGAATGACGTGACCCCAAGTAAACTACTCCCGTCAAGGCGCTGTTTACAATTTCGGCCGTTTCCAATTTCGTATTGGGAGTTTGCCGTTTATGCAGTGGTAACTTATTTGCCTTACTGAGCGGGTTGTTTGCTAGAGTGAATGGGTTTTGTTTGCATATTTCAGATTTAATTAATTAATAATTTTTTAGAAATAATTGTTGTTAACCTGCAAAATGTCACCGTGCAACATGTGATAGGCTTCTTGTACAGCCCCATCATAGGTGATTGAATCGCTTATAATCTACATTTACACCTATGTTGCAATTGTGTAATGGATATACAATAAAACGAGTGAAAAATATACCAATTTACTCAATTTAAGCGTGTCTGTATCAATGTTATGTTTTGGAGTTTACTCAATATATATATCTACGGTTGTCTGTATTTAGTCTCCTATATATTTGAAGGAAGGGCAGATTCTAACTCCATTGATGCTGATGGAGATTGGCCTCATCGGGAGGTTTTGTTTGGGGTGAATGTGAACAATCTTAGACTTATTTATATTGATTGTTAACTTGTCACATTAGAATGCATTCGAATATTTTCCCATTCCGATATGTACATGTTTTTCCATTAATATATATATATATATAAGAAAAATAAGGGTCGTAAACAGCTGCCCTGAACAATTCCTGTTTCAGTGAAAAGCACCACGGAACGGTTGGTCTCAAGTTCTACAAATTTCTGTCTACCTGTGAGGTAGTCTCCAACGGTCCTGTCCAAAAAATGGCTGAAATATATCAGTGAGATGGAATATACAATTATTTATGTCATCACTCACTTCATTCCACATGCAATTTCGAACGATAACCTTACTTTGACGTATTCGCCATCAAATGTCTGAGACATGTCTTCAAATGCAGGTTGTCTTTCACTTTCTGGAGCAAACTAGATTCGCATATGAGGATGTCACAGACGAAAACAATATTTCATACCGATTTATTGTTTAAAGTAGAAAAAATTCTGTGCAACTTCCGAATATTTGTGATACTATTCGTGGCATAAAACAATTGTGATCGAAAAATATTTTCTTCTTAAAAATCCTTTATAATACGATTTGGGATACTGCAACTTTGTGTAGAAGCTCAAAATGTTTGACAAAAAGGTCGACATACAAATGTAACCTTAGTTTACTTCATTCATGCAAATGTCAATAATATAATACTCTAATCAATCTTTGAGCTTGGGAAAGTATTTTTTCAATTCATTCACTTGGTCAAGCTCCAATGCCTTGCTTGTAAATTATCCTACACAAATTTATGGTATTACATATTATACAATAAAATCATCACACACATATCCAAATGAGTACATCACAAAATACTAACTATACAATATTGCAACAACAGTAAAAAGTCAATGAGTAGAATTAGATTCATGATGATACCAATAACCAAAATGCAAAAATCATCATCACCATCGGCGAAGATCTATATTCAGAGAGAAAGACAGGTAAAATAAACTTAATTATAAATTATTGCAAACTCATTCTAGGCAAATAATAGCAAATCGACGGCAAGAAGTTCACATAACTACAGCGTTATATGTAAATTTGAACAGCATCATTTCTTCAGGTGGATTCCTAAGCAAACTGCGAGCTCAGCTTTTTGTATCTTTCCATCTTTGTTGGCATCTGAATGTTTCATCACTGCCTCTTTAAATTGGTTCAATTCATTTGCCGATAAAGGACCCTGGAGGTACAGAAATTACAATATTGCGATGTTGATTATTATGTGTAAAAACGATATTCTAAGAGATTATCCGATTCAAAATACTATTATTGGCAATAAATTCTGGAAATTTACCTTTAAATGTATAAACAAACTGACAATTGGTCTAAAACCTTGTCTCACTCGAACCTGCTTATCAACAAGGCAGGTTGCACAGATATATAGAAAAAAAGGTTCAGTTGCTACATAGTGGCTCCATTATTTAAAATCAGTAAAAATAGCAGGAATCAATTTGACAAAAAATCAAAGTTATTGTCTCGTACTCTCTTTCATACTTAAATTGAGAAGAAAAGCAATTTTCAACCTATAAAAACAACAGAAACAATATTCTATAACGATCTATAAGCCTCCTCAAAAGTGAGTACTCATAAATTTGATTGACTTATAAGATGATAAAACAACCCAACAGTGTTAGACGGACAAACAAATATAATCTGACCCGTATGACTTCCATCATGTCTTTGACGAACCCGTCGATCTCGACTCCTTCAAGAGCACCAGTGTTTCCCTGAAAAATATAGATGTCAGCCTTATCGACAACAAAGTCATTCAAGGTATTTAAAAATTGGGAATATGCTTTATATAATAAACCATCAATAACAATGTATTGTTTAAGGAAAATCTGACTGAAATCCCCTTTCTCAAACGACAAGTCTTCTCAGAACGATTTAGTTAAAGATAATAGGCCTCCTATTCCTTATGAAATTATTTAATGGAATATTTTTATTTCCAAGACAATAAATATGTGAAGATACTAAACAAGTCACTTACTACGTCATAATAACGGAATATTTTTTCGAAATCCCTTTTTCGTTCTTCTTGTGATGAATCCTACAAAACACATTTTGTATGAAATTATATTCTATCATTCTGAGTATTTCTCAAAAGATTTGAATTCAACTAGCCATGTTGAGTTACCTTACATTACAATATGTTATTCTTGTTATGAAGTAATTTTTGAAACATATCGCTGGATTTGCAATGCAAACTTTGTGGTTTGGTAGAGGCAGTGCGAAAATGAATTATTCATGAAAATGCTATCTTGCAGCTTCCCAATGCCAGTAATATAATAAATGCAATGCTAAGCGCTATTTCACCTATTTCAGAAGAATCGGTGATGTACAAAATATGGGTTTCTATTTTGCATTACAACTTAAAAGTACAATACATTTTCAAATTACAGTTATCACAATTTCTCTTGGTATATGAGTACATACGTTGTCCATGACTTTGGTAATTAGCCATAGGCAACAAAGGGCATATGGGTCGCGATGGGGAGACTGTTAAAAAGCTTGTATTAGGACATTCTGGCACTGAAATTTTATGCGAGATACTCAGCCATTTTATTGAAGTATTTTGTCTTGTTTATGTTGAACACGCAGATTAACTTCGAAAAATTACCTCGATGCGGAAACTCAGAAGAAAATTTTCTGTAAGATTAAGAAGTTGTGCCAAATCTTTTAAATCCAAAAGGCCGTCGTTGTTGCGGTCGTATAAATCCATCTAAAAATTAATAGAGAACATTTTACAACTAAGCCAAAAGTACCCAGAAAAGTTTAAAACGACATTAATAGTTAAACAAACTTTTTTTTGGTTTCCTCGTGCAAAAAGTATCTCGTAAAATCCAAAGACGCATAATCTCAGTACGAGTTTAAATTATTTAAGTCTTGCGGGTGACACAGGAAGAAATCGATTTATCGGCTTTTAAGAAAACTAATGCAAACGTTATTTCAAATCTTGATAGTGGCCATCACAAACAATTGCTCGCTCGGCAAAATACAAGCTGTACAAAGGCCAAACAAACACAACTAAAAAATTCAAATAAAAATCAAGAATCATTGGTAAAACTTACGATAGATTTAGCATATTCTTTGATTTTGTTCGGATGTAGCATTTCTCCAGATTGGTTCACAAAATCAGTCACGAAGTTCTCAACGAAACAAGATAATATACCAAAATTAATCAATTTGAATCACTCATTTATATAACGTTAAACACTTGTGTATAGCTAACTAAGTCAGATGATGGACAGAAGTGTATACATTATTGTTTTAGTCTTTGTCTTCTGTTTTAGTCATTATAATGGTATTGTTCTAATGGTTACGTTAGGTTTTTCTTGGTAATGAACTGCTGATGATTGTAACAATAAGAAGGGAAAGCTTTCAGTCGGAAGAGACAATTCAACCAGTGCCATCGGTCATTTTAGGTTGAAATAAGTATTCTCTAGGGATGAGCCGATTTCGTTTACTAACTCGAGAATCTACGCATTTATAAAACTCGGATTCGAGATCGAGTCTGCATCATTTTTTACTAAGGATTCGAGTCCTTTTAAACAGTTCAGCCTTTTTATCGGTGCTTACGCTGTATACGTTTGCCTCTATAACGGCCAGTACGAACAATATCTAGTTAAATTATTTAATCAGATGGCTAAGAATAAATATAGTTAATGTATCACGGGGTGTCATCAATAAATTTTAACCTTTTGCAGTAACGATCACATCGGGAAATCTGACTGAACTATAGCAATACCATATTATGTATTAAGTGTACTTTCCCGATGCGCTGTTAAAGCATCTATGCTTTTTAAAAAACAAGAACACAGTCGGAAACATGTTTTTTGCGGTTCGATTATGACGTCATCGACTCTGAAAGTTCGAATCGAGTCCATGACCTATTACTCGGATTCTTCATATCCCTAGCAATTTCTCGAGTTCTTTTTCCAAGTCTTGTCTAGTTCGATTTGACCTCAACTTATTCCGGAAAACGACAGCGTGAAAAAGGGCAACACAGAAACTTGCCTGCTCGGGTTATATTATTCCAAGCATTCATGCTTAGCTGATATAGTGAGGAAGTCGGAAGGTCACTTGAGAAGATTTACAACAAAATGTTAACTGAAATGTAGTGATGCTCTATTTTACGAAATATATTTGGTTACATTCCATTTCATTCGCGAGGAAGTTTACAAACTTTCGAATCCTATTCAGTTTGTTATGCAACACTGTTAGTCTACCAGCTTGGCAATGACAAATGAAACATATATATATAAGATTTTCTTACCTCAAGTTCGGGAACAGTGAGAAATCCGCTCAGGTTACGATCATATTTTCGCCAAATCTAAAACAAATATGAAAACATATTATATCCCATTGCAGTATTACAGGGAGAAACCAAAAAGAAAGAAAACTAGAAACATTGCTTTTTACTCTTATAAAACCTGTTCAAGTAATGACTGAAATATTTTCTCAGTTTATGCAATATAATCACATCTGTCGTCAATTGACAATGTTTAAAGCATAACCGCAGACATATCATCAAACCATTTCTACCGATTCGCTATTATCTGAGAAATTAATATAACAGTATGCAACCAGGTAAAAACTTTGCAAGTACTCTCTGGCCTACAGTGCCTATCATTAATGCCCTTATACGCAGGGCTGCCACAACGTCCTTATTTCGGAGAAACGTCCTCTTTTTGACACATGTACTTATTTTTGTTTCATTTAAGAGGTTCATGTTTTTATACCCATGCAAGCACTTAGATTGGTCAATTCGAATGATGGATTCGCTAGAAAGGATATTAGAACCTCACTGATTGCTAGGCGCATTCATAACGTAAGGGAAAGTGAACTTGGAAGTGAGATGGAACAGATTGTTTAGACACGGGTCGCAATGGCATGAATCCCTTTTGTTTACAACATTTCGTCCATTGTTATTTTATTACTATGTTTCCCAGATGTCCTTTTTTTGGGGTTCATATCGATGACAGCCCTGGTTATAAGCCAATAGGGCGCAAGTGAAAAAATACTATGATAGAGTTATTTCAGGTCGAAGAACTCATCGGTTCATTTTAGTATATTTCCGGGCGATAGGTATATTGCAGGTCATACCAGTACGCGGAAGTAATAAGTATCCATGTATTTTAAGAAACAAGCTGGGCATACATGGAGTTATCAAATTATGAGATATCTTGTGAATAAGTAAACAAAGAACATCAGTCTATTTACATGAAACAAAATACCGTGCAGTTACGTATTATTGAAATTGTAAATATAATGTATACGTTTTCTCCAATTCATAAAATGGGTAAAAACGTGACAGCGATATTAACCCGAAAACTAAATGAAATTAATAAAGCAATTATGGAACGTAACATACCTCCATGAATTTGACACTTGAGCCTAGAGGAACAGATCTTCGGAATAATAAAAGAAATACTTGTTCGTTGGGAAGAAGCATCTGGGCAAGCTGTTGAACGAATTATACAATTAGGAAATGTATTCAGCTGACATTGATATTTAGTCAAATATTGATTTCTATTTCATTATGTATTGCGCAGAATCGTATATCTTGTAATTTGATTTGTAACACTGGAAATTCAGCATTATATAGATGCTATTGCAACGTATAAATTTCGATTGCACTCTATGAACGTACGCTTGTTGTAAATGGGAATTGTGAGTATTTACGTGAAAATATGCATTTTAGACATGCTTACTCAGTATAATATACATATTATGGTGTAGTCATGGAAATCATTGATATACAACGATTTATCATAATATGATTTACAGAAGAAGTTTTTTAAAAATGCAATTTTAATTATCTAATTCTAAAAAAAGTATCGACCTTCTGCGTGCAGTATTCCTTGACCTGTTTTTATTCTACGATATGCTTTTAAGGTTTCAAAATGCCTCATCACTGGTTTGCTATTATAATTGGAAGTTATTGCACAATAATTAAAAACAATATTGATCACGCTAAAACTCTTGAATTTTTTACAAATATAAGTTTGGACTAGAATTACACATAGGAAAATATTTTTTCCAAATAACGATAGATACAAGTACACGTTATTGGGTGTGATTTTTATTATGCTTTCTTTATATGTGCTTTACCGTTGAAGAATTTTTTCTATTTCAAAATTTGATGAAAGTCGTGATATTCTTTCTCTTCATTAGCGACTAATTTCGAAAACATGTTCGAAATAGAACAATTTTTTCACAAGTATTTAGTACTTAAGACATGAAAAGTAAGTATTATGCAATAATCCAACATTATTTACCATTTACCGCCATGCTTTTCTATATGCCATTTATGTGCAACTTTGAGATTGGTGGATGATTTTTTAATATTAGTGGAAGTTGAGAGTTGATGTTTGAGATATGTAACAATTTTGCACCATATATTTTATTTTAATATATTACTCATCATTATAATCTGCTTTACTCACGTATGCAGTTTAATGAATTGTAGTAATTGTATAAAATTAAGCTATGTCCACTGTACCTCGACCATTGATATCTTTCCATTTTTCTCCAGGTCATACGCGGACATTAGAGTCTTTTTTAAACTTTTGAACTCTTCTTTTGTCGGTTTCTACATTTTATTAAAAAAAATAATTTTTTCAAACATATGGCAAACAACATGACTAATGTGAGGAAACAGTTATTTCAGTACTATATACGTTATTTTGAAATATAAACTTTTTTTCATCTAAAACTTTGACGATGAGAAAACAAGTCAACAATAGTCAAGAAGCGATTTTACAAAATTGTAAATCGAAATCATCAAATATAATACCAATGTATTATAATAGATAATGTTCATTCGGGAAGATATTCGCTCAAAATATATTCGTATAACTACAAGTTTGATCTCATGGCCGCATGCCATCTTCAAATATATACCCTGACATATAGTGCTTAATTAAATCATCAAATCTCCAGCCGCCCCACACAGAATGTATGCAATCTCGTGCCGAAATACATTGGGAAATTTTTGCAAAAATTGGTATTTAAACAATCATTAATATATGGTTTAAATACTTCTTTTCGTGCATTCAAAACTTACCGTTTCGTTGTGCTCCTTTTGATGAAAAATATAAATTTGGTAATATTTTCAACTTGATGCCGTTTGACAAACGCGGATGGGCAATATGTGATACATTAAAATTTCATACCGCTAAAATGGATAGCTCGTTTTGCAGACAATATACCGTCATGCATTAGAAGTGTTAGAAAAGAAATTAATTATTCAACGACTCTGGTGTTGAAAATGTAACTGATTCCCTGTGGGTTTTAAAGCCGAGTCGAATTGATTACGATCAAAATTTGGACAACAGCAACTTTTCTGGATCTTATGATATTTATCTAGAAGAGGTTTGTGTGGTGTGTGCAATAGGGAATTTGCAGAGTGACATCATCCAGAGAGGCGTAAACATATCAACATTTTAAAAAGTTTACCTTTTGCAGTATTTTCGTTCCGACTTCTTCAACAAAATGATCCAACTCCTTGCCCTCCATGTATCCGCTCTCTGAAATGGAATGAAATATTTAAATTTTCGGTTTATCAATTTACTGCAACAATAACGATAATCAGTAAACCTTCAGTTGGCAGCAACCGCTTGTGAAATTAATTTGAAACACCCATTTTTTATTGATTCCGAATCCTAACATAAAAATCAGTTTTGAAATATATCTTATCTCATCATATTTCTACAAAAACATATCATAAAGCACAATCTTTGCGAATGTTTTGGTTTATTATCTACAACATTCAAATATTCCTACTGAAATAATTTTGGAATGATGGAAACAGTACCCAAATTCTCATATATTGCACGTAATATATTTCTACTTCAAAATTAGATGTAATCTAGAAAAAATATATAACAATTTTGTGCAATACGAATACATTCCAAACAATGCAGACTTACTATCCTTGTCAAAATGATTCCATATTTCCGCAAATTTGATCGCATTTATTTCGGAGAAATCGAAACCTGGTGCTCCAAAAATTGTTTTTTGCTCCATTATTTGTTTTTTAGTTAAAAATAATTAATATACAATCTGAAAATGTGCATATATATATATATATGGTACGAATACAGTAAAAAACTTTAATCAACGTATTTGACCTATGCAATCCTTCTTGTAAGACCTATACTTGAGATTAGCTTACGCTACAAAACTGCTGAAACTATTTAACAGTATGGTAACTGTTGATACTGCAGTATCTATGCTTATCACTAGTAATATGTCGCACACCATTCGTAGTACAACTCATATGACTAAAAGTGAGTAATAAAAAATGAAAGATCCAAAGGAAATGTGGTCCATATTCTCTACTGTGTACATTCATGCATAGATATCCCTGATTAATACTCGGGATGATGACGCTATACGTTTGATTGACGTGAAACTTCCTATTCATATATATTACTTTGTTTGGATATATCAACGCCATGACAAAACTATTTTGACGAAATCATCGGTAATTTTTAAAACCATTCATCCTGATGAATCAACCGCTTATGTGCTCAACAATATCAGATTCTATGCTTTTGACAATGACAATTAATGTCAATAACGCCTGTGGAAAACAATATTCATCCTACTGATGACGTGTAGGCTTGAATTTATAGTGTTTGAAAAAGTTAATTACAGATCTAACAGAACATGATTTAATGGCTACTCGTATAATGTAATACTTTTGTGGTCGCTCTTTTTGCGCCGTTTGGCAATTCCATCCTATGTATCGTTAGGACTGAATCTGGTCACTCGGACAGTAAATAGCGTAAGTAAATAGCGCGGCAACCCTTTAAACATTAAGCGAGGTATAAAACGTTAAGTACGACTTCGAACTTCAGTGGTGAAATCTATGCCCTCGTGCTGCAATGCTCGCCACTTCCGCATATGACAAACTTGCTTACTCAGTTTTGTTTTAATTTAAATATTGATGCGCAGCCTATTTTGGTTTCGCAAAATCTGAATTCTTTCACACGCTGCGACAAAACTGGATTGTTCGCACTAGATCGACCCTGCATAGCACTGGCGGTTGTTTATATCCTTATTGCAATAATGCATGTACAGCATACTGCAACGGAAATGAATACACTTAATAGTCGTCATATAACGGAAAAGTCAAACAATACTTTCATCTCAGTGGAAAGACATACTGGTGTTAACATTTGCATTAAAAAGTTCCTTGGATGTCTAGTTGATGTAATAAATATACTTTTTGCATGGTGGGCAATTAAACTGCTATTTCGACTACTTGAACTGATTCGGTTTTCGGATTTTAATTGTCAGATAACTCAAATTGAGTTGCGATTTTTACATCAGTTGTCGAACAGTCCAAATTTGCAATATTCTGCGAATATGACAAATGAGGTGCTTCGAAATAATTCATGACTACGAATGCCTATCCAGATAGATGATGAGTGCACTATCTTGCGAACGACCGCTGGCCGCTGCATCTGTCCGATGTATCGAAAATGAAAATTTAGTGTAGCACACTTTCGATTCTGATCTATACTTTCCGCAGTAATTAGCCCATAAAACACATCTACAGAATAAGGCAATGAATTCAGAACTAGACTTTTATACTGTTCTTTTTTCTGTTCCATCTTAATTATTGTGAGCCTTCAAGTGTAGAAATCAATAAAACGCGGTTTCCAGATGCCGCGGACGTACTCGCGTAACAGATATACCAGGAAATACATGTCATGTATAATTTCAGAGGTTGGGGATTTTGAATCAAAATGCGGTTTATAGGCTTATTAGATAAAATTGTACCAATTGAAAGGTTTTTCCTTTCTGCCAAATTTTTGTGGTTAATCAATGGCCGAGTCGTGATAAAAATTCAAGATATTCAATTAGGACAGAAACAGAACTGTAATGCCGTGATCATTAGTTTTTCGATGGTGGCAAGGTTTAAAAAACGATAAGTGGGAAACTTTGGATCAGTTATATATTATTTGTTTAATATTTACCAAGATTTGCTTTAAAATTCCTCTTCGCAGTTTGTTCTTTTCCATCAAACAAACTACCTTATTTACTACGCTATGATATCTATATGTTATATGCAAAAAAAAACGTTTGAAAACACCCAATATAGTAAATATGTTGAAAAGAAAAGCATTTTTGTGTAGATTCATATTCAATAACGTATTTTATTGGAATTTGAGGGGCCACCATAAAGAAGATAAATTTTTTATTTCACATCATTCACTATTAAACTACCAGCTTTTTGTTACAAGCATAGCCAATACTAAATTTGAAAAACTCGTTTGTTTCATAATTGTGTTATATGAAAATTTAATTCTTTATCAATTAAATATTGATTTTTAAGACGTATACCGTAGATTTATACATTAAATTTTACAATGGGCTTATACAGCCATGAATGATTAATTTCTACAACGCATAATGCCACGGTGAAACTATTTATGCTGGTTATACTATGAATTAATTATTAAGTTAACTCCCTTCTACGTCTGTTTTGGCGAACTTGAGTGAACTTTCCCAAATTCTACAACTCGAAAACACCCAAGAAATCAGAGAAATTCATTTTTGAACGTTGGAATCAATCTATAAATATAAAGTTTTGGGGCCATATACTAATCTTTTTCCATCTGATCACACTACATACATAAAATTATTGTTCTGCAATTCGAAGATGTTCAATTAGGAGGGTGCAGTATAAAATTGCTAATCAATATAAATAAACCTCCAAACTGGTGTGTCTATATACCTGTCTATGAAGAAATGTCGAGTAACAACAAAGAGTTGCTTGCTTCTTTCTAGGGTAGTCTGTCAACAGACGCTCCATACTTTGTATTTGGACACTGCGATGTATTGCATTGTCGAAAGCTATAAAAGTATTTTCCACGACAAGGAAGTCGATTAACAATTGACAAAAACCTACGATATTAAATACGATTCTAAGCCTCAGTAAATATTTTAATAATTCCTTGACTTGCTGTTTGACCGAGTATATTGATTGATAAATGAACGTTGACTTTTTGTTTCCTGAACAGTAAGAATGACGTCATTTTACCAGCAAACAAGGTGGTGTAGAATGACATAATCAAAAACCAAAAATTAACATGCGTAAATGAATTTGCGATGTTTTGACAGTTGAGGTGCAAAACCAAATTTGATCATGAGTAAACGTAAGTGCACACTTCAAACTCTATTCTGTAAATTCTTTTTGTTACATTTGCTTCCGTGCTCAGATCAAGCACAAGCAGGAGAATGGAGTCTACAGTCTACAATGAATCAAATTAAATCGCTAGAGATTAATGTATCTATAATACAAATACAAAACGTGTAAGTTGAATGCGTCTCGAGTTACTATTTTCTATTTCCCTAATCATCACAATTTCACTGCTTTACTCGAACAAACAATAAATATAGATTTATCAAGTCGATACAATCTAACAGCGTAGATTTAAGAGGAAAAACTAAAATGATACATGAGATACAAATAAAAAATTCTTCTGAATTCAAAGGAAGTTTATGAATTTCAATGATTTCTGCAATTTGTAATAGGAGTAAAACTATCCTGATCCAGCCGCGTATAAGATGTGCCATAGTCTCCATAGAGACTTGAGACTGCATCATCTTAGTTGCATATTGATCAAAAATGATATTCTTTCCTAAAGGTTGTTGAAAGCTGCAAAAACCAACTTTAATTCACAATAACCTCCAGCATAGAAGGTCGTACATCGTCATTCATTGCCTATCAGGAACAACACTTATTCGGCAATCGGACAGAAAAGTTTCAATAATCAGGAAAATTTGATCCGATCTTATTTTGGGCAAACGTGCTTCACATCAAACTCTACTAAATGGATGTTTGACATCCAATAAAGTTTCCTTGACCTCCCAGGTCCTAGGACGATACAATAAAAAGCTATTTCCTAATTCTCACTGTCTACTTATTATTTTAATTGACTTTCAAACTGTAATATTATAAATAAATAAATAAAAAGATAATGCCAAATGTTGGGAATAAGTTTTGGAAGAATCATCGGATACGTACGCTTCGTCGTCTGGACCTATAGGCTTTTCTCGCCTTACAGAGCTCTGGTCGTCGGTATGTTCAAAGAAGCCGGTATGCGGTATGCTTTACCACTGGTCTCGTCGCTCCGTGACGGCTGTAGCTGAGTTCAAACCCGGCTCTGTCCTATTATAGTAGTTGCTGACTATTATGACAGTGAGCGATGTTTTCCCCATCGGCTTACATTTTACGTCGACCGCTGTAAAAACGTACACGACTACCGGCGTACGCTTCCTGACAGATCTTGTTTTTATTTTCTTTGCGTGTGGGCTGAGGAATTGACAGTGGAATATTTTGGCCCTACGGAACGGAGTGAAGACTGCCGTCCTTCTGTGAGATTTTGTCGTGTGCAAAAGTTCTTTGTTCGCTTTTACTACAGCGCTCACTAAAGCCTTGTCGGTCTAGACTCCAGGAGATGTTAAAGTGTTAGATGGAATTTGTGTAAGTTCTTAAACCTGTGAAAAATATTCAAGCCATCTAACGCTACACATCTAAGAAGGTATCCAAAGAGTATCTGAAGTCATATCTGAACTTCTGGCGTTTACTTGTCTTCTTATTATGAAGAAGGTTTGAAATGTGAAATAATGGTGACAAACCAATTGTAGTTAAAATGAAAATATTGCTAAATTTTACCGGATGACTTGCTGATATAATATAAATTTGACGATATAAATTAAAACAAGGGTTCTGAAAATATGACCAGGGAAGTGTCATTGGGAATTTTAGGATTAGAATGGATTTGTCTCAATACCCACCACAAGGTGCGCATAAATTAAAAAAAAATTTGAAGGATAACTGATTGCTTGTCCCGTGTTGTCATTATTTTAGCCATTCTGTTTAAGATCTGGCATAACGATTAAATTACCGCTCGTTTATCCGTTGTGTTGTTCAATATACCAGAGCGCACACGTCACAATGTAGGTAATTATCGCGATGTTGGACTTGTTTGATATTAAACAGAAAAATTTCAGTTATGAAATGATGTAAAAATTGTTCAACACAGATCCCGATCAGATCGTCTGTTCTAGCGTACAATGGGAAATTGCCACTACACGCAAATTTGGGTCAGAATTTTCATCCTTGGTTACGAGCAAATGTCAGAAATGACTTACATGCTGCCCCGTCGAAAACGAAGTCACAATTTAATGTAACTGCTGAAACGAAATAACAGAAATATTTATATTGAAGATTCTTTTCCCCATTTTTATCGTTTAAATCAGTTTGCGATAGGGGTCGCACAAACAAAAATAAAATTATTTTAGGGGGACCTGTGAAAAAGTTCAAGAACTCTTGAACTAGACAATTCTTTGGACATTTTATATTTTTTTCAATAATAGAAGACTTCAAACATCATATCTATTAGTCATTCAAATTTAATAAATTTGTAAATCAGTAAAAAAACAAGTAGACTCTTCGTATCACCAAGTTCTGTATCAATAACAATTCAATAAAAGGAAAGAATAAGTTTTATAGGTATATGTCACTAATGAAAAGTTAAGTTTCATTTTTATATAGATTCAGAGTAATAGATGGCCATGTCACATCTGCTCTGATATGCATGCTCTTGGAATAGCGGGAGTACGATTAGCTATTGCTGATGCATTGTTCACAGTGTACACCAGCCGTCAAGTGTGAGCACTCACACATCACAATTAATCCAGCGAACCTGTCAAGTAGTTGAATTGGATTCTGAGATAGAATAATCTGGTTGAATATAACATATGTAGTTTGTACGAACAACCATTCAGAATCAGAAAAATAATTAGTAGTGATCGGTAGAATCGCCGATGGTTCAGAATTTTCATTTTCTAACTGGTAATTGAACAGACCCCATGGGTCACTGAATTCCTTTATCAGCGACGTAACGTAGTCGATGCTCCAAATTTGATCCAGACTTTTTTCATTGTATAATTGGCTTAGCCGTGATCTAGTTTCCGATGCTCTATTCAGAGCGTCTGCTGAATATACTTGTTCTAAAAGTTTCATTTTACATTCAGATCCATATAGACACATGAAGTTGCCACAGAGCAGATTTTGAACGCCATTTCGAAAATCATTGTAAGCTGACCTGACTTCGTAGATTTCTACAGTTCCATCTTTACAAATAAAAATACAAAATATTCGATTTAAAGGAAGAAAAAAAAATACATCAAAATTTTCAAATATTCCGACACCTCATCAATTTTCATTATTTACGATTTAACCAAACCTAAATTCTAATTTAGATCAAAAATTACATTGAATTAAGGCAACTATAAAATGGAAATCATTTAAAGTGATTTCGACTGACAAAAATCAAAAAAGCAACATTCCACATTGCGAATAGAAAATTTTCTGCGTTTCTCAGAATATTTCTATAGTCGCTCATGGTGACCTCACAATACCAATAATCATTGCTTGATGCCATAATAGAGCGGGTCTGTATGTTTGTCGCAATGCTACGTGCAGAAAATTTATAATTGTGTATGCCAGAATATTGTACGCATGTTAAATATTTAGTTTTCTTACTTTGGTTACTATGGTCTAATCATTGATGACCAGTGACGATCTCAAAACGTAGCCAATTGTTACAATAAAAAAATAGAACATCTTACAGGATGTGGAGTGCTTAATATTTTCGGAACGTCACAAACTCACGCTTTTTTGAAACATATCCACATGTGGCAACATCCACTTATGTGGCAACATATTTTAAATTTGGTTGAAGGATCAAAAATGTAGACCTATATTGGATTTTCCAAATATATCAATAGATATATCACTACACGGCGTCATTCGCGTTACGGCATAGGATAGGATATACATAGATATCACGTGGGGGGGGGGGGGATTCCATTAATCCTCTCACACATAATTAGCCCCGCATGGGCTTCGAACCTGCGAAATCATAGGTGCGGTGGCGAGAGTATCCCTGACGCTCAGCACGATGCGCCACACCACCGAGCCCTACCGAAGTCGGAGAGGAATTTGAACGAAAAATACCTTGGTCAAAATTCCTAGTAATAACTGAAAACATCGGCCTGGCAGGCCCTCTTGGCAGCAACAAGTTCTGTTACATGTCGATTCATTTTGTTTATTTGAATTCTATATGAATCCCAAAATATTCACACAGAAATTAGGTTTTTAAAAAACATAATTCATTGCATGGAATACTTACCTGGTAACTCAGCCCCAGTATGGGGGTTTAAACCCCACGATAAGAAATGTACTTGTTCAGCTTTTACACTCAAATATTTTATATTATCGAGGATTAATTCTTCGCCATGTTCATCAACAGTGACCATAACTGTAAGTAGGAGAAGGACGAAATCAATGATAATTGATCACAATCGTGATAAACATTTTAAACAGTTTAGTTTTATTGGAATCGATCATTTGCATGTGAATACAGCAAAAATCGGGCCAACTTATAATTCTGCATTTGATAAACATCACAATGTGACTCGCCCATACAAACTATTATATTTTGCCGACTATCTAATATTCATTTATCACATTATACCAACCTTCCACAGCCAACACAGCATTCAGCGACGCAATAAGAATGAGGAACAGCATATGGACTCCAATGTTCAGTTCCATTTGCCTCATATGTTGCTATTCGGCAATTTTTTTTGTAATGCTTCGGTACTAGTTGATCAAATCTAGCTTTTATTCAGAGCATGTACGCAAAAGTGAAACGGAACTTCGCAAACTCTTCGTATTTTCCTGCATCCGTAAACAGAGAGATTACTAACAAGTATCCGTTTCAGAATATACATCATAACATTACCGCGTTCCCCAATTTTTGTTGTCTTAGATATCACACTGGGTTGATTTTTGAGATATGTTTTATTTTAATATAATAAAAAAGTTGAAAGGGAAAAATTGAATATCGAAAATTAAATTAATGTTGTGATATGAATTACCAAGCAATGTATACGAATAAACTATGATATTAGTTAGTAATGGATGCGACAATATCTACAACCACAGAGATCTGCATACAATACAGTCTGTTTTAAACATTCCCCAATTGTTGAAGCCACTGGATAAGATAAGAGTGTTGGAATTGCGTATTTTCATGATGAAATGTTTTTGATTATTTTTCTTTTGATCGCTACAGTTTCAGTGATATATATTTTAATTAAGACTAATCTCTAACTAGACTAATTTTTTTTTCGGCGACAGGGTTGAATTCGCGTCCTGCCATTTTCACGGTAAAAATAAAATGCGCCGTCTCTTGTATCATAATCCATAATTTACCCATGTATTCGTATTTTTCGCTGATTCATAAAGGCGAAATATTCTTTTTCCGACGTCTGTACAGCTTACCTTTTCGCGATATTTCATTGTTGTCGGTCTGTCAGGTTGTCCCGTGCTATGCCATGTACTATGAACAGTCGTTGTTGCAATAAAATTGCTGTTTATAAGAAAACAATCCGATAACATATTTTGCGTTTTATTTATACAGGGGATGATTTTGAGGAATACACGTTCCGTATGTAGGTATGCTTGTCTACGATTGCGTTTCCTACTTTCTACTATTTTGATATAATATATGTTGTTATGAGGATAGACGGTAATGTATATAGAACCATACGTATTTTGTGTGATTCCATTTATATTTGATCACCAAATTATGATATCTGAACTTAATGAATGCCTTCATTGAATTTATTACAGAGGGAATAGGAGCCTTTCGCATATTTCCAGTTGTATATCCGCACTAAATTCGTGCATGGAAACGCATTCCAATATCTGGTCGACGCGGACACGAACATATATATATGTTCATTTTCACACTAACACAGCTGCCTACTCATTATTGCAAAAATCATCACCAATTTTATAGCATTTTTGCATGCTACTAAAGCTTGTGATGAAGTTAAACGTGAATTAAACAGAAAAATTCCTAAAATATTGACGTCACTGACTGTGTCCATGTGTCGTGGACTGTTTATGTTTGTTAAATGGTGCGATTGTAAATCAGATATGTCCATAATGACACAACAAAGGATAGGTATTTAGTCCGTATCTATATATATGTTGTTTCTGTAGACCAGAGGTTTTCAACCCGCCTGTGCATATTTTGCGGCTCGCAAAGATCTTTGATGAACCCAAACATATATCACGATATCTGCGGCGTAACGAATATAAACGATTTTTCAATACGGTATCCGTCTTCTCATCCATTACAGCGCACGATAAGACTATGGATGGTGTCATCACAGAAAACAGTTGAATTACGTATTGTTAGTAAAAATTGAGTTACTTAGCTCGATCATCGCACCTTCCATCTACCCTTCGGAAATGCGCTTTACAATAGAATAAAAGTATTATGAAACATTGTTGTTGAGTATAATTATATTTTCCTCACGTTGCAAAATTCTGCCATAGTTCTCGACGCAACTGCAAACTTACGAATGCTACGCATTAACCACGTTTCAGAATGCATAAAAATGAATACAAGAAGCATATTAAACATCAGTATCGGACTAATACATGAATTAAATAGTATAAATACATGATAAAATTATTCTGTGGCCCGTCGCATCTTTTGTGGTTAAAATGCGGCCCGTTTACTTGGGAAGTTGAGTACCTCTGCTGTAGATCGTATTCCAAGCTGACGAAAAAGATTATGGCCGGTGCAAATTGCTAATTTGTGATATCTTAATTTCCCGCGTTATGACTGAATCTGGATAGGCGGTGTGGCGCACCGTACTACGCGCTAGGTTCTGCGTCGGTTCGCAGGTCCTTAGAACCTCATGCGGGGATAATTGCTGGACACCTTTTCGACACTGGTCGGTTACGGCTCCCTCCACCATCAAATCCATACATTTGAATACAACTAACTGATGTTGAATGTTTTGTAAAATATTTTCGGCGAGTTTACTATATTTCATTGAATCTGAGCGGCCATGCATGAGTCCCATTTGGACGAATTACCGTTTGAGTTAATTTTATTGCCACATTATTGTGGGGTTCGGTATTGATACTGTAGTGTAGTGCTTATTGTCCATGTTTATTCCAGTGTTCTGCAGTTTTCATTTAAGATATTCGATTTTTTTTGTTGACCTTGGGAAAAAAAACAGTCGGTATTACTCGGTAAGGTTATAATTTGTTTGCCTGTTGGTTATTTCATATATACGTGGCAAATGCCTATCGATTATAGTGTGGTTTGTTTTCTTCAGAAAATATCTTATTCTTTAATCGTCATCTGTTTGCGTAATCCATTTAGCTCGATCTGACATCTTCATTTGTACATTTTGTGCTGAACAAGAGCTTGATAATTTTTTACGAAACTTTTTAATTTTCGTATAAGTATCCAATTTCCAGCCGTTAAAAATTGTCAGTTAACGACCAAGGAGGCGCATTTTAAAACTTTGACATGGGCGCAATTTTACGTGGATACGCCACCGACTATATGGCTCTTTCTATAGCTGACCATGAAACGTCACTATCACGCGGTGTCTCGAAAATGTTATGTCCCACGTAGCCCATGGGACGCGTCCCGCATATGAGTGGTACAAATTTTTGACACACCCACTGCTACGTCATGCGTTTTCGCTCGCATTTCTGGATCCTTCAGAATTAATAGTTTCACACTCGAGTAGTTTTCCTGACGTTTCTATCACAGTTACGAATATGATTTTCTATACAGCAGAAGTTGTGGGCTACATGTACGATATCTACTCTAAACCAAATATTGAAGCATTCGCTGGTCAGAGCATCCAACTCGGCCCGTTCTATTGATCCCATACAGCAGCACGATCTCATGCATGAACAGTTGTAAGCTTTTCTTGGTAATCAAGTAATTAAGAAAGTAGAAAATATTTTTGACAGTGATAACTATAGGCACGGGATAAGCAAGTAAATGAAACAGTACCGGTAGTTATTTATATGTAAAAAAATCTATAGCAAAGCATCATGAGAGTCTAACTTTCCGTTTTGCTTTACTCTTTATTGCACCATTCTTTTTCGAATTCTTCTCTCTCTTTAATTCGCTCTGTAGTATTTTATGATAATGTTTGCTGTGCTTGGACTCTAGCGCAGTTCCTTCAAATTCCTGATAGAGAAAATAGTAAATTAAACAACAAGCTAAGTAATGATTAAATAAGCATAATAACAATAAAGTACCCTGAGAGTAGAGAATCAAAATTTCATATCAATTTCTAGGGCAATGATTAGACACTAACACTATATCACATAACAAAGCAGACTACTGCTTTTTATTCAGTTGCCAGTCCAAGTCGGGTATGAGAATATAGGATAGGATTTACATATTTATCCCGAGGGAGAGAAAAGCCGCTAAGATGGCTTAATCATTTGACAAACACAGCCTCTCGTCAGGTTACCAGTCCATGTCAGGTATGGGATTAGTTGGCCTGTTATTTGTTTCAGATGCATAGATTTGATGGTGGAGGATGCCGTACCCGACCAGCAGTTAAGTGAAGCACCTTACAGAGGCAAGGAGTCCAGCAATCCACTCGCACATATTTATCCCCACAGGATTCGAACCTCTGCAGGGCATATTGCTAACTCTTAGAATAATGCGCCTCACTGCCGAGCCATTTAACCATTTTATTGTTTGTTAGATTCGGATCGGTGAGGAAGCTGAAACCATAAGTAAGTGAACCATGAGATGAGATGGAATATCTACTATTATCTCGCCTATAAGTGGTTTTGGAAGGTGATGATTTAGTAGTTAAAAAAATGATTTAAAGGAATTTAAATCATACATACCTGTGGTGGTAGCACATTTGAAAAATACAACTGGCTTTGACATCCTTGCAGGTGTGTTTTGAGAGATGAATCAAACATTTGATGTGCCATTAAATCCTTATCGCTTTTACTGACATCGGCTTTCATCTGGGAAGCACGAACTTGCCACTGGAATAAAAACAATCGTCTCTCGCTGGATTTATGTCCCCATTCCGATGCAAGAAGAAGTGGTGTTTTTCCAAAATTGTCTTCTGATTTGATCAGTTCACCTTTGATCATTTATTGAACATTAAAAATTGCATGTGGAATAAATTATCAGCAGATACAAACATTATATAAAAATCACAATGCAAGAAACTAACCTGCACCATATGATAATAACAAATCAACACATGCATCTCGCCCAGACGCTGCTGCTACATGCAATGCAGTCCTACCACATTTTGTTGCTTTGGACACATCAGCACCTGATGGTAAAGAATATATCAAAACATGAGTCTTTCAATCGTTGAAACAGGTATGGCAATGGATGGCATCAAAAAAAAATGGCAAAAACACCAATAGTTTCAAGGCTACAAAAAGTATAAACAAGCTTCTCAAATTCAGATTACGAAATGCTGGGATAACAGTGAGAATTATCTATGTAGTTAAATTTCATTGTGATATATTCTATGTGCTTACTGAGTTACTGCCATAAGAAAAAATCTTCTATTTGTGAGGGATTGAGAAGAAAAAACTTTTTTCTATTCCAATGATTCTAATGTTTCTCATTTTTTCTTCTCAAATATATATTCATCATGTTACGAATAACGTTGATGAACTACCTGCTACAGACAAAACTTAGATAATCGACATCTAAATTGCTGTTATAATGCTAGAAAAACTCAAAATGAGATTCTAGGATTTCTGAGTTCGCACTGTTGGTTCATAATAGTTGAAATAAGTGCTCATTAAAAAGTGCTTTATTTTACTTGGTAAATTGCCTAAAACTTGTTTTTCCTAATTTAGCTGCCAAGTATACCTCTGAAAATGATCATAAGATAGGATTTACATATTTATCCCAGAGGTAAGGAAAGTCGATAAGCTTAATCATATGGGACAGGTATGTAATTAGTCAGTTATTTGTTCCAGATGCATTAGCTTGGTGGTGGAGGAAGCTGTAACTGACCAGCGGTTACATGAACCACCTTACGCTGGCGAGGAGTCCAGAAATCCTCAAACCTGCGAACCCATGCAGTGTAATCAGAGGTGCTATGGAGAGCGTGTTCCTAACGCTGAGCACGATTTGCCACACTGCTGAGTCGCTCATGTTCAAACAGATGGATGGAATCTTTAGCATCACTTGCGCTTCGAATATCCACTAGTTATTATTGCAGTGGTTTACATCGTAGGAGTTGTAACTTGGGTCACAAGGCGCAAGACACATTGGTGAAGGTCACAAGTTTACAAAAATTTGAAAATACTTTTGGATACCAATGAAAATATAAAGTCAAGCAACTCGAAAATTGACTGGATATGAGTAAAGACTTTTGAATTAAGTGCAATTTCAAAGTTGTGCATGAGTTCATGAAAGTTGGGCATGTTTTTCAATGAGTCTCATAAATGCTTCTCTACAGAACTATTGTGACCACATTTCCATATTTGGGAATCTTGTGGACAAGAATATATATAAACAGTCTTGTTGAAATTGGTATAACTTTGATCCACTTTTTACTTATGTATAAATTTGTGTCATTTTGCAATACAATAGCATGTATCTCAAATAGCAGAAACATATTCGATATTGAAAACAGAGAAGAGTTCATTCAGTGTTGAATAATCAGTATTTTTACTGCGTGAGTGAAGAGTATGATTGCACTTTTTAACTGATTGAAAAGAACTGCGTAACAGTTTCATCCACCAAAAATGTTTGTGTATCTGGAACAGAATTACACAACTTGGGGTGTCAAGCAGTAGATACTGTGGAGTGTGGCTTGTTTTTTGCATTGTTAAAAAATGAACTTACCTTTTGAAATTAATTTCTTCATAATATCAACTCGACCCCGATGAGCAGATACATATAATGCCACAGATTGTCGTTCAAAAAACCAATCAATCCTTCGTTCTTTACCCATGAAATTAGAATTTGGATCTTGATATTCACTGTCTGGTGTTACTCCTAATTTCATCACCTAAAATAATTTCATTCATGAGTTCATTACATTCATTCAAATTTTAAATGATACAATAATATCTAGTTGGAGCCATATTTTCACCGTTACAAAAGCTATCAGTTCAACAAATCGAATACCTCTCTGAGTTCACCTTTGACACAAGCTTGAATCAAGTGCATCCATGTTCGCCATATTTTCATTGTAATTTTGGCTCCTGAAACAATGTCGTGATGTTGAAGAGTGCTATTATCCTCCATGTCACCTAAACAAAAAAACAAAATTTTGATCAAGAAGAGAGTTTATCTAACACCAACTATCAAACATACCGTACTCTTTTTTTTGTTATTGGGACAGTATATTTAAAAAGTGCTAAAGAGAGCAAAAGCTTTGACAAAATGATGCAAACAGGTAGATCTGTAGATGGGAATTCAGAAATTAAATACTGATTATCATAGTTTTTTCGAATCATTTCAATCTGACAAACTCTTTCTTCAACATCAAATTCATATCTTTCTATTAATACAATGATAACCACCACAATAACAAAATATTAACAATGATGAATTCAACAGAATGCTGGACTGTTTGCAAGTGAACGCATAGGTTTATTCCACTTCCAAAGTGCGTTAGGAACACTGCGAGATTAAGGTGTGCAATCAACTTTTCTTAGTACCTATTGGACTAAGAATAAAGGTGTGCACCCCAAGGAGTCTTGGATTTTGAATAGGATAGGATAGGATTTACATATTTATCCCGGGGGAGAGGAAAGCCGATAAGACGGCTTATCCATATGGCGAACCACGGCCTCTCGTCCGGTTACCATTCCAAGTCGGGTGTGGGATTAGTTTTACTGTATTGTTTGTTTTCGGAGGCATGGACTTGGTGGTGGAGGAAGCCGTAACCGACCAGCGGTTACGTGAACCACCCAACGACGGCGAGGAGTCCAGCAATAATCTCGCACATAACCACCCCTGCATGGGATTCGAACCTGCGAACCCATGCAGAGTAATTAGAGGTGCGGTGGCGAGCGTATTCCTAAAGCTTAGCCCGTTGAGCCACACCGCCGCGCCCTGGTTCCTGTGGTCAAAGTAACTACACCTTGTCAACTGCACTTACCTTCGTCCAAGTACATCAACCTTTGTAAAGGTTTTGGTATTCCTGCAATAATTTCCAAATTGACTTTCAGTGTTTCAACGGTCATCTGAACGGTGACATTTTTAACCGTGAAAACTTCATTTGTTTCTTTTAAAAGAACGTCTACTGAGAATTCCTTTGTTGCATTTGACATAGTATGATAATAACCGTACTAAAACGAGATGCGGGATTAACGCTATCCGCGGTACCATATATTTCTTGCCCTAAATTCAAATGTATTATTCCTCAGCGTTCGCCAATCGCTGGACATGTACGGTACCGGTATGCTCTATGTTGACGATGTTTCGAAATTCAATTCTCCAGTACTGAAGGCTTGTGCTCCGCGTCTTCACGGTTCGTCGGATATTCCCATGGTGACAGAAATTTTCTGGTGCAGTTGGTTCCAACCTGAAATCAGGATCAATCAATTATTCTTATTTTATTCAGGTGCTTCTGATATGAACCACAACAATATATAATCATAATAACGGTAAGAACGGCTGAAATATGAGAGCGGAACGTAGGTAGGCGGTGTGGCGCATTGTGCTAAGTGTTAAAAATATGCTCGCTACGGCACCTCTGATTAACCTGCGTAGGCTCGAATCCCGTGGGAGATAATTATGTGCGATATGCTTGCCGGACTCCTCGCCGCCGTAAGGTGCTTCACGTAATCGCTGGTCGGTTATGGCATACTCTACCACCGAGTCCTATGCATCTGACTAGGGTTGGATTATCCGGATAACGGTTATCCGGATAACCGAGAATTACTTTGCTGTTTGATATCCGGATATTATTGTGACGATTAACCAGATAATAGAGGAGTATAAATAATTCATATGCGCATTAGTGATTTCTATATTTTTTGTTGAGTGGCGACTGATATCTCCCAGGGCATATAATAACAACTTTTATCCACACTACTCTGCCTGTATTTTAGCCATCCATGGAATGCTGTAGTGAACTTTACTGTTACATGCCGCTCGATTTTTTTCTTGTTACGTCGCGTAGTTCAAACTAAGTATTTAAAATATACTTATATATTAAATACTTTGCGACGCTTTTTGAGGATGTGGCTGCGATCATGACACTCGGTTCAAGCTGTTGATGGGCGCCAGATGCTTCCAGTCACTTCTATGCTCCTGTTTTTTTTATTGGCCTTAGCTGCTGCCTTGTTTTCTTTCACATTCCCGGCCTTTTTGGTAGTTTCCTTGATGACTCCAACAGCAACAGTCTGTCGCATGTCGCGGTTAATTGAGAAAATTTGAAACACACATTTTTGACTGCAAATAAGACAGTAAATGCTAACGAAAATACCACGACTCTTGATTTATGAGCCAGTGATGGATAAAACAAAACGCTATTCTAGGCGATGTTGAATCGCCAGCATTTCGTACTAATCGTATTTACTGAATATGCAACAAGAGTAACCTTTCACGGAATGTAACTTCTTATCAAATAGAAAATTTGAATATTGCCGATGTTAATTTCCCAAATAACCATGCGACACGGAAGAAAACAATCGGCGATGCTAACAAAACTAGCCTGTAACGATATTTTACGCTTCGGCCGCCTTTATTAGTGACTTTCTCGAAAATTAAAAAAAAAGAACTGTTCAACATTTGTGGTTTTCATGTAACTTTCCCAAAATAATTTGTTTGCAGGATGGTCTATATTATTTCAGCAAAGTTTAATTTGACAGACTTTGTATCGTGTCATGTTTTTCATTTACTCACCTAGGGTGATGAGTAAAGTTGTTCAAAAACTGGTGCAGCATTGGTTTGGCTCAGTTAATTTAGTTTAAAAAGTATTCGAATTAAACTTTAAGTTGTGGCCTAATTAGTACAAATGTGAGAATATTTAGAGTGACACGTTCAAAAGGTGAATTTTTCAAATTAGAAGGAATTCCTGACTATTTCGTTTTTTTCAATATCATCTTTCTTTTGTTATAAAAATTTCACGGACTTTGTCCTCCCTGTATTATATTTTTTTTGAGTCCGCGGAGCGTTTGAATGAATCCGCAACGAGCCAGAAATTCACTGCGCGCCGCAAACGTTTTTGCGATACTTAACTATCAGCCAAGTTACGATTTACGTTAGAATTTACATAAAACATAAAAAGCAAGTTCATTCACATAACACTAATCCAGTCAATAATTACTGGTTACTGAATAGGGCTGAGCATATATTCGAATATTCAACTTTTAGAATAGAAATTTACTATTCGAAGATTTGGTAACAGGTGACGCGACGGTTCACCTGCGCGTCGCTTTATTAAACAATTGGATTTCACAACTCACTTGCGGATTTCCGACGAAAACACGAGTCGGCACACGCGTCGATACATACCTAAGGGGTGTTTCTTACGAGTACGAGCAACGAGGAATAATTTTTTTTATGGTAAGTGACTAAGTGTCAATGATGGTAATCCAAATTTTTTAAATTGAAAAGCGGCAATACAAAATACTCAAAATAAAACGAAGAACACAATAAGTTTTATGATGGTTCGCGACCGATTAAAAACGCTTTTTTTTAGACATTGCAAATCGCAAAACTTCGGGTGCTACCGTGGTATACGTACCAGGGCTTTTCCCCTTAGGATTCTTTGCTTTACTGCCTCCGCATTAGTACGTACGGTACTGGAGCGCCGTAAGTGTTGTACGAACGGATCAGATTTGTCGAATTCACAAAAATACGAATCAAAACAAAATGTAATCAGACACTTTACCACGCATTTTTGTGTCCACGGATTGTCATGATATTTTGTGAGTGGTATTGTTTTTATTACGTCAACACAACCGCAGATTAAAATGATCACAATTGAATAAAGTAAGTCCTCGGGTTACGACGGCCCCGAATTACGCTGTTTCGAGGTTACGAACGCACTCCATTAAAATATAATACTGTAATATCGAAGCAAGATCATTGTAATCAAGAAAATCAGTGCTTTGGGCTCATTGGTTTTCGTCATTTACATCGTAAATTACGTGAACAATTGCGAACTATATACGAATATCGATATTGAATTTTTTCCTGTTTTTCTAATAAAGTACTTTTTTGCATTATTTGTACATTTTATTACAGTACCATACTTTACAATACAGTACGATATGTATAGAGTAATTTGTTTATAATGTTCCTATTTACACTGAAATTCGGGTTACACCGCGTCTCAAGAACGGAACAACGTCGTAAGTCGGGGGACTTACTGTAGTATATTAGTAAATCAAAATTACATGTCCATCGCCTTGCTTTATTATTATTAAATATATTTTTAATAAGTACTAAATCAAGTTGTACTTTCTGGAAAGTTATAGCAGATAGTAGGAATTTTCTAACGGCGATAACAAATTATATTCTCACATTTGTATGTTCGCAGATTGCCGTGGCATTTTAAAGAAGTAATGCTTTCATCTTGTCGTAAGTCAACGCAACCGCGAGTTACTATGAACACAATTAAATTAAGATAGAACGACATTTTAAATTGTCATTTTGTCATGGATTGAATATTGTGCTACAGAAAAGGCCTTTTCACGAACGCATAATTGCGGCAAATTTCCGATTTTGAAATTCGTTAAAATTCTGCTGTATTTGGTTTTATTGCTTTTTCACACAGAGTACGGTTGCAATAAACGGAAATCGAGTCCGCAAAGGTTTTCGCCGTTGAGAAAATAGTCCGCAACCAAAAAGGGTTGGGAAACGCTGTACTATATGTATGCTATTACAGTATATATGTACAAAGTTCGTCAATATTTCGTCGTGCAAGAAATCACAAAATAATACAGAACACAAAATACTATAGAAATGTGTGGTGGTTTTCGGTCAATTCACCGCAAAAATCTTGTGAAATGGGTTCTCTAAAATTAGCAGTAACTATCCGGTTAACCGGATAATTAAAATTTGGAATACCCGGATATATCCGTTATCCGGTTAATAAAAACTAAAGTTATCCGAGCTAACCGTACATCGGACACGAAATAGTCCGGCAGAATTGTGGCCGGTTGTTTTGAGGCATAAAGCTTTTTTTATTGTTTAGATATTATAATGCCGATGACATAAATAATGATACCCAGGTGGGTGTGGAGTATATAATGTTAAGCAATTTTTTCTAAGTGGATTTTAAGGCGCTCCGGAAGTATTCGTACCAAGATGACGCACATCCTGCACCCTGACCTGAGACATATACAATGATCAGGTTGTGCGCCATATTGGTACGAATACTTCGGGAGCACCTTTTCGTTAAAAACAATTATTTCATAACTACACGAGTTAGTTTTGAATATATAGTAACATTAAATCTCCTTACAATGTCAGAAATTCAATTTTAGTACAATAAATGGTAGTTTATTTCACTAATAGAAGCCAAGATCCATCGACAGCATCTAGCCACTCTCTTTTGCACTTTTTAAACTACATTTGTGTTGCCGTGTGCATTTCGTTTTCCTGCCTTCGGGACTTGAGAAATACTTTGTCAGTTGAAATGGATTGAAAAATTTGACCTCGTAATATAACCTTGCGAAGTCCAGAGGCTGTTTTATTAGCCGGAGCAACGTCGTTTAATCGTCATACAGTTTTATGAAACCCCTTGGCATAGTAATAGAGTAATTACAGTAATAGACCATCACGTATCATGACAAAATTGATCTTGTTGCAGTGGATCGCGGATCTTGGAGCCACATGCGGTTCTCAACTATCCTACCTGCGGCTCTCATTATCCTTTAAAAATCCATGTTTTCCATTGAAAATTGAACAATGACTTGAAATTGAAAGACTGAATGAAGTGCAGTGTAGTAGTAGCTTATATATTTACGGTTGAATTGATACTGTCGTTTTGAGTGCAACTTTTTTTTATGATGTCATAGGGTTCTTCGACAATGTTTGGCTTACGTTCCAGTAGTCAGTCAGTACACTGATTTCATTGTTTCCAGTAATCACAACAGTGGCGGCGCGTCAATAGGGCCAACCGGGGCAATGCCCCGGTTGTTTTTTTGGTATAATAAAAAATATTCGAAAAATACCTCAATATCGGTTGCACAGACTGTCTACACTAGCCATATTCTCCCGACATGGTTCATTTTTTGCTCGCAAAGCCTTCGCCGAACGTCGACGGGGCGACGCCGATTTTGCCCCGGTTGCTAATTGTATATCGTATTCTCTCTTTTATCTTCCACTCGCCGCGTTTGTCTCGTTTGTTTTCTGTTTCTTTTACTAAATCATCGGGGCCGATCGGGGCTAGCCCCGAAATTATGACGACACAATGCCGACGTTTCTTACAACAACGTGTTGACATATTCACGCATTCCTTCTCGTTCGTTGGTTGCTTGAAGAGTTGATAGTTTCCTCGCCTTCGTTTTTGTCGCTTGTTTCGCTATTTGAATCAGTTAGAGACCTTTAGTCCATTTGCTTTCGATTTTCCACATTCCTTTTGAGCTCCTCACTTCTTTCCGGCTCCGCATTTCTTAGACTTAGACCTCATAATGAATAAGGTTGATGCAACACTTCGCACTCCGTTTTCGCAGCTGCCGCTGGAACAAAAATTAGAGGTACAACGTCTTGGGCCTTATCAACCAAAAAATTGTTCACTGGAACAATCCCATGACGGAGGAAAGCGTCGACGTACATTCTGCGCAGAAACTTGGTATAAAAAACACGAATGGTTGTGTTACAGCGAGGACAAAAATGCACTTTTTTGTTTTTATTGCCTACTTCTTGCTACCGCCCGTGACTCACGTTGGTGTAAATTTGGTTTTAGAGATCTTAAACATCTTTCCGAGCGTGCCAGGGATCATCAATCTTCTATGGAGCATCTGGACAATTCAGTAAAATACCGAACATTCGGAAATGTTAATATTGCAGCACAGTTGGATGAAGGACGCGCGGTTTCTATTCGTCGGCACAACCAAAACGTCGAGAAAAACCGCCATGTTCTCGGTCGATTGATAGATGTTTTGAAGTTCATTGGTTGTCACGAGCTGTCCCTCCGTGGGCACGATGAACGGGCTGGCTCTTATAATAGAGGGGTATTTTTGGATATGGTGGAATACACCGCATCCCTAGATACAGTATTGAGAGATCATCTTGATGCCGCAACTGTTTCGAAAGGGACATCTAAGGATATCCAAAATGATTTGCTCGACTCTATGTATAAAATTTATTTACAACATTTGGCTCTGGAAATTGAGAATTGCCAGTTCCTTTCGATTCAGTCTGACGAGACAACTGACATCACGTGCGTTTCCCAACTGGCTGTGATTTTTCGGTTTGTGAAAGATGGTAAACCTACCGAGAGATTTCACAGCTTTGTACCAATCGTTGATCGCACGGCTTGCGGGATATCGGCTGTACTGAAAGAAGTGTTACAGCCTTACAACGCGAAGTCAAAATTGATAGCTCAAACTTATGACGTCGCGGCAGTCATGAGTGGGTCGAAACATGGTGTTCAAGTTTATATAAAAGAAGATTTTCCTCATGCGCATTTTTTACATTGTTATGCACACCAATTTAACCTCGTTATTAAAAATATGTGTCTTGATACCTCTCTCGTCCGTATATTTTTTGCAAATGTTTCGGGCCGAAGCGCTCTGACCTCCTTCGCCAGATATGTAGCCGCCGTCTCCCAGCTTGTGCACCAACACGTTGGAACTTCCAATCACGCGTGGTGCAGGGCGTGTCCGAAATTAGGTCTGAGCTCATTGAGTGTTTCAATGGCATTCAGAGCTCTCCGGTTTGGGACGAACGCTCCGTGAGGGAGGCGGCAGGTCTAAAGTGTCTGCTAGAAGATGGTGAGTTTTCATTTTTTCTCGCTTTTTTCTCCACAATATTCTATCACGTGGATGTATTATACGGCGCATTGCAGTCAAGGCTAATGGATGGAGCGTCTGTGCAGTCGTGTATTTCAGACTCCTGCGATGCTGTATCTCGTATCCGGGAAACAATAAAATACGACGACACATGGAGTGCTTCTTTACGCCGCGGGCAAACAACGCAGCGTTTGATTTTGTCTGCAGAGGAATGCTGTGACATTCTGGTGAATCAAATAGGCGATCGTCTGCGCACTGAACACCTTGCCGCGTTCTCTTTGATAAACCCCAAAAATTTTTCAAAATTTGCACGTCAATTTCCCATCCATTTGTTGACTACTGTCTCCAAATTTTACCCCATGATAAACGTGGGCAAATTGGAAAACGAATTGCGATGTATATACACCAATCAAACTTTTTTGAACATCACATCTACTTGCGCGCTCTATGGGTTCCTTATAGATAACACCCTAGTAACTACCTTTGCGGCGTCTGCAAAATTTCTGGACATCATTTTGACGACGCCTATTTCTTCCGCCGACGCAGAGCGAACATTCAGCACGCTGAAGCGTATTAAAACGTATCTCAGAAACACAATGAAGCAAGATAGATTAAATTCCTTGGCTGTTTTATTCATTCACAGAGACGTTATTTCTGGGATGCATGACTTTAATCAGCGCGTGATTGAGCATTTTGCTTCCAAGAAACCGCGGCGTGTTGCATATATGTTCAAGCAGTAGAAGTCTAGCAGCATGTATATCTATGAGTGAGCGACGCATGTCCTTATCTTTGCATTAACTTTCCTTTCTTCATAGTAACGTTTTAAACCTTATTTTAGGTTTTTGTCTGCTTTCCCGAAGTTTCTGTTAATATGTCATTGTATTCATCTGGGTAAATATTGCCTTTCCCTTTGAAAGAGGTTTTAAAATAAACTATGTCTATATTTATTAATCCCTTGACTTGGACCGGTTTTAATTAAAGACACTTTCTTATCGTTAAAAATTGTCGCTTTTGCCGATTGGTTGTTACCGATGGAATGGTTTTATATACTCATAAAATGATGGGAGAACTTACAGCGCTCATCCTGTCCCCGTAGATAGGGGTGACTTGATCCCGCAGTAGCTTGCCCCGGTTGTCAAAATGATCACGCGCTGCCACTGAATCACAAGCAGGCTATCCCGCACACTGAAAAGAGAAATATTTTCAAATCAAAATAAATGTTTTCCCGTAAATATATACTACGTTTTTCCCCAAGTTTTGGTGATGTTTTTATTTTAAAATACATACTTGAGTTTTGCTTTGTTGCCATTTTAAATTGCGTTGTATTTTTGCGGATCCCTACAACTTTAATGTTTGAAACCTGGCTCTGACGTTGAAAAATGTTGAGAACCACTGACCACTCATAGCATGAGACATGAAAGTAATACTGTACTTGAGCAATCTCATTTTGTGACATAGAACAAGAGTAACAACTACGATGAACTTTAGCTTGCGATATTTGTGTAAAAACACACGAGTCATGACGATTTCTCGTTAGTAATTCATGATATATAATATATTAATCTTCTAAAATTGAATCTTAATTAGATTGAATCTTGGGTTCCGCTGCTAGATAACAAACTTTAAGTTCCCCGCGGCTCCCCTTCCCCAGTAAAATTATGTTCTTTACTTTTTCGCATATTCTTTGCGTTTGTATCTGTTTATTATATTACTGGTTGGAAAAAATAAACTTGACTATGATACTATCAAATCGAACGTAAAGCTTGGAAGGTTTGTAATAATACGTGCCGGTGCAATGCCACACGAGCTGTAGAAATACACGCAATACAGCGGTGGAATTCAGGGAGTTCGAGCGAACCCGGTCTTGGAATGTCGTGAACTTGTTGACAGCGCATTCAATACAAAAGAGAACAAACACGTTCTTGAACTTTTGGTGTTATGGAGCCCGGGTAGTGGTTGACTATTATTTACGGAGCCCCACAATAAATTCATGAAGATAAACACAAAAAAGTACATTGTTACTTACGATTAATGTTCCTGAGATGACTTTGTCGCCATCAACACATTCTCTAATGAAAACCTCTCAGACTTCAGTTTGCGTTATCATATGCGTTTCAATAACGAAAAGTTACTCATTTAAAAATTTCCAAATAGAAGTGCAAATCACTGCATTTTTGATATTCACAGAAGAACACATATATGTATATATATGAACACTAATGTATATGAAAGTACAGTCTCGCACAACAGTAGACGCTGCAAAAATACGGTGGAAAAAAGTCCGAATTCTCCTAGTAAGTAGGTACTGCCAATTTCCAAACGGGAAATAAGAAACGAGCAACAATATCACGACTCTGTGAAAATTAGGGTTGCTCATTTATTTTTATTGTCGCAATTACCAATTTCTTTTTAGAAATATATGTGCCTCGATTTTATAACTCTAGAAAGACATTTTTGAGGATAATTAAAAGCGTCTGACTATGGGAGGCGATGCCCATCCAATATCTTGCAGACCATTCCCCGTACACTCCATATTTCATGACATATATGATTGACGTCGTTGTTTTATTAAGTGTCAGATGCAATAGTGTCTGTGTCCCTACATTTATTTATCTCCGGTAACATTGCACATATGAAAATATCACCGACTCCATAGCCCTGGCGCAAACTAATACAAGCATAAAGAACCGCAATTTTTAATAGGAGTAACATGTATGCCCTATGTACACAACTACCTCACTTTTCCACATTTATGCCGGGGGCGTATAAATCGAACCGGCTAGTGTTTGACTTAAAAGTCACAGACGACACTTTGACAAGTAGATCGATGGAACATATTTATAGCTTCAACCAGGAATGTCCAAAACGAATGAGATATATTCAAAAATTCATTTTACAGATAATAAAGAAAAGTCAATATTTCAAGCATTTAATATCTAATACTCAAGACAAAAATAGACTCAATTTCAGGTGCTCCCGAAGTACGCGAACCAAGATGGCGGACATCGGAACGTAACATGGGTAACAGGTTAGGGTTAGGCGATAATTTTTTTCCAATTTTCCTTATTTTAGTCCTATTATCAGTTCGAAGACTAGCCAAGAGCCTCCCGTAGTATCTATACCTAAAATTATGGCCTAACCCTAACCTAGTACACATATTACATTCCGATGTCCGCCACCTTGGTTCGCATACTTCGGGAGCCCCCAATTTCATTTCCGAAACTTTAAAAAATTCAAAATCTATCAATCAAAATCTCACTAGTTTGCATTGTTGCAAAAAACTAATCTTCTATAAATTTACATAAATTTAACTGTTGAACTTGGCACTATTTAAAATGTGCCTGATATTCCATACCAGAAAAAATATATATATTCAGCATAGTTAGTATTTGGTCTTGGACAAATCCTGGGTCTAATTCTAGTGTATTCGGGTTCCAAGCCTTGGTACTATTCAGAATGGTGTTATCATGCTAACAACAACCTTAAAACGTTTCACTGAAATTTTGTGATATCCAAAACAACTCCAGCACTCAAAATGTTTTACATGTCTCTGTCCCCATTTTGTAGAACATCATCATTCTCCTCCACAATATGGCATATCATTTTACACAAGGATGGTACACAAACCCTCGGGTATGGTTAATCACAATTCTGCTTCTTTTATTCTTTTTAATTTGTCTGGTATTACAGTTGCATTAGGGATGGGAGGCCCTTGACTAGTACCATAACGTATCCCCATCCAGTGATGATTATGAAATCCTTCACTTCGTCGCACATCCCTGGTTATTAAAGGTCGATTTAAATATTCTTTGTATTCATCGTACGGTTCTTCTTTGGTAACCCTATTTTTTGGTGAGGCGAGAACTAATGGGTAATTGTCTCGTAGAGGATCATACTCAACAATATGGTACCCTAGTCTGTCAGCTTTTTGTTGATGGGTTTCTTGAGCAAGTAAGGCTTTCATGAAGCATTTGACAAGGTTAAGCATAGTGGTGGCACCATTTGTCTTCACATATAAATCTTCAATACCTAAAATAGATACGAGTTTTATAATAATTTTTATACTAAACATGATTGCCTAGTGAAGAAGTGCTTCGTTTTGCTTGCAAGACTTTATATAAAACTTGTCAACCATTATAGTTTTTTAAGTAAAACAAAATTCTAATTTGATTAAATTCAATACTAGGTATTAGACTATTAGTTAAACAAACATTCTTCATCAAATTTTTACCAGTTAGGGCTGTCCAAAATCAAATACTTTTTGGATCGAATTGAATATTTTTCTCGAATCAAACCGAATAATCGAATATTATTGTGTAATCCTAAATTTGTCTCTATTGTACAATAAATACTTCCACTTCGATATTGTGATAAAGTATGTGCAGTTACATCTAAATTATTGCTATTAATATTTTGCATAACTATATTTCCATAGTTATAAAAGGAGATCACAAGCCTCCTTGAACTGGTCAAAAAATTAGGGTTTCGAAAACTACCAACTGTTAATAGTTGGAAATTGCACACTTTCGAATTGCCCCTTTTTATGGATTCAGTTTCAATATGGCATGCAAAGCCCGTAGTTGCTATTTTAATCTTATTATCATTAGTATTATTGAGTCAAGATTTTTTGTGTAATTTTTAGTAGAATGATAAACAACTATTAATATAGATATAACTGTTGACCAACAAATTTAAAATCGCATTTTGGGAACTCACAAATTCAGAGCTAGTTTGATGACATTATTACGGTAGTTGATGACCATATTGTTGCTGTACAACAGCCATCAACATACAAGAATGCAATTATTTGTCATAGTAATAAATAGATGATACAAAGTATTGCCATTAGAAGAAATTACAAATTCTATTGAAAAAAAAGCTATTGGACCTTTAAAAGTGTTTCAGTCCTGATTACAGCTACAAATCGATTTTATTTATAGAACTGGCGTTTTTGCTAATACTAAATTTGCCCTTTTCTCATTGTGTTCTCTCAAAAAACGACATCTTCAAATCTTTGTTACCGATAACTTTTCATTTATGACCCTGTATGAAATGGATAATTACATGTCACTGGGCAACAGGAACCCCTTTTTGCTTGCCCAGTGAAAAACGCAGTGCAAAGGTGGACATGTGGCCCATTATGTATTTTAGCGATTCGTAAATTGGCCGAAAAACGCTTCGAATTCGAATACTCGGTTGCTTGGACAGCCCTAGTACCAGTATCTCAAGTATTCCAGCTCAACCATGGACCGATGTATTTTCCCAAATAAAAGAGCATATTAATTACTTTTTATCCAATTCAAGAGTCCTCGCCTCCTGCTGCACACTAACACAAATGTATTTCTGTAACCTTTCGTCCGACCAAAGTCATTCCTCAGACAAGCAGTTTACAACAATCGCTACTTACCAACCAACTTGCACATAGTTATAATAGCCCGATGACATCGCAGACCATATCCAGATGGCTGTTGTCGAATATGCATAAATGTTCTATGATGGTTCACATACATGTCCTCGTAAACGGTACGATCTTCAAACCTGAAAATAGATTCTCAAAATTAATAAGATTTCATATACTAATTTAAGCGAATAAATGCCCAACCAGAGATGTCCATGGTGAATTGAATATACGATCGAATCGATTTAAAATTAATCATATTCAATATTTTAATTCTTGATTTTATAACGCAAGAATATGTCTCAAATGATAAAATTTTTAGCGATAAGACTCTCATAGCATGACATGATGTATTCAGAAAATGAAATTTTATTTTTGTCCAAATTAAACTTGTAACTGGATGAGAGGTTTGCCCTCTTTCAGCTTTCATATCTCCTAGCTTTTATTTTAAGTACAATTCAATTTTCCTCATTAGAGCATATAAAAATGGAAAGCTTTTCAGTGTTTATGCAATCCAACTTAATATGTATATTTCAAGAAAAGTGCAAAGCAACTATATGGTCCCATTATGGTAGAGTAAAGGAAGTTATAGAGCGGTATGTAGAGATATTAATAAGAGTGACTGGAACAAAAATGAGAAAAAAATGATTCAGAAGTTTCAATTTTCATATAAAGCAAAGTGGATTTTTAGGGTTGGGATAGAACTAAAACTAATCTTATTTCGACTCATCTAGACACCCTTTTGTTCTTGGCAGTAACAATCTTCCTTATAAATGTATGAGAGAATATCTTGAGAATGAGCTGTCAATATAGAGAGTGGTAGACCATTCTAGTCATATGTCATCATAACTTCAAGTTGAGCAGGAAATTTAATCTGGAGTTCAATTAGGTTGTGAAATTAGTGAGCGTTTCGTGATATTTTGAAAACTTAATTCTACATATTTGATATTTTACCAACTGAAACGAGCGTTGACTACCAAATATTTCCAAACATTTGATATTTTAACAACTGAAACGATGCTGAACTACCAACCTTTCTATAAATTGAAGCCTCCTAAGTGCTTTCATTCTTGCTTTCCGAGAAGCAGAAGCAACATCACTTGAAGTCGCCATTGCAACACCAAATGTGCCATTTCCATTTCCAACACTAACAATCGATCGAAATGAATACTCTCGGCCAATACTATTTCTCATATGTGAAACTCTGGCAACGTTCAAAAGAAAAGCATCAAACTGAGATAAGCTCTCATCTTCATCCATTGGTGGAAGAATGCGTTGGCCTCCATAATTAGACCCTGACCACCCTCTGGTGCTACTGTCAACCTTAAATTTCCTCCTAATTTTTGAATCAGGTTTTTCCTTTTGTTTCTCTTCAAACGAAGCTTGTTCCTCTGGTGTTCGTTTCATGATTTTGCCTTCAATGTCTGTATTAAGACCTGGCCATAAATATCCTTCTCTTCCTTCACCTTTCCCTTTACCAACACTAAAATCAATCTCCTTCTTTTTCACAGTTCTTTTCCCTCGGCCTCCAGCTTTATTGGTTTCAGCTTTGACTGATTTCCATAGTGTTTTGCTATCCGAATGTTGAAAATGGCCGATACATCTCTCTTGTTTAATTTGTCCCAAAATAGCAACATGAAAATGAAATTGGTTTTTGACTGATATTCTTAAAACATTCATGCTCTTTAATAAATGTTGAAAACCTTGATAAAAATAATATAAACACATTGATTATTTGCTCAAAATATTGACGAAAGGGAGGATATATATTTATATTGAGGATAGTGCTGTAGTGTGCAATTAATTTTCACTGTCTGGGAAATAAACGGAATATGTTACGGATAAAGCGACACCATCTGACTATGTCAAGCTGCTGCAACACCACTCATTCACCTTCCACAATCAGACAATGTTGACTGATGCCAACCTAAATATCAGCGTTTTATGGTACCGGTAACTAGATTAGGAAAACAAAGACTCCGGGGATGAGCTTACAACTCAACCAGTCTAGATACCATGGCAGGTGCACTCTGAGTAGCTACTTTTTTTTTTTTTTCATTTTTTTTTTTTTTTATCCAAATACGTTATTTCAATTTATTTGCACCAAGATTTTATTTTTCCACATTTTGGCCGAATTTTAATTATTCATATTTTTCACCCCCCATATGTTTTATGTTAAAAATTACATATAAAAGAAGGAAGTTATTTGTCACATTTGATTCATAACAATATAACAATGTTGATTCAAGGTCCATAGATGTATTTATTCCATTGAAGTAATCCAATGTATCCACCAGTCAAATAATCCATTACATTCCATTCGTTCAGCACATTTAAGTAATTACATAATTAATTTTATAATACGGTATGCATGGAAATAGAAAAACATTCACACTAATTAGATAGGTTATCGATCATGTTTGATCAGTTGAAGGGGGTGATATTCAACCCACCCAACATGAAAGTTTAAATGGATGAAACTTTTCAATTTTAAAACAAGAATATCGGTCGGAGACCGAAGACTTATCGATCGACCGAAAAAAATAATTAATAACTCGCTAATTATACGACATAATTAACCCAAAATCAATAGGCTTCTGGTCCGAGATATGATGCATGCACATGCAAAATTTGGAGCAGATTCAACTTAAGAAAATCTTAAGATCGATAAGTAATGAATATTAGTACTATTAAATACAGTTATAAATAGTTGAGGTAATTTAGTCAAGTTGAAACAGATTTCTCAAGCAATGTTCTAACAATACTTTGCATGTATCTCTCTTTTTTGTATGATTGAAAACAATTAATTTGACCTTGGATCATGCTTTTATACTGTATTCTCAAATTAATTTGATTTTTTTCCAAACTATCATACTTTACACTATTACGATGTAGCCAGATGCAATATTTACCGATTCCAATTAAAAATATACAGTATTCGTTGTCAATATTGTCTAAAAGAAGTACAGATTTTGTGTCAGTTCGGTCAAGTTGGCACCAATTCCAAAAACATTTTGTAAAGGGACATTCACATAATAAATGATATACTGTTTCGCAAATATTTCCATCACACAAAACACAACCCCCACCCTCATCACTGAACCACTGATTTAAAAAATTACCTACTGGTAAAGCTAAATTTGCCGCTTTCCAACAAAAGTCTTGGGTTTTTCTTGGTAAATCGTAATATCTAATTTTATTCCAGGATACTTTTGAGTATTCAATTCCAAAATTATTAATAAATCTTTGATTAAGGACTACCTTTTTTGATTCCACATCAGGAGATATTAATCTTAAATAAAGAAACTTAGTTTTGGGTTTTATATTCCAATTATTTTCAGAAAAAAGATCATATGCTTGGTTGATTTGAGAGTTTGATAGATGGGGCCATGTATTAATGTTAGCTATGATATCTCTTTTAAATATTTCTAATCTGTTTTGAATTCCATGTATATTACTAGAAGTATTGTTGCCTATTCGTAATGCCAGTTGTGAATTTTCAACGTAGAATAAGTCTCCAAGGGTTATAATCCCATTTCTAATCCAATTTTTGTAATCAAACGGGTATGATAGATTTCCAAAAATAGGATTGTGCCAGATATATTCTCTACAAATATCATGAAAATTGTATGGTAAAATAGTTCTTACTAAGTTTAGTTTTCTAAAGTGTATAATCATTTCCTTATAAAATTGAGGTATTTCATTTGGTATGTTCCTTATTGGAAATTCAAGAAATAAGTTTTCAAAAGAATCTGTATCAAATACACCATTGGAATGTTGAATGAAATATCTTGCGAATTTTGTCCAGGTAGCATTTGTGCCTTGAATCAATTTGATAGCCCATTTTAGTTTTATAGATTGAATCTTTTTTTCAATATCTATCATATTTATCCCCCCTTCATTATAATTAATACACATTTGGACCCTGCTAATGATTTCTGTTTTATAATTCCAGATAAATTCCCAAACATGCTTTTTTAACCTTTTTAAAAAAGCATCAGGCATACAGAAAATTGCAGCAAAATACCAGACCTTAGATAAAACCATACAATCTACAACTGTTTTTCTACCCTTAAAAGTTAGAGCTCTTTGTTTCCAAAAATTTAAAGTTTGAATTATTTTATTTAAAACAGGTTCCATATTTTTTTTGATACATTCGTCTGTATTTTTACCTTGCCAAATGCCCAATATCCTTAAATCGTTTTTTACGACAGATATACCTTCATATTGGCTAATATTGATATTTCTGTATTCTCCACAAAGAAGAATAGAACATTTGTCTGAATTTAGTTTCGCCCCTATAGCTTTTTCATATTTTGCACATGTTTTAAGAAGCTCAGATATTGAATCAAAAGTACCGACCAATGCAGTTATATCATCAGCAAATAGTTTTAATTTTTCTATAGAGCCATCAGGTATTTCAAATCCAATAATGTCTTTATTGCACCTAATATTGCAAGCTAATACTTCTGAAATAAATAAATATAAGTAAGGGGATAGAGGACATCCTTGTCTTACTCCTCTATGAATTGCAATATTATTTGATAAAAAGTTATTAACTTGAATTTTACTACAATTATCTTTATATAATGCCTGAATCCACGAAATGAATTTTGGTCCAAAATTTAAATGTTTCAACGTTAGCCATAAAAAATCTCTGTCCACTGAATCATATGCCTTTTCCTGATCTAAAGACACTATTAATAAAGGTTTATCTTCCATATTGGCATATGAAATAGCATCTCTTATAAACATTGAGTTTTCAGATATTTCCCTTTCAGGAACGAAACCAGTTTGATCAATATGAATTAGATCCCCAATGACCCCCTTCAAACGATTCGCTATAACTTTCGCTATGATCTTATAATCAACATTTAGCAAGGAAATAGGGCGCCAATTTTTTATACAGTTTTTTTCTCCTTTTTTATACAGTAATGTGATTATGGCTTTTCTCATGGATAGCGATGCTTCTTTTACATTAAAAGTTGCGCGAATTACACTTTGTAAAATTGTTCTGATACTATTCCAAAATACTATATAAAATTCTTTGGGGATTCCATCAGACCCTGGTGATTTGTTATCTTTCATTTCAATGAGCGCATTTTTTATTTCTATTTCCCGAAGATCAGTTTCTAATCCATTTTTTTGCTCCTCAGTTAATCTACCATTATACTTGTTTAAGATATTTTTCTGTTCATCTCTTTCTACTGTCTTCTTTTGATACAATTTGGAATAAAACACTTCAATTTCTTTTTGAATTTCTTGAATATCATAAACTATATCACCATTATCTTTTTTTAATTCTGTCCAAATTTTATTTCTTCCCTTATATTGTTCCAAATTTAAAAAATAAGAATTGGGTTTTTCGCCTTCCTCTACCCACTTAATTCTTGATCTAATAATGCTGCCTTTTACTTTATCCATTTGAATTTCTTGGAGTTCATCTTTTATTTTTATTGCTAGCTCCCTTTTAGTATGCATAGATGTGATATCTACACAGTTATTCAAATCTGTAAGAATTTTATCATATTGCCCAAGTTTTTCTAATTCCTTAGATTGTTGCTCTTGTTTTAACATTCTACCTCTGTGTACAGCCCACGTTTTTAGTTTCCGTTTACATTCATCCCAGAACTTGAGAATTTCGTGATTAGGTAAATTATCGATTTCAACTGACCATTTAATCAATACTGCATTAACTCAATTTTTAAACATATCGTCTTTTAGAAGAGATGTGTTCAATTTCCAATAGCTTTTTCCTAATTTTGCGTTACTCGTGTTTTTTATTGCTAGTTGTATGGGAAGATGATCAGATAAAACACTAACTAATATTTTAGAGTGGATTGTACTTGAAATTAAGTTATTAGAAATCAGAAATTTGTCAAGTCTTTTCTGTAATAGATAGTTTGAACTTCTCCAAGTGAATTTTTTAATATCTGGGTTTTGATTTCGCCAAATATCCACCAACTTCATACGATACATCATTTCTTTCAGATATCGGGCACTACAATCTCTGATGCATCTGGAACGTGTGTTTTTATCTTGGTTTTCTAATATGCAATTAAAATCCCCTCCCCATATAATTGCCCATGGTTTGCTATTTATTTGGTGATTCATAATATCTATAAATTTTAACTCAATTTCTTCGAAAAAAATTTCCCGTTCTCTTGTATAGTTTGGAGCATAAGTATTACATATTATAATATTATGATTATTATATTCCATAGTGCATAATATATACCGGCCATTTCTGTCTATAATTAGAGAATTAATTTTTAGATTTTTGTGTTCGTTAATTAGAATAGAAACACCACATTTCAGGTTTGAAAAGGTGGTCCAAAATCCTTTCCCTGCCCAATCCTTTGACCAGGAATTTTTATCAATATCGTTTGAACAGTGGGTTTCTTGTAAAAAAGCAATATCTACTTTCTGCATTTCCAAATATTTGAATATTGCAATACGTTTTGTTGGATTGCGCATTCCCCTAACATTGAATGAAACTAGCACTAAATTAGAAGTCATACAGAGATGAATAATTAACTAAAAAGTAACAAAAAACTAGTAACTAAATCTAAAACCAAATAAATAAGTTGCAAACCAAAAAAATGTATGATAAGTATGTCTGATTTTCTCTTTTCTTTTTAAATGGTAGTTTTTGCATTTTCTAATGCATACTCTTCTATGTCATTATTTGTATGGGTGTTGCTATTTTCAATAGTATTCTCAATTAATTTATGTGTACTCACTGTTACGGGTCCCTCATTTTTACTCTTTTGAACGGATTTTTCTTCTTCATCAGCTTTCCTTTTTTCACCTTTCTTTTCCATTAGATTTATCTGCCCATGTATTTCCCAACTTTCGATGAGATCTTGTGTCCCCATTTTGCTCATATGAATTTTATCCTTCTCATACATATGTGTTGGAATTTCTCCTTCTTGTAAAGTAAAAGTTATTGGGGGTTCAATGTATAGCACTCCGTTATTTTCTGCTGTTTCTTTTAATTGTTTATTAATAGCAATTCGTTCCTGTTCGTTTCCAAAAAAATCGTACCTTGGTATAATCCCACTGATAATGACCCTCTTGAACTTTTGTTTTAAAGTTTTCACTAATTTATCTGCATCTTTTTCTACAGGCTGATTTGAGTCGATGTTATTTGATCCTGTGTACAATATCACAGTGTCTAAAGTTTCGTTCGTCTCACTTTTTGAGATTATGTTTTGCAATTTGCGAATGGTGCACCCAAAGAATTCTTCAACATTTGCAGAAGCCAAGCTTCTGATTTGAGGTCCTTGGGAATCTGTATAAACATGTATTTGAGATGCATCATTCTTTTTTATTTTCAATTGTGAAGAATCTTCTGGTGTGGAATGGGAATATTTTTCACTAGTTGTGTTTGTTACATCTTTTTTTTCCGATTGTGTATTTTGGTTATTGACTACTAATTCATTCCTTTCACTTGTATTATTTTGTTCATTTTCTTTCTTTTCAGGATACATCAAAGTTTCAAGGGTTCTTTCATTTTCTGTTGAATTTTTGTGTGCTGTTTGTGTATCTTCTCTATGTTGCTCGACTCTATCAGTTTCTATGGTTTTCTTGTTTGTTGACAACCTATTTATATTTGATTCATTTTGTCCCATCTCCACCATTGTTTGGGCGATCATAAATTCTTCTATGGTTTTGTTCTCCTTATCAATTTTTGTCTTTAGTTTGCAGTCTTTTTCTAAGTGAGGCAGGCCGTTTTTATTTTTGCATATTGAACATATTTTTCTTCTAATACACTCTTCAGCCCGGTGTCCCCTTCTTTTGCAAATATAGCATTTTGGGCTTGTTTGGGGTTGCTGGTTGCTTTCCTGTTCTTGTCCTTCATACCATACGTTAAATTCCCATTGATAGCTTCTGTGGAATGGTGGTAATTGAAGTGTTCTGGGTATTTCGTATTCAAGATGCATCCTACACATGCGTCTTCCAGTTAATGTTCCCGTCCTATCTTTTTCTCTGGAAATAGAGTCAATATGTCCAAATCCTTTTAATAGATGTGCGAGATATTGATTTGGAACTCGGTTTGGAATGAGAGACACCCAAACTTCAATACTGTCATCTTGGACGTCTCTCACATCAGCACAATGTTGTGTTTTGCCATCATATGTGTACCATAATCCATTGTTTATAATTTTTTGAACATGTTGTTGATTTTTCAATTCAGCCAGCCATTTTTTTTCTTTTCGCATCAGAAAAAGTTCAATAACACTTCCCTTCCCACATTGTTCTTCTATTAACATTATGACTTCTGGCCTGGATATCCATGAAGCTTTGTCAAATCTCAAAAAGATGCTATTCAATGGTTCTTGCTCATCTAACATCAATTGGTTCCATGATTGGTTACGTGTGCTAGTATCTGTATGATTAGTTGAATCGGATAATTCACTTCTATTTTCTTCAGTATTAGGTTTTGCTTGTATATTACAAGTTTCTCCTCCACTTTGGGCGGCCATTTCGCCGCTTATATTGTATTGCCGCTTAATCAAATAGCGAATCCCAAATCTGTATCAAATCCATGTATGAAAACCATCGGTCGAAAAACGTGTGCTACACTACTGAGTAGCTACACTAGTGCTCCCCGAAAATGCACGCGTGCGAAATCCACGCCGGAAAATTCACGATTGCCCACTACCGGTACCTATTATTAGGGTTACCATATTTTTGTGACTTCAAATCGGGACGTCTCGAAAGACAACGACCCCTTAGCTGTGATTTTATAATTCACATTTTCCGATTTTACTACATAGGCCTACATTCCTACATTTAAAGCTGTCTCGGCTGTCTTCATTGACCATATTGTTATCGAAATTTCATGCGCATATTTTCTGTCAAAATATCGGGTTCAGTTCGAAAAATATGAAGGAATTGACTTTAACGATACCGGTACAAATATTTCGAATTTAGACTAATTAGTATTGATTTTACATGCGATACGGTACGTCTGCCATCAGTGGGAATCAGCGGGAAACGAACGCATTCACCTTCAGTAAGTAGGCTAGCGCTGCGCTACACAGAAACAACAGTAACGAGAACATATTTGTGTATTATGCTGGAAAAGCGGGACATTTGGCTGACTTATCGGGACGGCGGGACAAAACGCTGAAAAGCGGGACGTACGGTAAGCCTACCTATTATACGATTATACGATACCGGCAATAAACAGTTCTAACATTACAAACTGACTGATTATAGAGAACACGCACCTTTCGACTTTCACGAACACTCCAATACAATACCCATGCCGATTAACAAGTAAATGAACATATTTTGAAACGCGAGGCTAAAAGTTATCGACGCAAAGTCAGAAAGTTCGCTACGCCAAGTGCGGCCGAAACCACGAATATAGTAAATGTGATTCCGAAACTCAAAGATGTTGTAATTGTGGACAAGAACACAGCGCTGCTTATTGTGTTCGCGAAGTATACAAACGGGAATGATTGATACAAAAAAAGAATGGCGAATACTAAACTACCGTATGAGGAAGCGAAGAACCATGCTAGCCGCACTAATCCAAAACCTGAGCAATTTTAGGAAAATGACTTTCCGACTCTCCCGGTAAAGCTCCTTTTCAAGAACGCCTGTTCCTATGATTAGAAAGTCGCAGGGATATATTGTGAGGGTCTTACTACTTACTGAATACAGCGCGAAACACCGCAAAGAGCGCAAAACAGCGCGAAACAGCGCAAAAGAGCGCGAAACAGCGCAAAATAGCGCGTAACAGCGCAAAACAGAGGAAAACAGCGCGAAACAGAAGGAAACCAGCGCAAAACAGGGGGAAACAGCGCAAAACAGGAGACGCAGTCATTACCACCTCCTGCCACGAAAGAACCACGGCGCCTCTCGCCATGGTTTCATGGCGCTATTTCCGGTATATTTACAAGGTTATGTACCGGATTATAGGTCATCATGCGAAATTTTATCTACCTTTTTGGTGCTCCAGAAGTATGTGCAGCAATATGTCGCACAACCTGAATGCGCTACACACACACACACATACTATTTTCAGGTTGTGCGCCATCTTAGTGCACATACTTCTGGAGGTCCCTTTTTACCTAACCCTAACCCTAAAGCCAACCATATCCACATGGAAATTGTTCTAAATTATGGTACCCAAAATGTGTCACCAGCGGGGGCAGACCTGCCATTACAGCATTACTGGCTACATACGTTGGTTTGTGTTTTTAATTTGCTGCCGTGGTAATCCAACTCAAAACAAGGTGCCCCAAACTCATTGCAAAATTTTTTTCTGCTTCACACTGTTTCCCTCTGTTTTGCGCTCTTTCGCGCTGTTTTGCGCTGTTTCCCTCTGTTTCGCGCTCTTTTGCGGTGTTTCGCGCTCTTTGTGGTGTTTCGCGCTGTATTCAGTAAGTAGTAAGACCGATATTGTGAACATACTAGTGTAGCGAATGTGGAGTATAACTATGAATTTTGATGCGAGAGAGATTTTATTTCGTCAACCAGAAAAAAACAGTCATAACAATAAATAAATAATGGCTACAAAAAAATACACTTTTTTCGGTATAGATTGGACGGAGCGATACGACCATGCGGTCAACGGAGTCAGCTCCCTCCAAGTTTACGCTGATAATAATTAACCCTTTTGTATTAATATCAAGTTGAATTCAATTAAAATAGCTCATTCAATTTCCCTGTTGACGATTAACTTAGCGAAGGCTTTACTCTTTATGTTGCTTAGTATCGACGAATTTGTGACTAGTTTCCGGCCTCCATTCGAGAGTTCAGAATTTAGTCTTTTTCATGTTTTTATGTTGCTTACTGATTTGGACTTCAACCGTATATCTGGTATTAAGATTCCAGTGTATATTTCAAAATATCTATTAGGATTCAATTCGATCGTGCAACTTCACAATACACGAACATTTGGCATTACAATATATTGTGTGCCTATTGACCTCTGTAGGAGTCAGTTGGGGTTTACTCTGCTAATCTGACACGCAGTTAGGGTCATCTTCAGTGGTGGGATTCAGCCGGTTCGCACCGCTCCTATAGAACCGTCTCACGGAACTATGAAAATCGTTATTTATTTACTTATAAACAACACGCTTTTAATTTTGAAATTCCGTGCAGCTCTCAGTCTTGTTGCTCTATAATGACGTAATAATGTATTGTTTATACCGTGTTTCCCCGAATATAAGACTGGGGGTTATTTCAATTTTCTTTCGCAAAATAACACTAGGGTTTATTTTCGTGGATGTCTTATATTTTCATTTATCAAAATCAAAGTAGAGAATAGCTATATTTTCAAATATACAATCGATGAAAATCTATATCTATTTACTTATAAATACCGTAACACGTTTTCATTAAAAATAACTGCAAAACGTATATTATTAATCATTTAAAACGGGTAGGAGAGATTTCTTGCTATGGACTAGGTAAAAAAAAATTCACGTTATTGACTAGGTCTTATTTTAAGGGAAGGGCTTATATTAAAATCATTTTTAAAATTCAGGCTAGGTCCTATTTTCAGGGTAAGTCTTATTTTCGGGGAAAGACGGTATAGAATAACAGCATTTTTATAGAATATCAACATTCAAGCATGTGTTTTCATTAGATCATACACCCCTCAGGTTTTTAAGTTCATTATCAACGAGTATATAATATATACAGCAATATATAAACGAGAATATCGGTCAAAGACCGAAGATTTATCGATCGAAAGTTAGGGGATCCCCCAAAACAGCGATCTTACCCCATAGTGACACCTTTTGTCTCATCACTAATTATTTATTACCTCGCTAATTATACGACATAATTCATCCAAAATCAATAGAATTCTGGTCCGACATATGATGAATGCACATGAAAAATCTGGAGCAGATTCAATCTCGCTTTCGTGAGATATCGCTTGCATCTAACAGACAAACAAATACCTATCAACATACTTACCGATTAAAATCGATAAGTAACAATCCTTCACATCATCAAAAATTTCGTTGCTAATTCTGACATAATGATGCTTACTTAACCATTATTTTGAAATATTAATTGGGAAGTAATTAAAAAAGATCAGTTTATTTGCTAAAAAACATGGGACTTTTTGTAACAAAACCGACTGAAAAATATGTCGGGGGGATGTGGGACCTGCGAGACATTTTTGGTTTTAATATAATATTTTATTAACTACAGCAGCTAGGTTGGCCTCCTGCATTCTACTAAGTACTATACCCAGTGGTGGGATTCAAATTTTTTGTCAGCCGGTTCCATCACACAAATGTCATATTTTCAGCCGGTTTCGTTGCAAAAAGTCATGTTTTTTTTCAGTAATGCTAACCGGTTCGCTGATCTCATAAAATTCCGTGAGACGGTGCCCATAACGCATTAAACGGTCAAATATTTTCGCTTCATACAAAACTGTGGACTTTATTGGACAAATAAATTTATAAAATTTTGTATAATTGGTTGAGTTGAGTTGAGTTTATGGAACGGTAAAACAGTACTTTATGAAAATTTGTGCAGAAGAGCATAAATAGGGTGAAACAACGAAACAATATGTTTTATCTTTGTAAGATTTCATGTTTATCAACATCCATAAGCCTATAAATGCCAGAGAGGCGTTTGGTCGTTGCCACAGGTGCGGGGTCATTCCGCACCCTAACGATATATCCTCGTCTAACAGAAGCTACGTCTTCAAATTGTGGAAACACAAATCCATTCCTTATTTTTTCAGACTTTTACATGAATTTTACTTCAAATTCATCATCATCATCGGGTCCACCAACCAATAACCCAACGAAAATCTTGCATCTCTCGTTAGTGTCGTCGTATACTTTTGCTAAAACATAGTCATCGTAGGACGTTTTTCGTAACACCAAATTGTCTCCAGTATTTTTTACGGATGAAGCATCATCATTTACCGAAGAATCTGGATGAACAGAAATTACACCATCTTCACTTGTATGAGTTGCTGCTGCTATTCAAGGCCTGGCGTTTTCGTCGTTGGTAGGGTTTTATTTTCTTGAGCTGCTCCAGCTTCGTCTTTTCCGGTGTGCTTGTTATAGTTGCGGATTATAATTTTCTTTTGTTGGATCTTTTATTCGACGAAGAAACCCTCGGACATCGAACGGGTACACTCCAGTTGTAAGAAATCTAGCTGTAATGTTCAACATAACGGCGCCAGCGTATGCAGTAACTTCGTATATAGTGATCACTTTTTCTGGATGGGTAGCTGACCAGGAATCACATTTTCCATTGTTCAGTACGAAATGCTATTTTGCGAAGTGCTTTTTATTTCACTTTTTAAATAAAAAAAAAAAACATTGAGATGCGTATTCTCTTTTAAAAGGGTCAAATACGCTAACATCCAGAGGCTGAAGCTTGTGGCTGCAGTGCAGAGAAAACGTGCGAATATGCAATCCATGACTGCGTGACATATCAATAACTCCCAGCGATATGTGGCTGGTATGATAATTCACTAGAAGAATTGCGGGATTTGACTTCGAAACTTTCATCAACCAGGGGAAATGTGCGAGAACCTCTGAAAAAATTTCTGTTGTCATCCACCCTGACCGGCAAGCAAGACCAAGACACTCAGGTAGGCATCTCTAAGCATTATATCTTGGAATTGGACGTGAGGAAAGACAAAAGCCGGTGGCAATGCGTTTCCTATGGCGTTCACGCGTGCGCACATTGTGACAGTAACGCCGCGTTCCGCTGATGGTATGCTTCCGACCTGTTTTCTTCCTTATTTCTGCGATAACTTGCGGGGTTTCAACAACAGTGTTAATGACTGTTTCGTCAGGATTCCAAATATTTTGTGGTAAAATCGGTCTTTGTTTCATGTACAATTTTTTCAAGTTATCGAAAAAAATTTCAACGTTATGCTTGTTGAAAGCCATTGCTCTAGCCTTGCTTGTTGGCTCTGGCTGGCAAAGGCTCAAGTTTTCTGTTCACCTCCGAAATCCTTTAAGCCAATCCTCACCTGCACAACCGTTCCTGCTCCAACTGCTAGGAATATTTTTTCTATTCTTCAACGCATACGCATATGCCATTCGCTTAGCCTGATCGCTTTTTAAAAATACATTTACCACCGTTTCTCAAGAATGCAAGACGACTCAACCTCGATGCCATGGCGAAATTGAAATTAGAATTCGGCCACTAGGTGTCGAGAATTAGCGTTGTTGCATCGGCCCCCTTGCGTCGCAGGTCCCACATCTCCCCTCTTTTGTGATGGAATCGGCTGACGAAAAAATTTGAATCCCACTACTGGACATCTTCCCCTATACAAGTCGCCTCAAGAAGCGCCTATTATCAGCTAATCTAGTTGCCTAAATTTTGAACAGTAAACGAAAATGAAAGTGCACATATATCTGAGGACCCAATACAATTTTTGGCCTTCATCACAGAAACTCTAGGTTTCTTAATATAATGATAAACGATATGCCTACTGCCTAGGACTATTCCATCAGATAATGTTGGGTTGTTTGCGCCGACGATAGCGCACTATGGCACATTAAACTCAAAATTGAGGATTCGATCGTTTCCTCGCGGAACACGGAATTGTATTCAATCCTGATGCAATCATTGAGGTTTTAGGATCTCGGTCGCCAAATCAACATTACCGTAGTACTTACTAATCTTCAGCCGAAAAAATCACCACCAATACAACTAAACATTAAACAAGAGTGAAAAACAGAATCAAAACGTCATAAAAATCGGAAATGAAGTACGTTGGGGGTATATTTTGATAAACGCCTAAATTACAAAAGACATACCGAATATGTTGTAGAAAAATGCAGTGAACAGACTAATCCACTGCGCTTGCCTAATGGAACTACTTGGAGAGCTAAAAACTTCCCTCTTTTATCATTGAACAGATTATTATTTCGACCCCTTATCGAATATGCTGTGGAAGTGTATTTTTCAGCATTAATATATGCCATACAAAAATGGCAATGGCATCTCCGTGTCTACGCATCGCTGCACGTGGCCTGACGAGTAGGCTACGACAATATGTGTACTACAAGTTATTTTGTAACGAGATGCCATTTAATAAACGCAGATGCAATTACTCTATATAAAGATAAACTGCTGACATTTGTTGATCATCCTCGCCAAGAAAACATCGACCATTCACGACATCAGATATTTCCCAACTCTACAAGTTTCCGTACATTTGGTATGATTGTATGGACTTTTGATATTATGAAAATTAATATAAGTATTGTTATACTTGAAGAAATTCTACCATTGTACATGTATGAAATTAACATCGACAATACATTATCGAGTATACTCTTACCTTGTTATATATATGACGGATCAAATAAAATCCATACGTTTAGAATTTAGATTATATGAGCGAATCATAACCATTGCACATGTACAGATAGTTCAAATTTTTCAATGAATCCGGTTCTGAGATTTTTATTTTATATAGGAATATTTGTATGGGATTTAGACCTGACAAGGACTGTTCCTCTTTCGATTGCAAAGTTTTTGCAGTCTATAGTGCATTGGAATGGGCAATAAATAACTATCCCGCAGGGAATAAACTTGTAAGCTCAGATTGTATGTCTTACATTCACGCTTTCAATTATAACTCCAATAAAATAAGTAATTTAGCTTCAAATATTCAAGCCTGCATTTTTTAATTACAAGAACAGAGATGCGAAATCACTTTACTTCGGTCTCTCGGGAATGTTGCCATTCCGGGTAACGAAAAGGCCTACAAAATATAATGATTTGAGTTGGGTTGCGCGAGACTAGCTCACTATAGCTTTCCTCTATGGCATGCCTTTATGTTAGTGGATTCGTATGCGTAGGAATAAATATGACTATTCTATCCAATTAAAGTTGAGTAAAGACTTTGGTCGAACGAAACTTTACACAGAAATACATTTGGGGTAGTGTGCAGCTGGACTCTTTAATTGGATATAATATATATAATTATGTTAGTAAAAGATTGTCCAGGATAAGTAATTTAAATAAAGTGACCAATAGGCTCATTACAAGACCATTTTCCCCTCAATTAAAAATTGCATAAAGATCGACATGGTTACCACGATTAATGGACACAATTTTATTTCGACTCCAGACGGGACATTGCCGTTTAAATGAGCACCTCCATAATATAGGATTTCATAATACTGGCTTTTGCGATTTTTCGAGAGACTGTGGAACATTTTCGAATGAACTGCCGTGCGTACAGTAATGGAAGACAAATACCTAATTTATTCCCTCCACTGATGATTATGTAAACTCCATCAGGAGATGAATATGGGCATACTAAAAATTGGTTTTTAAATTTCCTGGCGCAAAAGACTTATTGAAGAATTATTGAAAGCGCCATATACTTTCATACAACACATACACACACACTTGTGCCATTCACTTGTGTTATGATGTAATCAGTTTTAACTATCGTGTGGTCACCTCCCAGCACTTCATTAATTACAATCGTGTGGGAAATAACAGAAATCTCGAAGAATTACAATAAGTCAACAATGCATTTATATTATATATGTGTGTAAGACATATATTTATTTGAGTTACATATTATGGGGACAATGGTTCATAAACCATCGAAAAGCTTGTTGTGGACTCTCGCAGTAACTATACTGTCGTTTTAATTGTAATATACCACCACATCAATTCAAATACAAACGAAAATTTACTATGTGGACTGTTCCCAATACAATCGAGTAAATCAACGCCGATTTGGAGTGATCATTACAATATCTAATTGGTAGTTTTGGTACATATTTTATATTTGCCAAGATTTGGCGAAAAGGGTGGACTGATTTGTCCTGAAAAGCGAGCTAATTATTTGCGTCATCATTGGCCATTTCCTGTTATTTTTCACTTACGCACATCCCATTCAGAGTTTATGCTGCATTGCTGTGATTATCTGGACGAAGCTATCACGATGCCCTCACAAACAAAATGAGGGTGAAGCAACACGTATTGATCTATTTGGCATTAGAACTTCCTTCATTTTTGGCAACGGAGTGGTGTCCATCTGGTAAGGCGTATAATTGTTTTGATTCGTATACGGTTATGGAACGTAACAGTTAAAATTGTAGGTTAAAATTTGGTCGTCATCTTGTTCAATTTTCTGCCATGGATTATTAAAAAGCCAATCAATGACAACGTTACTTTTGTTGTCTTTTAGTGCAAACAACATACACAAAAAATCAATTGGATATTCTGAGAAGGCTTATAGAAAACAATTTAGTACATTTGAACCAGTTACATCGTCTTGGACATTTAAAAGCTTCGGAAAAAGTTAGCGTAGAAGAGGATCCGAATGGGTTTAAAACCAGAGGTGAAACGTCTTTCAATCTTTTACTGATATTTCTTTCCATTGCTCATAATTTATTACATTACTCTTTAGCTACAAACGCGGATGATGATTTAAAACTATTTGCTATCGGAGCCTTCACCAAAATGATTGAACAAGTTCTATGTGGGCATTTCATGTGTTTATATGGTTCTACTTGTAAGATCAGGTCCTTGAGCAACGTGTTCATCAGCTCGGCGGCTTCAACTGCTGGCACAATTCGTTCTATACTGGAAGAAACGTTTGGAACTCGATTATATTGGGAAGGATGGAGTATGGATTATGAACTGCAGCAGATTCGAAAATACTATGGTGCGTTTCCAAATGGGTGGTTTTTCTTCAAATCACCTGATGATGCAAGATCAATGCCAAACACAGCTCATGACTTTACTCTCTTTTCAAATCCCGAGCCAGGGTACTATTTTCCCAATCTCGAATGGTTATATGTGCATCTAATGTATGCCCTCTTACAAGAATTTCTCGACGATAAATCTAGTTGCATTTTACAAGGCTTGTCTGATAGATTTGCTTACTGTGAGTGTCCGCCCGGATTACATGGTTTACATTGTGAAAATTGTAAATAAAACGTAATTTTTCAATTCTCTTGATTTTTGCGTAAGAATATAACTATTTGTTATGATGATGTTTCATCGTTATTATGTCCCTATGAACCAGACTGTATAACAAGCAATAGTTGGGTAACAAATCATAATCGTTATATTGAAAACGACGCGTCTAGGATGAATTCGACAACGTTAGCCCACAATCAGCACATTGTGTGCAGTATTTATTCGTTATTCATGTGGGTGAAGAATTCTCTATTAGGGAGAAGACGGTTAGAAACATGAGAGTACAGCGATTAAGATTAGGCAAGTTAGTTGCCGCCCGTTGCGTAAAACCAGCCGCGAGTTTCACCAGAATGTTCATTCGCATGTAAAAGGCACTGATCTGAAGTCAAAGTCTAGCCTACAGTTAGACGGATGAGACGGATAGCTGAAACACACTTCGGACACAGTCCCTACGACTAACGATTTTGAAATGAAAGGGCAAAAGCTGAATATGAATTAATATTTTTATTGTTAAATGTTCTAGCAATTTTATTCAGCTGTCCTAAAGTTGAAGGGTATGCCATTAGATATAACAAACTTACTCTAAAACTTACATTTTTGAATAGGTCATGCGATTACTGGGTTACTTTTTCGATATGTTTAACATTGTATAACATCAATTACATATACTAGATATAATATTTAGTTATTATGTAAATATAAACACACTTGGTTGACAAATATGTAGACATTAGCATTTTAATAAGCAATTCTTTCTGGCATGCTAAATTTACGACAGCCTGATAAGTACAAGGGAACAGCGCTCCAGCCACCACCGATCGTAACAAGCTTGTTGTGCACTCGTAGAATGTCTTCTGCAGTGGGGTGTGGATTTCGACTGAGAGCCCATATATACTTTGGACCTGGAAAATAAGAATTGAAAGTATTTTTCATACAAAGTAATTGATTTCCCAAGTAACCGTGGAAGCTAACCAGCTTCCTTTTTTAAAACCAATTCTAAGATATCATGAAATAGTTTTGATTTCAGCGATGGGAACGTGATTTTTGACATACAATTTTTAAAAGAATGCAATGCTATGTTTCCAAGAGGTTTGGGTTTCTTGTTTATTTCTGTGTCAATGTCTAGAAAGTATTTTCTTGGGGTCAAGGGTCGGCAAAACATCCATACTATTGGCAGATGATAACGAACGAATAATTTTATAGATTTAATGTAAGAAAATTGCGAATCGAAATATCTACCCAATAATCAAAATTCGAGTGTTTCAAATAAACCGTCCGTGCAAGGCTTGGTGAATGTAGAGTATTTACGAATATATTTTTATACTGATATTTGTTTGTATTAAAGCAGGAAAGTGTTTTGTTGAAATCCATACCGACCTTCTCTACCACACTGCAAGCACAGTAAATAATGCCCATAATCTGTAAAGCAACTAAACGGATGCTCATAAATGTACCGCAAGTCTGCAATGCAAAAAAGTGTATTTATTAATCAGCTATGTCACTATCTTGCTCTATGCATTCACGTTCGGTACATATGTCTAATAGTATAAAGATTGTATTCTGAGAATAAGTTTGTTTATCAAGAGTTTGACATTAAGGTTTTTTCAACTTTGGCACTTACTTTTTCATATAACGGTTCATGGCACTTAAAGCAGTCAAAAAATGGTAATTGGTATATTATTTTTTATTTACATTTTTTAGGTATGATTTCCCTATTATATATATTTGCAACATAGGTGTTTTCTGAGTGCATCTGATTTGATCAATTTTTCAACTAAAATAATTTATAACAATATAAATAGTAGTGAAAATGAAAGTTATCATAAGAGTTCACCTCCCGACGCTCCGTTACGTTTTTCCACATCCATCCCCAAAAAATCTGCAAAAAATGATCATCTTTTTATCTAAGTTTAAAATACTTCAAATATAAATTTATTAAGTGAAAAAAATTTTTGCAAACCGAAACTTGTGTCGTATCTTGTAATTGAAGTTCCGTTCTGATACCAACGGAATGGTATGACTTCACTGATTGACATTGTTCCTCTGTGTAGAAAAAATTAAGTTAAGCGTAAGCCTTTACTCAGAAACTAAAAATTCAATTTGTAATCTCATTTACGTCAGTCATAAAACATTGAGTTACAAAAGTAATATTATATACCACTCCCAGCATCAGTTCATAGAATATCCGGTTGAGCAATTCCCTAGGTCTGGAGAATTCATTCTACTATGATTTGATATGATTTGTCGGCTGTTACAACTTTTATAAATCTTAAATTCAGAAAATGTCAGACAGATTTTCACTTAAAAAGCCAGATTTATATTCTTGATTAGGAAAACTTTAGCTAAGTATCCGGGTGCAAAATTAATTTTGGCTCAATCCGTAACCAACTCAATGCTGACCAGACGACAAAGTTAGAAGCGATAATACGTCGGTGTGTTCCATTTCGGATCTCAAGTCCCAATTTCGAAAGTTCACCTATTCGTTCGACTATATTCGCTATTGTCAGCTTTTAACGCCGCTTATTCCAGGTTGAATTTTTTTTTTAACTTCTATAATCCCGAAGATCTATAAGGCAGTGCATAGCGGAACCGATTAGTAGGTAACCATTTTAAAATAAATTATCTACGTATATCAAAATTCTTTACTTTTCCGCTGATGAAATACCCTGGATTTGAGCAAAAATTCCGTCAGGAATTTCTATGAAATATTTGATCACATAACATGGTACACCGCGTTCAACTCTATCATTGGTGATTAGGATGTGATACCAAGAATCAGGAAGCTGCAATATAGTGATACAAGATTTATATAGAAGAGATAGCCTACATTCCTTACATAGATATAAACAGCTGGTGGCGTAATTCAATTGAACCCCTTTTATCGCCAAGTATTTGTTCTTTCAACTCAATGATTGTTACCAATGCTCACCATATTATAATTCACTTCATCAGATACAGGCAATGCGCAGTTTTTGTTTTCGCGACGGTATTCTGGTTTTCCAACTGCTGGGTTGAACATCAAGCAGACCATCAAAACAAAGACACAACTTGAGAAGATCATTGTTATACGTTCGACAGTTTTGAACGAAATGAGAAAATATGTCCAGATAAAGCAATATTAAATCGGGAATGTCAGCAGAAGCAAGTATACTTCCCTAGTTTTCCATCCAGTACGCACGTTTCCACTGCATGTTCAGTTTATGCAATATCAAAATGCAGACGTTACGAGATTCTCTGTTTTCCAATGAGATCATTCCCCTCAATTCAGGCAATAACAAAGTCACGACAGAACAAGGAGCGATGCTAAGAGATATGCACACAAATCACTACCTTCCAAGTGCATAATTTCGTTTAAGGCCTCAATTTCAAGGTTACGTGACCATCTTCAATGCGGTATCAAATTTAGCAAATAATACATTTATTTGTTATGCGAAATTAATATTCTATCTGTAAAAATAAGTCGCATTTAAGTTAAGAAATATCGTTTTTCACCCGAGGTTAGGAAGCATCCAAAATAATTCCTATTGGCGATAATATGAGGTAATATTCCTTATCCTATATTTGCCTGGTATTTGTCTGTTTAAACCAGGGGTCGACAACCTTCTTTCGCTCGCGGGCCGAAATTAAGGGTTGCAAGTCTTGGCGGGCTGCACACGTATCTCCAATAGGCGTGTCCCACTTATCCCACATGTCCCACGCGTCTCACTTGTCCCACGTGTCCACTTGTTCCACGTGTCCCACGTGTACCACTTGTTCCACGTGTCCCATGTGTACCACTTGTCCCACGTGTACCGCTTCTAATTCGCAGAATGGCAAAAATACGGATTCCTAATGGCGATAACGAATTAGCAAGATTGCAAACATACCTATCAAAACTAATTATTATTAGACTGTTTATCCCGTGTGTTTATGTCCGCATATAACATATGTTTTTTTTAGAGTAGCAATGTATTTGAAAGTCGCCACCGCGAGTTACGTTAGACACAATTAAGTTAATTACCATGGATTGAATATTATACGCCACAGAAGAGTCTCACAGAAAAAGTCGTTTTTTTAACGAGTGAATAATCACGACGACTGGTATATGAGGAAAACGAAATATATATAGACAAAATATATGGTGAATGAAATATATGATAAACGGGATTCATGTGGATAAAATATTTGGCGAATGAGATATATGTGGACAAAACCCCTGAACGACATGTATGAAAAGAAAACATTTCACAAATGAGCTGTTGGTGGACAAAACATCTGTTAAATGGTATGTATGATAAATGGGATACATGTGCACAAAATACATATTGTACATGTGGACAAAACAGTCATGTGGTTCCAAACCTTATCCGTTAAACCACTCCCTTATCAAATCTTTCAACCTTTTTATTCTTTCCTCACTATGCATAAAAACTACTGTATTAATTTAATCCTTAGATCTTTGTCTATTGCCCTAGTTAAAAAACCGATTTTGTACAGTTCCAGTATTTTCTATTTGAATGTGTGCATTGTATTATAGTAGGCAGAGCGAACTTTGGGAAATCAGTAATGCTACAGCAAATACAGAGCCGATTCCTTCTCAAAAGGACAAAGTTGCTCGCCGGGGATAAATTTTTTTCCAGTTTGGAAAACGTGCCCCCAATGAATGAGATATTTGTAGACAAATTACGTAATAAATAATACTATCTTTAGCTATAGTATATGATCAATCAGTCAATGCTCAATTGAAACAATTCGTTTATTTTTGTTAGAAAGACGCATTTGTAAAGCAGACTAATTCCATCAAAAACATTACTTTATGTTCTTTGTAGTGGATGCGCCAAAAATATTTGATCACAATGATTTAAGAAATTGTGATTGTAGTATTTTTTCAATTGGGCTAGTATCCTTAAGTACGAATGACTTGAAGATGAAAAAAATAAGGGAATTTAACATAGAAATAAAAAGAAATTGGTATAAAATAGTAAAATCAATTCATGCTTGCAATAAAATAACAAACATCTTGGCAGAAAAAATATAAAGTATTGCAGTTACATATAAAATCGGAGAGAAAAATGCAATAGAATGGTAAAAATATCATAAAATAATATGATAGTATTCATGTAAGATGGGGCTATAATTTCTTGGTTTGATAGATAATGTCAACATCTTCTCGGGACATTATTAACTTTTACATATCATATTAGTCTACAAACTACCTGAATTATTCTCTTATTGCTCTAAGTTTACAGAAAAAAATGACGAAACTCGGAAAAAACATGATAAATATCAAGCGAAGAACTAAGTTGCAAAGCAATTCAAGTAGTTAAAATCAAGGGTGTGCAACATTTAATACAGGAGGACCAGATAAAGATAACTGAGTAAAACCGCAGGTCGCACTTTCATCCAACATAGGCTTTCTGGTAATAGCAAGCACAAAAGATTTGGTTATTGATGACATGGGTGACAAATTATGACTTGGTTTATCAGTGCCGGAATATAGCCGGGTTGATATCGGATAGGTACCGACATGGGCGCAGCCAAAATTTTCGGTGAAATAAAAACAGAGCACCCAAAGTGCAATTCACGACGACGTAGGCCGTTAAACTGAAAAGAATGCGTCGTTCACAGCGAAATTCCACAGTTACGTGTAGCCCGCCTCTAATGTGCCTGACGGTTTATGGTGAAGTCCTATTTCAAATATCGACCATTAATCCGTAGTCAGCAGAACCCGCATTTGAAAATAGAACATCAGAAATCGTGAAAATTAATTTTGAGAGAAGTGTAACTCGGATGTCAGTAGTGTCAAAATCGTTTATAAGTACAAAAACACGCTCGCATGTAGCGCCGATCAAATACATCAAATGTGAAACTATTACTTGGATTTTAATGTTAAACAAGTTGATTTTTAATTGCCATTCAAAGATAATTAACATGATTTGTGACTAGTGATGGGCAAATAGTTTTTTTAGTCGAATTATTCGAATATTTTCAACGAACACAACACCGAATAATGAGTATTGTCATTTCAAACAACCGTATTTGGATGTCGGCCGCCGAAACGATCGCCGTGACAATTTTATTTTTCGGAATTTACTCGAAGACTGAAAACTTCGCAACAATGCAGCGATTTTTATTTCCTAATTTTGTCATAATCCAAGGCCGCAGTAAACAGTCACCGCGATCCTTTCGGCGGCTTGACATCCCAATTGATGATGATAAACTATATTAAAGCACTTTTTATTCACTAGTAAATATTAATTCTCATGCAACGGCGGATATCGCAGTTTGGTTTTTATTTTTTGGACAGAAATTTGATTTCACATCGTCAACTAGTAAGGAGTGCATTCACAATACAAATTAATTTTATGCTACTTTTTATCTTTTTTGTAGGATTTGTATCACAGTTTGTAAATTGAGCTCCCAATTTTAAGCGAACAGTATTACTGACCTCGGAATGCGATATTTGTGAAGCTGATAGTTGACTTTTTTATGCTTTTAATTTTATATCGTGTCCGTGTTACTTTCGTATTAAATGATAATAATTAAAAACTCCGCAAATTGGTAATCTTTCTAATACTCAGTGTTGAGAATTCACGTAACTCAGCTTTGGAATGAAACACTGATACTAAATTCTTGAATAAATCGGCAATAATGGCATTTCTACGTGGTCAAAATAATATTTCTCCCCGTCTCCAATATCTCGAAAAATTTCCATAGAATACAAAATTTACTAGTCGTACTTATCTGAATTTACAAAAACGGTGTTGCCGCGCTTTATTCAAAATTAGAAATCGAAAATATGATAATCCTTACCCGTAAGTGGGACAAGTGAGACACGTGGGATAAGTAGGACAAGGGGTACACGTGGAAAAAGTGGTACAAATGGGACATGTGGTACAAGTGGGATACGTGGTACAAGTGGGACATGTGGTACACATGGTACAAGTGATACAAGTAGGACACGTGGAACAAGTGCGACACGACATTTTGGAGACACCCGACTGCACACATTTTTTAAAAGCGCGAACAGCGCGCGAAAACTGCGACAATTCGTTAACTCAACTCAGTCGTCTTATTAAAGGAAAAAAATACAAATGACATTCAATATGACACTTGTTGTTGCATTACGCTTGATAGCTTTTCGACATCAGGTGACGCACTGAATGAAGCCAAGATTAGAACATTTTCTAAATGAGCATCACTAATCCGAGTTCTTAGCTTGTTCTTTGTAATGTTCATTTTCGAAAATAATTGTGCGCACGCATATGTACTCCCAAACATCGATGTGAATTTTTTCGCATGGTTTGTCAAATTAGGATAGCTATTTTCTTCAAAAATCTACTTTTTATAACTATCACGTAGGGATACAACTCTCGAATAGGATATAGATTTTATTTCATCATTGCATTGCATCCCAAGGAGCTCCATTTGAATATTTTCTGCACCATCGAATCCCCGCCCTCGGCATAAACTTTTCTGCGTGTTGCCAACTTGCCATTTGTGTAATCATAATTGAATTGCAGGCTGTTAAACGAGTAGTTGTTTACCTAATTGTTAGGCTATAATAAAATTTAGTCTACACGATTTCCGTTTCTGTCCCTGGGAACGGATTCGTTGTTCGTTCCGCCTGGGTATTGTTGGCTCGTTTTCAATGATGATGTTCTGGTCGAACCTAACTTTTGCATCTGGCAACGTTGAACAATTTTCTAAAACAGATGACATGGTTCTAACGGTTTAGCGTATATATATATATACATCTATTTGCTGCAGTTCGGTCACATGTTATTTTTTGCTGCAGTTGGGCTACTCGTTTTCTGTGGCATATGGTGAGCCACTCACAGCGTTATTTTTAGCGGTTTTCAATAAAAAATGGTATGACAAAATTTCACGCAAGTAATACAGTTCGTTTTAAATATAGTGGAGTTGGTGCCCAATCGTCGTCGCCCAATTCCGAGGGACTACGTTATTTAGCCTATTTGCGGGAATGAGGAACATCATTGGATATGGTCGACACCGCGAGCTGGCTATTTAATCATAGTCCATCATTAAAAACGTTCACGCTTCCCCTAAATGCTTTGCTTGTAAGCCACTGCCCACCTGTTGAATATATTTGTAAAAATATAGTCTGCAAAACGCTCTGCCCGGAAACAGAGCTCAATGACCTGTAAACATTGAAATCACTCGAGTGTGACTAGATTGACGGGTACTCGCATCCGAGACCCAAAAACCCGATTTTGCAAAAAATAAACCTCTTCCTTTGGCCTGATCACTTTTGTGGGTTTTGTAGACATCGTGACAGACCTTCTTGCCAAGTTTGGCACGGATTAGTTCCCTGTAAAATGTTCGTTTGTTCCCGAAACCCCGAATATACTTTCGTATCAAGTTTCGTCGTGCGTAACGACATCTGACTCTGACTGCGCTTTCGAACTGAAGTGCTCTCGGTTGCCTAATCACAAATGAGTTTCTCGTGTAACAGACGATATTCGACCATGCACATGAAAATATGAGACTACTCATTTAAATATTTTTATACTCGTAATAGATGACACACATGGAAAAATAATAAATTGACAGTATACATACTGAAAAGTATTTTTCAGGAATTGTTCAGAACTAAAATCTCATCGTCTACAAAATTATATTTTGCGAAGTAATTGCAATTTCAAAAATATAATAGACTATTTTATTGAGGTCAAAGTGTAACCTGAAAAGAGATCTTATAGCGATATTTTGAAAGTTGTTCATAGTGGAGTTTTGAATACCACATGACAAAATTTCCATAATTTCATAAATTGGATTATCTGTTAAACGACTTATTGCTGAAAGTTACGAAGTCGTGAGTTAAACTTCAAACACATATAAATGAGCGAATTTTCAGTCAAACTTAATCTTTTTTTGCATTAGTCGATGTGAGAATTTTATAATTATATCTTAAGGGAGTGGTTTCAAATGCCTATATGACCTCGGACCCCAAAATGGAAAATTTGTTCTAGTGCATTTGGATTAAAATTTTTAGTATATTCGGATATATTTCAAATAAGAAAGCTAAAAATGTTATCATCAATAAAATTCGAAAAAATTGGATTTTAAATTTTTTTTTTATTGTTTTTTTCGGCCATCACTTTTGATTTATTTGATGAAAACCAATGATGTCAATACCAATCACTTGGTATTTCAGAGACGCATTAAATTCGCAAATAAATGGGGTTAGAAAACTAATTATCGCATATCGAAGTTACTATAGGGTTTCATCGATTATCTCAATTTTGTGCGTTCGATGTCGTTTTTTGTTGTATTCAAATGTATTTGTCTATAATAAGTGCATTACACGTGCTTTACATCACTTTTAGGCAAAAGAACTAGAAAATATCAATTCATGATGTTGAGGGTCTTGAAATCGCAATAATTATTAAGTTGTTTTGCGATAATTTATTGTATTAACAATTGAAAGTATTTATATGAGCAAGTTAAAACTACACGTTGTATTTTGGTACCTCCAACCATTAAATCGAACCATCACCTGAATAATTACCCGTTCTTTGAAATAAAATATATTCTTTCAAATATAGTTACCATTTCCAGAAAACTTTTACCATTACCAGAAACTTTTCCTAATAAATGCAATATTTCGTGTTCTGATGACCGTAAGTTGCATAATCATATATTTAAAACGGGAGAACAGAGGGAATGGGGGTGGAAAACGAAATAACTCGGCATCGTCAGGAGCAATTCAGACTTTCCGTACATAGACGTGTCCTAATTCCTGCGTTGCCACAAGTCTCAGCAACAAATTGTACCCCATTTGTTTAATTAGGAATGCTGTCGCTAAAAGAATAACATGAGCTTTTAAATATGCCAGAGTTCCAGTTCGTTAGAAAAATTTCAAGAGCTAAGTAGATCTTTTTAATCTGAATTTCAATTTCAGGCAATATATATATCTGAGTGGGATGCGTCCAAATTAGTCCACAGTGTATAGGCCATTAACTGATTTGCTTATTTAATAGTCGGAAAATAGTTGCGCCAGTTAATGTAATTAATATTATGTGTTTACAACAATGCGGAAAAATCTTAGTAAAAGTACACAGTAATCAAGAATAAATATCACGATGACCGCTATATATCACCCACCACACTTTTTCTAGTATTTCGTTGTCAGCGATTCAAAGTCCAGAAACGTTATGAAGGTATTTCGAACAATTTTTACAAAATGAATAAAAATAACCTATATTCATTTGCCAAAATGGGCATGGTTTCAGAATCCAGTTTCATTTTTAAGATGAGGGAAAATCAATATGTAGATCAAAAAGTGGTGCGCGTGTTTCGTGCCTAAATTTTAAAGAATTTAAAAACCAATTGAAAGATGCATTATCAGAAACTTAGAAAAGAGGGGCGATATTACATATTAGAAACTAACCTGAGTATCTTTAAGAGAGAATGTAAGAGTAAATTTATTTCTCATTTACTTTTAGTTTCACACCAATCGCTTATTCACTTCCTCATAAAGCATAAGGTACATGTATAGGTACATAAATTTTGAGTTTGAGAATTAGATACAGATGTTAAAAAAAGACATTCCTTGTCGATCACCAACATATTTTACCAGGCTCGCACCGATTTCGATTGTAGTTTTGTTGGCATACTCAGAATCAACACTCACTTAGAGGCCAGCTTACAATGCTATATCACTTATATTCATGAATGGTAATAGATAAACTTTTATAGTGCACAAGAGGGGTTTGGCTGATAAATAACTTTCCAATCATACCAACGGTTTGTGGATATTTGGCCAATATGTCTTTTTTCCGATATTTGCGGAACAACTTCTTTTTTCAGATCAACCATATGATTTTTCTTGCGATATTTACTAGTTTTATCCTCACCGAATTCTTCATTCTCCAAATACCATCTTTCCTTCCACATGTTTTTGAATGACTCCGAATTATCTTATATACTGTACAATGAAGCACATATTTCTTCAATCATTTATTGAACCGCTTTAACGTCTTTCATTTATTAAACCCCCAAAATGGAAGCAAAGCGCTTTGTTTTTTGTCTGTTTTCTTGTTAGCATCGTAATTCACCACATCTGCGATTAGGAAAACCACGCTAACGTTATTTGATCTAAAATGCATCTTCAGCAAAAAAATGATTTTGTTGATTTGGTTTGGGAAAATATAATAATGTACCGGTTTGGATGTTTGGCGCTCCACAAATATGTGAACCAAGATGGCGGACACCGGTACGTAGTATGTGTACCAGGTTAGGATTAGGCCATAATTGTATTCTAATTTTCCTTAGTTCTATTACAAGGTCGGGGAATACCCAAGTGAGTCCCGTAGTATTTGTTCCTGAAATTATGGCCTAACCCTAACGTTGTACACATACAATGTTCCGGTGTCCGCCATCTTGGTTCAAATACTTCTGGAGTACTGAATGTTTCATATTCATTTATCGATATAGATAGGTACCAGTTTATGGGACGACGTCGCCGCTTTTTTGTTAGCTTTCAAGCAAAATATAAATAAAGTCGGCAATAGTCAAGCATGTTGTTAAGAATATGGAATATGTTGCCAAATCAAAAATTGTTATCATATGTAATATGTATTATTAGTTAATTTTCTGATTGAGCAATGCTAGAATGTACAGAATTGATTGGTTTGAAAAACTTAATCTTTAATGCTCAAAACAAAAACTAATCGGGTGTCTATGAAACTAATGAATATTTGACATTATGATAGTTGTTCAATAAATTATATTCACCTTCAAGTAACGAATTGAACTTTGGCAACTTCCTTCACAAGTTGTGGCAAACAGTGATTCATATCCAGGAGTTCAAATAAAACTATTAATATGCAACTTACTAAATATTAGCTGGCAGAACAAAACAACATAATAAAGTTTTTATATATGGTCTATTGAATTGATATATCAGCAAAACCATGAAAAGAAACTCTATAAACACTCCTAATAATATCACGAAAAGACTCTATTCTGTCACTCTGGAGAGGATTATTATGTTTGCTTCATATATTCTCATGGCTGCCATAATTAGATAGTGAGATACTTTGCACACTTGAAGTGATATCCCCACCAACTCGATTAATTATGGGAAATCCTTACCAAGTACGGTAAGGCGAGCAAGATCCGACTGAATTTATCCTTTATTTGAATCGATAACTAAAACCGACTTCTCATCGCTCCTGACTAAGCAGATACATACTATATATGACGTAATAGGTCCAGTCTGCAAGTTTGCACATTTAGGGTGAAATTTACCATAACAGTACTCCAAGTTCCAGATATGTTTCCAGCGAATTATTGGAATACAATACGTTAGCGAAAAAAATTTCCTGTTAATCCTCAAAATCTTGTCAAAAGATAACCGGGTCTAAAAAGAGAAATCATGATATATATTTGTAGCCCCAACTTAGCAAAAACAACTACAAGATAGATAGCTGGGCCTAGAAACTGTCGACAAGAACCAGAATCACAAAAAGTTTCACACTTTTTGCTCCTAAAGAAAATAAAGTCCAAACTATTTGTGCGACAGCAAAATGTGGCCCAAATATTACCGTCGCCCAAGTACAGCAAAAATAACCCCGTGTTGTCGATCAAATCGATAAAATAGGAATACATATATATAAATTGCATATTTGCTATTTTACAACCGACCGTCATGAATATTTTCGATGGGTGCATTGGTTTCAACATAATTTTGGTAATTTAGAATACTGAGTCACCACGTGCTTTTTTTGTCAGGTTTTGGCGTGCTCGTTTCGGACTAATTCCATAAGAGGAGAAGGCTGAAGTATTAATCGCAGTGCATGTTATGGATTTTCCTCAAAATCGCAATAATATATGTAAAGTTCGACTGGTTTCTATTATAGTAGCACAAGATACTATTTACCTATGGAAATAGGAAATCTGATAACAATGATTAGCGTATTGCAAACCATGTCGAGTCAATCAGTACATTTGTGATCACGACCATTCCAATAAATTGTATTCGAAATTCAAGTAATGTGAAAATTGTGGTAAAGTGTACGAATTATATCAAAAAAGGCTAAAACATCATCAATTTACAACTTTACTCGAAGAATATAAATCAGTACATAGCCATATTTTTTTTTTATTCAGTTGTTAATCTTGGGGATAATACAGGGCTTGGCATTCAGTTCCCGAGATAAATATAGCGAAGAGTTAATTTATGTCTGCTACTCGTGTATGATGATTAGGGTGCTCGCCGCACATGAAGTTCGTGCATTCCTTCTATATGCAATCAGAGCAAAGTGTGTGAGTTTGTATAAGCAAATTTACTGAAAGCAAAGTTACGCGCATCACTCAAAAATATAGAACAATGATCTCTGAGCAAAGTTACAAGAGACAAATGAAGTTGAGCGAACTCCTGATACATTTTTGCACTTTTTAGCAAGGTTTCTAGTGCTTTTTGACGGTTTTTTATTGTTTCTACACGTTTTAACAAGATAATCACGGCGTAGAAATAAGAATTGTAATTGGTTAGGACTGCAACACAAATTAAAAACTTCATCACAAAACTTAGATTTTGAAATGTTTGTTTGTCGAATTCAAAATTTACCGCAATTGTAAAATTTGAATTATTCGTTTGCTGAATATGAAAATCTTATAAAACTTCGAATTCTAAACCTTTGTTTACCGAATATGAGATATAATCTTCACAGCTGTTTGCAAGTTCACTAAATGTTTCGTTTCTGCACTTGTTTCAGTCCTATACATCATTCAAAAGAATATGAGACAAAATAAGCATATGGTTTGCCTTGAAGTGGTGGGAGTGACGGTGTCGTAGCAATTGTGTTCATTAGACAGTGGGTAAAAATTTATAATTGAGTACGCTGTGAACAATCAAATGGCGATAAACAAGAGAGTTATGCTCAAATTTATGAGCACATAGCGCAACATAGTGGCAAAATTGTGATGACGTCATATCACACGAAGAAACGAATCCCATACAGCACACCGGGATACTTGAAATAAATAAAAGTAATAGCGTTCTAGCGAAAAGTTTAGTTTCAAATTGATTAGTCCAGTAATCAAAGAGTTTTTTTCTGCTACAAAGAACAAGTACAACAACAACATAATAACAAAACGATCGTTATGTCCACTAACGTGTCCAATAACGCAGAATGCAGCCAGCCTTGCACAATGGATATGACGGCAAAATAAATGACATGAAAGAGGAAACACTTAAAAGTTAGATATCAACCCTAGCGGTCTAGATTCACGTTGGATGGATCGTTTACAACGTAACGATTTGTATATGTGACGAATGAGAATGTAGTTATGATAAGTCTCCGCGGTCATTTTCTCACGGTGTTTCGTATTTCCACTCAGAACGAGGCTTCACGGAAACTGTAACTCTTACGTAAAAATCTGGAACTTGCGGCTTGGTAGGAATATACTGCTAGACCAAGCAGGTTTCGAACCTAAAATACTTAATTCACAACAGCCGTGTATAGAGGCAGGGTGTGTGGTAACTACATATGCGTGTTATTTGGGTTTTTAAAAACTTCGAAGTCTTCTCAAGATCCACTGCATATTTTAATCCGTCTCCTGTTCATTTTAATCGGTTCATATATTACTCGATTCCACACTTTTACGCTTTAAATTGAGCAACTTGACATTCGAAATGTCTATCTTCATTATCTCCACGTTTAAGCAACGGATAAAATTACTTATCTAGAATTTAAAAAAAGTCGGTGATTTGACAACTATTTTCATTTATAAGTTTACCGCAATACTTCCCACTGAAGTTAAACTTTAATTACTTATTGTATTTGAGATGTTTTTAACAACTGATTAATTTCAGCATTTCAACCCATTTTTCTTAAATGTGTGATAATTATGATAAAAATACATTCGGTTATTATCGATTGTTCGAGCAAATATTCATTTCATCTTAAAAGTATTTCGAGATATTAGGAGGAAGTAAAAATCTACCACGAAGGGTTAATTTATACTTTAAAAAGGATACCTAAGTTCATAATATGCACCATTTCTTACGGCGATGAACGAGATCCGTTAAAGATTTTAGGCTAGAGCGAAATGTTAACAGCAAAACATGTTTCTCACTTTGGAAGGACCGTTTGCAAACGCGATGACCACTACACTACGGAAGACATCAGGATCGGTTTCAAGCCGATTTCACGAACCACGGATGTATATGTTTCCCTATATAGAATTCTCCCAAGAGTATTGTTCATTTTAATATGACCCACCGGCGTATGCGTTTCTGTAGTGTAGTGGTCATCACGTTCGCTTTACACGCAAACGGTCCGCATCGTTTAAAAATTGGTATTTATCTAGTTAGTGTTAGGAATGATTTGAAAATTGGAATTTCTTGCGCCATCTTTTACTTTTTTTTTTAATTTTGAGTGGTAGCGAGTGTGTTTATTTTTTGCCCCAAGATCCGAAATTTTGAAACAAACGATTTCATGGCATTTAAAGTTAGACACAAAGTGGTAAGAACGTCATTTTCAATACTATTTTGCTCTATTCTAGAGCTATTCACTGATATTTGGCCGTTTTGGGGCTTACTATCAGTTCATCCTCCAAAGACTTACGCTCAGCGGCACCTAGTCGCTACCCCTGCGCTACGGTGACTGACGAGGACACCGCCGTCAAAATATTACTTATAGGCTGATTTTCCTCGAGGCAAATTCGGTAATTAACATGCTGCGTTTGTTCGTGCGGTTATATATATATGTTTATTGTATATTATTACTAAAAGTTTGTAAGAAAGTGATAGGATTTACATATTGGTCCGGTGTATGTATGTATGTTTATTCGTCTCGTAAAAGCAATATAAAAGAATTAGTAATTATAGATACTGAATACGGTATGTATGCACAAGATCATACTGGCCCAAAACACGAATATGCGTCATACATCCCTTTTGATATGTATAAATTATATTACGGTACATCAAATACGTATAATATGGTCCTTTATACAGACAGTTGTGCAAAGAGGGTGGGTGGGTTTGGTAACAGAGGTAAGAGTGGAGTATCCAAAACACAACACAACATGAAACACACTGCATGTAAATATAGTAATAGGATTAAGAATCTGGATGTAAGTACAATACCATTGAGTGATGATACCACATATATACTATAAAACGGGGAAATGGTCAAGTTTAAAGGGTGTCTACATATATGGTATGCACCACACAAGGATGATAGTGTTGTGAGTGGTCTATGGCTGTTCTGGCAAAAATGTGACCCTACAAGTTTTGGTGCAATGTGATAATGTTATGTATCAAATTACTCACTCTTCTAAGGTATTTTCGATTTTTGGATTCTGCCAAAAGCGATGAAGTTTCAAAAACAAAAATATGAAATTTAATGAGAAGCATTTCCACACACAATCTGGTGGGGGTGATGAAAGCCGAAATGACTGCGTAATCAAACCTGAGTACCACGCCCTTTTGCCAGGTTACCAGTCCGTGTGGGTTATGCGATCGAAAATCGATTATGCTGTCCAGTTAGTCAAGTTATCAAACATGGAATCATTTATTTATGCAACCCAGTGATTTTGATTTTTTTTTTTTTTTTTTGGTGAAGCATAATTCCAGTGGAACATTTAAGGGGCCCGAGGAATCCAATAGTGCGATAGCTCAGTTGTTTGAATAGTAGGCTACATATAGAAAATCTAATACTGGAGACACAAAATTATATTTATGCAAGTGTCGTAAGTTTTATAATATTGGCGAATCTAAATGGATTACGAGTTGGATTGCGCGAGACCAACTTACTGTACTTTCAACATGTGGTCGAATATGTCGAGTATATCATGTCTTTTTATAGTCTTTCTTGGCAGTTCAGTGTGTTGGCCTGTAACTTTGCTCAGATATCGGTCTCCTGTATTTCTGAGTGAGTGCGCGTGATGTTACCAAGTTAGGCTTTTTCAGCTCATCCTCTCATTGGACACTGAGTGTACAAATGGATCTTTACAAGTCAGTGTATTAAATATACATTATCCAACTGGAGATCCAGAGTTCAGACCTCAGTCCAGTCGCGCTTATATGAAGATCCTACCCAAAGCGAAACCCATAAAGGCACAAGTAAGCTTTCCTCACTGCTTCAACTTGTAATGGGCCGGAATCGATTCTCTTGCGTTCTTCCTTAGCTTGGAAAGTTAGGAGAGAGCCTTCAAATGATCAATGAAATTGTGCAAGATGATTATTGAAATCCATCAGTCGATGTTATGGTTGACACGAATCATCCAACTGAGCGAAGTCGGGCCAATTTTGCCAACCAGTAAAATTTAGGCTAGCCCTACTCGCGGCCAAAGTTAAGAAGTTGAGACGTTGAGCCCTAGTTTCGTGAAGCTGGTGACTTTATGTAAATGTTTAATCTATGGCTGCAAAAATTATACATAATGAGATTTTTTCCTCCGGTAGTGGGAAAGCCTACAAGAAAACATCTTTTTTATATGGCGTTCGCTTAGGGCTAAATTGGTCGCGATGTCAATCACGTCATCGTAAAGTTGTCGCCCAACTGACGACTGTTGAATATCGCGTCACCGTCGGCCTAAAGCTGACAAACTTTTTGCGGGTGGTGACATTTTCGTTAACCGTCGGCCTAGCTTTTTGATTGTCAGGTTCAATATCAAGTTTACAGCTTTTGGTTTTGCTGTAGGTAAACATGTGTGCCTAAAGGATAATGGCAAAAGGTCAACTTTTCTTCCTCCACCTCTGCCTGGTTACACTTTAAAATGCGGAAAAAATTACTTATGTTTGCTAAACTCGATCCAGTGGATAAATAATAATAGATTGAGCAGATAAATAAAAGTACTTTATTGTTACGTAACATTAAAGGCACACACTACGTTCTGAAAAGTAATCGACATAGAAAGGTGAAAATAATTTATTAATCCATATACCCAGCATTTGAATTGAAAAACAAAACAAAAATATCCAATCCTATTTTAGGTATTCGCGGCGCATTTAGCAACTCGCTGCATTGCATCATTTTTCTTTATCAATTTCATTTTTGGTGTTCCGCGAAGCGACCTAAAAAGTGCAAGTGTTCTGTGGCTTGGGGTAGGGGTGGCGGGAGGAAGCCGCCAGCAATCCTCTGGTACTAAATTATCCCCTACGGGATTTGAACCTGCGAATCTAAGCGGGGTAGTCTTAGGTTAGAAATCAAGCGCATTCCTAGGGCTTAGCACGATGCGCCACTCAACGCAAACGTAGTCAGCTGCAGTGCACTGGCTGACATAGATACTAAATACATTAAAATACGTGTATACCCTTCCCCTGGAAATCTCAGGAATGTTCTTTACGGCCTTACATACCTGTATCATGATCGTTCTTTACCAAGAGGTCTAATCTAGAGACAGACTCAAAGTGCTTCAAACGGACCTAAGGTCTCCGCGATCTATTCGTCTACTTAAAATGGCATTAATAAAATTTAAGCAGCAGCAAATACATCAGAGGTATTAAATAGAGTAATTTCAATTCACCCATCAATATTGATCGCTAAGTAACAATTTGTTTTTGTTACGTCATTATTGTGGGGCTACGTCAATAACAGTCCACCTTTTCACGAGCTCCATAACACCAAATATTTGAATGGTCTCGATTAGTTGATCTATATATCATCAGTTGTTGTCGTCGGTATGCTCTTGTCTTGAGCAGTCAATTATTTACTTCACATAGAACCGTGATTAATCTCGTTGCTGATGTTATGTCTCCGCCGTTTGGTTTGGGCGAAGAAATTACTATATAGTAGGCATCGAAACAACGTCACAATATGACCTCTCTTTTAACGACATCGCCCGCACGTTATAGTAAGAAAACTTAAAAGTATTCTTGGCTATGCGCCAGTTAATGAGCTAAGGTTTGTACGCCAATGCAGAGAATGCATTGATATAACGCTGAACCTGTACACGCCGTTATTCTCTCATTCAGTTGTAGGACGGTTACATTTTTGATGGCATTCACGTGGGCGTTTACTCGACAAATGTAAACAAACAAATATAATGGAATTGCTGGATTCTTTGTACTAAGCTTCCGTCACTGATGCAAAAATGTGTGATCTGAGCTAAACACCTCTGTCAAGTTTTAAAATATAAAATGAGTAATTATGCAGTTAGGGTTTTGGGTTAGAACGATTCGAAAATTTGAATTTCCGGCTGAATCTGCATTCCTCACCTTAACTGAATAAGTACTATTTTTTATTTAATTCGAGCGTTGGCGGGGTGTTGTTTTGGGGCGGGGCTTGTTACAAAAGATCCTGAGAATATTACTGTGAACTAGGTATTATACTATAAATAAAGCAAATCCAACCGCCATTTGCATTCTGCAACTTTGAGATCATGCGTCAGAAGCGTGATCGGCGCGTAACGACAACCTGGAGTAATTAAAGTAATCAGGTAAAAACATTTGATTACCAACAATCAGATAGCTTTTTTCGTCAGATATTTTTGCGCTGGAAGCCACAAGCGACATCGCTTTCAGTCAGTCACAAATGTTCGTGATAGGATAAGATTTGTTTTTGTGTAGGATGTATGGATAGGCTGCCTGTTGGGTTAGGACAGCGAGTTTGAAACAATATTCAGGTGAGTTAAATGTTCTTTATACCCATTGTTTTCATTGCTATTATATTGCTTTCATTTTACCATTGTATAAGTGGTAAATTAGAGATTTTCGGGTCTATACGACTTGGACTTATTAACTAATACAGAAGTCTAGATTGATGGATGATTCTCTTTTGCACCCAACTCACTAACAGCGGGTTCTATCGTTTTCTCACAAATAGGCCAAACTTAAAACCTATATGACAATACATAAGCGTATCATGATAAACTTAAACGTAATACACTTACTTTCAAAACTTTCGCAAATGTAGCGCAAAATTCATGTTTTAATAGAGATTCGCCATAGCCTTTTTACTTTAATATATTATTGTGTATGGATTGGATCTTTGTACAAAGACCCTACCAACGTTCAAAATAAGAGAATTAGTAATTATCCAGTTTAAGTTAGGAATGCAGATTGCACTGGAAATTCAAATTTTTAAATCATTCCTAACCCCAAATGGATAATTACTGATATGTGATTTTAAAACGTGGCGGGAGCTTTGTGCAAAAGATCCGATAAATTCAGTTCCACTGTCCATTGATTATGCTAGCTACAGTTCTGCGACAATTTATTTATCAATATCTTAACTTTTTTCAGATGAAGAAATATTGAAGGTTAAAGATTCAAAGACACGAACTAACGAACGAGGAATATTACAAGTAAATATTATTTGAACATTTTATTTGACGCCTATTGATTCCTGTATACTACTGTTTTTGTTTAAAATGCTAAAAAATTCGATGCGAGCGCACCGCGTCTCTGGTCTTGCGATCAGAGTCAGCGTTGTTATGCCACTTATCTGATCATGTGTTTCCTCTCGAAATTGTAAGATTTATATAAAAAAGTCAGACCCACGTTCACGTTTAAAATGCTAAATAGTTCGATGCAAGCCAACATTGGGTGCTCCTGATGTATGCGCACCAAAATGTCGCATAACCTGAATCCTGACCAGGTACACAACCCGAGTTCAGGTTGTGCGCCATCTTGGTGCGCATACTTCAGGAGGTCCGAACATTGTTATGCCGCTTTTTTGATCCTGTGCATTCTATCGAAATTGTAAGATTTAGATTTTGCACAAGCTTTAATAATTGTGTTTCAAAGCAGAAGTCCAAAAAAGTACTATAAATATAGTATTCTGTATCAAATTGGTGTACTCTTTGCGACCCTAAAATTCGTTGCGCGCTTTCCTGCTGGATAGCGATCCCCAGTTTGCGATCTCTACCGTGAACAATGTGATAATGCTACAAATTACTGATCAGAGGTAATTAATTAGTCATATACTCCATGAAAGAGTTAAATAAATTCATTGAGTATTTTATTGTTATTGTAATATTTGCAATTTGTGCAGTTTGAAGACTACACCTGATATGTTATAGAGTTTATATTTGAAATTTAATGTCAATCGCTGAATAAATTTTATTCGTCTATTCGTCTAAACTTTCTAAATTTTAAATTTTATGAAATTAAATATCGAAATTTACCCGTTACGTATTTTATTAAAACTTACGTATATTTTTAGAAGAAAATATTCAGAAAAGAGTCTCACTTTAACAATACAAAATGAGGTACAATATGATACACTAACATATCATTTTAACTAAAGGATGTAAATTTGGGGAAATCAGCGACATAGTTGAAAATGACCTCAATTGAATTACATAATTGGTTTTTTGTATCTTTAGCATAAGCATAGCTTTGTAGTGTCTCTGTCAAATAACATTTGTGTGAATTAACTACCAGAAAATGGCATAGTTGGCTCCATGAAATTTAGTTTAATTCAAATTTAGAATTGACTTATACAAAATCACGATCTATATATTGATTTTCAGCGTTTTAAAACACTGCTTGAAAGTCGACAGAACAATTTATCATTGCACCAAAAGAAATTCGTCAAGTGTCAGATTTTCATCACTGAGTGAGATGGAGGCCTATCAAGTCTGAAGAGCAAGTATGTAATCATATCATTTGAAATCTTTCAATTTACATGTCTATAAATAAATAATATGTTGTATTTTTTTTCGGGAAATCGACAGACAAATTATTACTTTTAATATTTTGAGTATAATCGCGAAATCAACTATTCTGTACTACAAATTAACTGTAGCAATATCCGGTGAATAATGGCGTAGTCAGTATAGCGCTGCACGTTCAGGGGCTAACTGCTGTGTTGTCCCATCTGCTGTTGTTTCGTTTAATCGTCCAAACCGAAAGACCAATTACTATCTTGTAATGTCAGTTTAGGTAAAGTTCATTGGGTCATCATAAATAAAAGGCGTTTCATCGCAATAGGGCGTCACGTTGTGATTACTACAAACAATGAATTTTTTTTAAAGTGATACTATAAGTTAATCCAGCAGTGTATATCTGCAGAGATACTGAAAGAATTTGAACTATGCCTCGTTAAGTGCAATTCGGTTAAAACACAACCCCAACTTAATAACCATGCAAATATTAAAACTTATTGTTTACCTTGTTGTTCACCATGGGGTGCCTATATACACACTAATTTGCCTAATTTCCCTGAAATCGTGGTCCTGGCCTTTTTTATTAATCTGATGAGCGTTTTTGACACTAATGATAATGGTAATCAGACTAATGTCTTAAATTTAACTGTAGCTCATTGTGGTAGTAAACGCTCTGGTAGTAAACAGTTGATAACCATGTCATTGATGTTCCCAACTATACTTCAAACTGAAAACGCCCCAAATCGCGCTGGAAGCCACAAGCGACATCGCTTTCAGTCAGTCACAAATGTTCGTGATAGGATAAGATTTGATTTTGTGTAGGATGTATGGATAGGCTGCCTGTTGGGTTAGGACAGCGAGTTTGAAACAATATTCAGGTGAGTTAAATGTTCTTTATACCCATTGTTTTCATTGCTATTATATTGCTTTCATTTTACCATTGTATAAGTGGTAAATTAGAGGTTTTCGGGCCTATACGACTTGGACTTATTAACTAATACAGAAGTCTAGATTGATGGATGATTCTCTTTTGCACCCAACTCACTAACAGCGGGTTCTATCGTTTTCTCACAAATAGGCCAAACTTAAAACCTATATGACAATACATAAGCTTATCATGAAGAAACTTAAACGTAATACACTTACTTTCAAAACCTTCGCAAATGTAGCGCAAAATCCATGTTTTAATAGAGATTCGCCATAGCCTTTTTACTTTAATATATTATTGTGTATGGATTGGATCTTTGTACAAAGACCCTACCAACGTTCAAAATAAGAGAATTAGTAATTATCCAGTTTAAGTTAGGAATGCAGATTGCACTGGAAATTCAAATTTTTAAATCATTCCTAACCCCAAATGGATAATTACTGATATGTGATTTTAAAACGTGGCGGGAGCTTTGTGCAAAAGATCCGATAAATTCAGTTCCACTGTCCATTGATTATGCTAGCTACAGTTCTGCGACAATTTATTTATCAATATCTTAACTTTTTTCAGATGAAGAAATATTGAAGGTTAAAGATTCAAAGACACGAACTAACGAACGAGGAATATTACAAGTAAATATTATTTGAACATTTTATTTGACGCCTATTGATTCCTGTATACTACTGATTTTGTTTAAAATGCTAAAAAAATTCGATGCGAGCGCACCGCGTCTCTGGTTGGTCTTGCGATCAGAGTCAGCGTTGTTATGCCACTTATCTGATCATGTGTTTCCTCTCGAAATTGTAAGATTTATAAAAAAAAGTCAGACCCACGTTCACGTTTAAAATGCTAAATAGTTCGATGCAAGCCAACATTGGGTGCTCCTGATGTATGCGCACCAAAATGTCGCATAACCTGAATCCTGACCAGGTACACAACCCGAGTTCAGGTTGTGCACCATCTTGGTGCGCATACTTCAGGAGGTCCGAACATTGTTATGCCGCTTTTTTGATCCTGTGCATTCTATCGAAATTGTAAGATTTAGATTTTGCACAAGCTTTAATAATTGTGTTTCAAAGCAGAAGTCCAAAAAAGTACTATAAATATAGTATTCTGTATCAAATTGGTGTACTCTTTGCGACCCTAAAATTCGTTGCGCGCTTTCCTGCTGGATAGCGATCCCCAGTTTGCGATCTCTACCGTGAACAATGTGATAATGCTACAAATTACTGATCAGAGGTAATTAATTAGTCATATACTCCATGAAAGAGTTAAATAAATTCATTGAGTATTTTATTGTTATTGTAATATTTGCAATTTGTGCAGTTTGAAGACTACACCTGATATGTTATAGAGTTTATATTTGAAATTTAATGTCAATCGCTGAATAAATTTTATTTGTCTATTCGTCTAAACTTTCTAAATTTTTGAAATTTTATGAAATTAAATATCGAAATTTACCCGTTACGTATTTTATTAAAACTTACGTATATTTTTAGAAGAAAATATTCAGAAAAGAGTCTCACTTTAACAATACAAAATGAGGTACAATATGATACACTAACATATCATTTTAACTGAAGGATGTAAATTTGGGTGAATCAGCGACATAGTTGAAAATGACCTCAATTGAATTACATAATTGGTTTTTTGTATCTTTAGCATAGGCATAGCTTTGTAGTGTCTCTGTCAAATAACATTTGTGTGAATTAACTACCAGAAAATGGCATAGTTGGCTCCATGAAATTTAGTTTAATTCAAATTTAGAATTGACTTATACAAAATCACGATCTATATATTGATTTTCAGCGTTTTAAAACACTGCTTGAAAGTCGACAGAACAATTTATCATTGCACCAAAAGAAATTCGTCAAGTGTCAGATTTTCATCACTGAGTGAGATGGAGGCCTATCAAGTCTGAAGAGCAAGTATGTAATCATATCATTTGAAATCTTTCAATTTACATGTCTATAAATAAATAATATGTTGTATTTTTTTTCGGGAAATCGACAGACAAATTATTACTTTTAATATTTTGAGTATAATCGCGAAATCAACTATTCTGTACTACAAATTAACTGTAGCAATATCCGGTGAATAATGGCGTAGTCAGTATAGCGCTGCACGTTCAGGGACTATCTGCTGTGTTGTTCCATCTGCTGTTGTTTCGTTTAATCGTCCAAACCGAAAGACCAATTACTATCTTGTAATGTCAGTTTAGGTAAAGTTCATTGGGTCAGCATAAATAAAAGGCGTTTCATCGCAATAGGGCGTCACATTGTGATTACTACAAACAGTGAATTTTTTTTAAAGTGATACTATAAGTTAATCCAGCAGTGTATATCTGCAGAGATACTGAAAGAATTTGAACTATGCCCCGTTAAGTGCAATTCGGTTAAAACACAACCCCAACTTAATAACCATGCAAATATTAAAACTTATTGTTTACCTTGTTGTTCACCATGGGGTGCCTATATACACACTAATTTGCCTAATTTCCCTGAAATCGTAGTCCTGGCCTTTTTTATTAATCTGATGAGCGTTTTTGGCACTAATGATAATGGTAATCAGACTAATGTCTTAAATTTAACTGTAGCTCATCGTGGTAGTAAACGCTCTGGTAGTAAACAGTTGATAACCATGTCATTGATGTTCCCAACTATACTTCAAACTGAAATCGCCCCAAATTTCCAATAATGATATTATAAGAGTGAGTCATACTAAGTGTATTAAGATAGCCGTTAATCTTACACCTTAAAGAACTCGTGTCCCAACTAAAATTTTCAAAAACAATACTGTGTAAATTATATTCAACCAAGTGTAAACTTTTTTTGGTCCATATCCCCTTGGTAAAAGTGCTAAGTATTCATATGTTCATGACTGTTTAAATTTAGAGACATGGAAATATATGTCATATTTTCCCTATTGTTGGTGCAGGTCACGTCGTGTTATGCCTAATCACGTGTGAAGAGCTTAATTCACTTAAACTCTCGTTTATAATCTCTACTGAATGGTGTTAGTTGAATCGTTTATACGGCACACACCGTCAATATAAGATATAGTAGTTTCAAATCTCTGGAATTCTTACTTTTTTAATTAGATAACAGAAACTTGGGTGTCGCTGCTCGATAACCAGTTTAAAGATCACTATATACATGAGATCCCACCAAATTGTAAATCTACTATAGTCAGCCTATATATCCGTTGCTAGTAGTCTCAGTAATCATACCGTCCCATGTTTATAAGTTTTCGAATCTGGAAATATAATTCTTATTTCCTTATCGTTTATTCCGTAGTAATAATCTGTCCTGTTCTTATTTATATATATATATATATATATATATATTATATGTCTACAATGTCTGTGGCTGAAGTTATTTATTGACCTATATTTTCAGGAAGTTGCTGGGAGGGAAAGACTATAGAGAACTTGAAGGTAAAATATAACACACTGATAAACTATTAACTATTTAAGATTTAGATAATGAGATACAACATAGCACACTGACAGATCATTCAAAATAAGTAATATTTATAATATTGAAAATCTGCAAATAATATAGAATGAATGTAAATGGATATCAGTATGCTACAAGTTGTCGTCTTTGTATCTTTAGAATAAGCATAGCTTATCACAAGGGACAATTTATTGAGGGGCGTAAAGGATAAATTTGTTAGATTTTATCTTTCCCGCCTTATTTTCGATATTTTCCTTTCTTGAATATGTAGCCGTATTTTCAACGTGCTCTTCATGAATATAAATATATTTTATATGATGTGTTGCAATATTATACGCTGACAAATCATTCCAAAGTAATATTTGTAATTTAGGGGGAAATCTGTGAATAATTTGTCAATGAACTGACAATTAATATTTTCATTTTTATGTATCTAAACTCTAAAGTATAAGCATAGTTTCTCTGTGCTCCTGTCAAATTACATTTTCTGTAACTTATAAACCTCAAACTTAATAATGACGTAGTTCGAACATCTATATATAATTCAAATCAATATAATACAAAATTTACCTACATTTCATTATCTCATATAAATTTCAGCTTTCTGAAACATTTCTTGAAAGCGGGAAAGACAATTCATCGTTATATCTAAAGACATGCGGGGTTATTCGTCCGATTATGCATCACTGAGAGAGGTGGCTGCCTCGAGTCTAAAGAGCAAGTATGTTATTTTAAAATCTTTTTAATCTTTCTAATTTACATTCATCACCACTATTCACGGATCCCCACAATCAATTTTAAAATTGATATCTATTACTATTCCTAAATAAGTTAAAATTACCTTACTTAATTTAAATGCTAAACATTTTAATAGGCTTAATACCAGGTGAATTTGCAACCCAATTTCTTAATTGAAAACCGGCATTATAAAATATTAAAACTAAAATCCAAAACGGAAGATATCACCATAAGTTTTGTTCTAGCAGTCTCACAGCAGATTGAAAACGCTTTTCAGACATTGTAAATTTGTGTTATGTTAGGATTTCTTTAAAATGTATACCATATAGGAACTGAAATGGAAACACAGTAAATTGTTCGCGCGATGTACCTTTTGTCTATTTTGAAACTACCGATGGAGCCCAATACGACTTTTTCTCCGTATGTGACGATATATAAGATAATTAATGCAAAATATATCTAACATTTTTTTTGCAATATTTTAAATTACAATCGTTCGTATTTTGTCGATATCTTTAAAATAATTTTGAGTGCCGAAAAAACAAATCAAATTTGATTAACTTCAAAATACGATTCCGGTCTACTTATAGTTGGCAGTTTGGGACGTTTTTCGTGCAATTTTCAAATAGTGATTTTTCATTTATTAAATATTCGTAAAAGTTTTCCCGACTAAAATTCGAGTAACGAAGAACACAAATAAATTACTATGACAAGATATTTTGAATGCTCGCACCGGCTATGAATTGAATATTTTAGTCGAGAGACAACTTTTTATCCTCTGCGATCTTACTTATATATAATGTCACATTTGAATTTGCGCTCGTTGTCATATTTCGACACTACTGATGTCAAATTTTATTAGTGTTATTCCTTTATTGGACAGTCACAAAATTGGACAAGTCAGTATTTTATTAAGTAATCGGAGCGCCTAAGTTTCTCCCACGGAGCACTTTGAGAACATATGGCTTAATAGACCAGGGAAGAAATTTTCGTAAAAGTGTTTGAAGTATCGTTGTACATGTTTAATAGCTGAGTTTTAGGCGGAATATTGTACAATTTTAGCATCTCTTTGAAAATTAGCTGTTTGCATCTAATAATTAAATATTCACTCCAGCTCACCATATTAAGATTTTGTGTCAACGCTTCCGAGTGGCCAAAAACTTAATATGGATACGCATTATCGCAAAGTTACCTTATGTCCAGGCTTTTCCATGGGAAACGTGCCATGAGATGGGATGGGATAACACACCTTTGTATTTCCCATGGGACGCGTGGGACACGAAAACCATATGATTTTCAGGGAAATGATGGTAAATATTTTCGTTATGGATTTCGTGTCCATATATTTGAGCATAGCTCTCTTGTTAGTTATAAAGAGCAAAACATATTCAGCATTAACAATATACTTCGTAAAAGGGCTGATGGACACATATATAATAGTTATGAATAAAAAGTTAACTAAGTCCGTTTTTTCGGGAAACCTGCTGACAAAGTATTATTTTTATTATATTGAGTATAAGCTCAGCTTCGGTTTGTCTGTCAAATGAAATTTTTTTTGGTAAACCCCCCAAATACTTTATAATATCATGATTCGGACAACTATCGTTTTTTTGTGGCTAATGAGCGAATAAGACAAGAATGAATTTTAGCAATAAAAAACCGTGTTTTTGTTATATTACCGCCCAATATTCGGAATAAAACTTGCATTACTTTGTTCCAAATTTTGTCAAATTTTCGTCATTGTTGAGAAGGAACTTTCCCCCTTGTGTTTGCAGTAATACTGTTAGTTTAGGCACCAATGCGCGCTAATAATTTTATATGGCAAAGTCTTTAGAACCGGACCAGTGTTCATTTCTCAGTATCGTTGGCATGAAATTTAATAGTATCAGCAATTATTCACTGGGGCAATGGTTTTCAAAGGGTGGGGCGCGCTTTGCAAAAGGGGCGTAGACAATTTTTGAGGGGGCATGTAGCTAATTGAATCTATTTTTTGTTTGTTGGACTTAATCGTGCATTTTTTGGATATTTACATTCCATCCCCGTATTTTCAAGGTATTTTTGAATGAAACATAATATTTGTTATATGTAGCTTATTGCTAGCTAGTTATTTTTGAGTTGTTGCGAGCATTTTTATAACAAGAGTTACATTGTAATCACCACAATTCGTAAAAATATTTTCATAGCTATACTATACTTATGAAAAAAAATTATACTCAAGATATAAGTACCAGTACTTCTTTATCGATTTCTCCTTGAATCCTCCCTTGAAAACGTCTACCTAACTGCTAGAACAGCATTGTATCAATAATAATATAGAGAGGAAATCATTAATTCTAAAACATTGAAACTCATTTCTATGTATAATGAATTAAATTGAGTACACACTGAGTTTTGCGGATACAAGGATGTCTATATATCCTGTGTCATATTTATATGTATATTGCCTTCTTTTATTGATAGCATAGTCATTATTTTCTTGCATGGAATTTATTGATTTAATTTTCTGGGCCAATCTGGCAAATCTTATATATGTAATTTGAAAGTATCATGGTCTATGACCAGTTAACCGTGTCATTCGTGTTCCAAGCTAGAATTACATTAGCTTTCCAATAACGATGTGATATAAGTAATTCCAACCGAGTGTATCAATGTGAATTTTATACCATTTGGCACTGGTTAACTACGCCATGCAAGCCCCGAACTAAAATATCGTTTCAAGTGGCGATACTGTAACGCAGTGGTTCTCAAACTTCTTCGTATTGTGACACCCTCCAAAAAATATGCTCAAGTTGCGACTTTTCGTGGAAACCGTATTAAACCGTACCTTCCAATAAAGGACCTTTTTTGCAATGAGTTTTATTTAAACGATCAAAGAAAACTAAACCAAAGTCAGTGAAATTGCATTTAATGGGATGGGAATACTTGCGTCTTTTTACAACTGTTACTAAACCTTGGTAAGATCTGTGAGCGCCGCACGCATTTCTCTCTCAACATTTACTCGAGATCGATATTTTGTTCGTATTACGACCATGGTCGCAAATCTTGCTTCGCCTGAATACGAAATCGCAGATTTCGTTTAAAAACGACGAAGAAAAGCAGCAATGTTTTGTTGAAGCAAGATTTTGGCCAGTGAAACATGTTATCTAATAAGCCCAAACGGCATTTAGTATCATCGCATCCCCAGTTGCAACAAAAATCACGGAATTTTACTACTTGAACGATCCAAAGTCAATGTAGCCTACGTCGTACTTGCGTTTTTAGCCTTTTCTTGTTTAGTATCATTTTCACGCTTGTATTATTACTTTTTCTACGTGCCGCAAAAGAGATTCCGCAAAAAAAAAAAAATTTACGACGCCCACTTTGAAAACCAGTGCTGTAACGTATCAATATAGCCGTAAATCCTATTGGTAATAGTTCGTTCATGTTCATAATTGTCTGAATCTAGAAATATATTTCCTATTGGTAATAGTTCGTTCATGTTCATAACTTTTTGAATCTAGAAATATATTTCCTATTGCTATATCGTTGATTGCAGGTACTAATATGTTAGGTTATTATGTGTATACATCTATATAAATGATCCAATAGAATAAATACACGGATTTGTCTATATTTCTTATGTTTTATTTATATGGGTATTACTTTATTGATAACATGGTTCTTAATATTCTGTGTAGAATTCACTTGTTTTTTTCCACAAAATAGTATCATACTATAAAAAAGAACCCGACTAAGCGCAGAAATGTATCTGTAAATTATCATGGTCTATATCAGTGGTTCCTAAACTTTTTATTCGCAGTAATATATACCCACCCAGTTTACAAAAACATTTGAGGTCAGAAACGAATATAATACAGAACAAATAAACAAGGTAAATCATAGTTTATAGTGTTTTTTTCAATGAGATATATAAGCTTATTGGTCTTCCAGAGAGTATTTTTTTTAAATTTTTGGTGACATTTTCGTCAGCCACAATCTCAACTCACCCCGTTTACTAATTGAATGGCGATGTTTTTTTTGATAGCACTTGTTTCATTGTTACAAAACCCCTTCTCTACCACAAACGAGGTCGTAAATGAAAAAATCCAGGTTTCTGCCTTCTGTCTTTTTTGCATGGTTTGTCAAATTATGAGAGATTTTCATTAAAAAGATACATCTTTATAAAAATCACGTATCGATGCATTTCTCAAATATAACATATGGATTTTATTTCCTCATTTCATTGCATTTCAAGGAGCTCCATTTAAATTAAATATTTTCTGCGCTATTGAACCCCTGCCCATTGCAGCGTGTTCTCATTCGTCGTATTATATTTAAATTGTAGGCTCGTTAAACGATTAACTCTTTACTAAATTGTCAGGTTATAATATAATTATAACCGCCCACTTTGGGAATCCCTGGTTTATACCACCTGGTAGTAAACAGTTAATAACTATGCCATTCATGTTCCAATCCAGAATCGCCTCAAAATTTTAATACTGGTAATATTGGAGTGAGTCTAATCAAGTACATTAATATAACCGTGAATCTTACTACCTTCGATACTGGTTAACCATGTAATTTGTGTCCCAAACTGGAATTTTCAATAAGGATAATATATAAATTAGGCCAATTGTACACCCGACTTATACTTCCCTTGGTAGTCCTAGTAACCAATAACCATACAATTCATATTGATAAGTGTTCGAAGCTGGCAATCGATGGTAGTCCAAGTAACCATACGATTCATATTGATAAGTGTTCGAAGCTGGCATTCCTTGGTAGTTCAAGTAACCATACGGTTCATATTGATAAGTGTTCGAAGCCGGCAATCCTTGGTAGTCCAAGTAACCATACGATTCATATTTATGAATGTTCGAAGTAGGTTGATAAGTGTTCGAAGCTGGCAATATTCCTAATGCGCTGTTATTAAGTGCGAGTATTCATATCTTATATTCATGCGTGTATGTAATATGTATGACGCTTTATTATTGCAAATATTACGACTCTAAAATCGTTTATCATGAGGTACCAAAGCTAACATGTCCTTATCATTCTGCATACCATATACCATTTTTTTTTTAATCTTGAAACCCGTTTTCACCAGAGGGTATTAATGTAGTTGTTAATCCCCTCTCCCAAAATTCGTGTCCTAAAATTAAATTTCCTATGATATACTATAGCCGCAAATACCTTATAACCAGTATAGACCTTCATTGGTAGTGTTCCTAGAACCCATGCCCCTCATGTCCATAAGTTTTCAAATCTAGAAATATATTCCCTATTTCTTCATAGTTTATTTTGAGTAATAATATGTTATGTTCTTATAATGAATGTATAATGTCTACAATCCCTGTGGCTAATTTAGAGGACCTCAATATTAGGTAAATATAACGCACAATGCCTGTGGTACACAAACATTTTAAGCCGTTCAAGTTTGGAATATCTCGCGTCTCGTGTAAATTACTTGTATATCTATCAATAAATAATATCTGCAATTTTTTCGGGAAACCTGCTGACAAAGTATTATTTTTATTATATTGAGTATAAGCTCAGCTTTGGTTTGTCTGTCAAATGGATTTTATTTTGGAAAATCCTCTAGTCTAAATACTGTATAATATCATGATTCGGACAACTATCGTTTTTTTCTGGCTAATAAGTAATTCCAACCGAGTGTATCAATGTGAATTCTATACGATTTGGCATTGGTTAACTACGCCATGCAAGCCCCAAAATAAAATATCGTTTCCAGTGGCGATACTGTAACGCAGCAAATCAGCAAATAATTTTATTTAAACGAAAAATTAATATTTTTATTTTTTTCAACTTCTAGTATAAGCTTAGCTACTCTGTGTCCATGTTAATTACAGCTCCGAAGATTGATAAGGACATAGTTTAAAAGACTATGTCTTTAACCAAATCTCTTTTCTGTATTTCTGTTAAATAGCATTTTTTGTGATTTAAATAACTTGATAGTGTCTTGGGTCAACGAAATTTAGTTTCACCTAAAGTTAGATGGACTCGGTATACACATGAACATAACATTGGATTGATTTTTTTTTATGTATTTTATATATAAGTTTACCTTTGCTTTACCTCTGCCAAACAGCATTTTTTGTGATTTATAAATCCCAAACTTGATAATGAAACTATATATTTATTTTCAGTTTTCTAAAACACTGCTTGAAAGAGTCATTGCATCAAACAGAATCGACATTGTTAATAGTCTGGTGCATCACGGAGTGAGATTGACGCCTATATAGTCTAAAGAGTAAAGAGCAAGTATATATGTAATCTTATAATCTTTTAATTCATATGTCACGTATAAACTGATATATATATCATGTTCAATCCCGCTAGTCAGGAAGAGCTGCAAATATTTCAATTATCGCACAAGATGTCCAAAATATTATCCATTGGGAACCACTACATTAGACCGTTTTCCTTTATCAATTTTACCCTTTCATTTTTGTTTCGCGAGGCGAGATAAAAAGTGTAAAAGTTCCGTGGCCGAAAAAGTTTGGGAAACGCTGGTCTAGAACAGTAGTTTTTTTTTACCTGGGTTTAATCGAATTTTTGGTGTTCGTTGGAGCTGTTCCAGGGGTTCGACGAGGGTCCTTCAAATTAACACAGTTTTATATTATGGCACTTTTCTATTTTATCGTCTACAAATTATGCAAATTTAGCTACAGTTCATCTCAGATATTAGAGCTTACACATTCAACAACTAATAAATTAGCGATCAGTAGAGGTTGCGCGAGACTAACTTCCAATTCTTTCTCTATGCCTTTGCGCTAGTGGAATTTACCAATGTGTTTAACATTTATCAATGTGTTCTAGGCTCAGATCTTGATAGCCAGGGTCCTTTTAATGTGATTCTTTTAAAAGCGTTGAATTCTTTTTAGTATTGCTTCTAAATTCGCTTCTTGTGGTAGTTGTCGAGTCCGGAGTTTGGCAGGATCCATTCGGATACAGAAGTCACGCGAAAAGACTAATATAACGATCAGTAGAGGTTGCGCGAGACTAACTCCCAAGCCTTCCTCTATGCCTTTGCGCTAGTGGATCCGTATGCATGTAATGCAAGGATGCTGTAGCAAGAATAAAATACCATACTATGCAATTCAAGAGTCTGCTGTGCACACTAACATAAATATATTTCTGTAACGTTTCGTCTGACCAAAATCAGACTTCCTCAAAAATCAGACAAGCAGTTTACAACAATGACAAGAAAATAGCAATCATGCAGTTTAAATATAGCGATAAATAAATTTGTTTGAAATTAATTGTGACCAAACAATGAAAAAACAATTATTGATATTCAGAAACAGATTGCGAAATAAAAAAATGCGATCGGTTCTCAGCATGGAATAATTGTTCCGCGGCGTGCTTGATTTCACAATAAGTTTTACTAGAACATTTATCAATGTGTTCTAGGCTCCGATCTTGATAGGATCTTGATCTTGATAGATCTTGATAGGAAAGGTCTGAGCCTAGAATGATTTTTCAATTCTGATTTTTTTTCGCCAAGTTAGATCGAAACAGCTAGCGAGTCCGATCGAACGCTAGAATACGCGTGTTTCAGCAGTCTTTGGAGTCTAAAAAGCGTTTCAATGTACAGAAGATTGTCATCTATGATACAGAAAAATATTTTTTTTTCTTTTTAAAAGAAGGGAGGGGGTCGACCCACAAAACCACCCCGGGCTACGCCACTGTGCAGTGGTTAGTTCACGGGCAGGTGTGCAGTTTTAGCCGGTATGCAATAAATTTTTCTGCTTTGTTAATATATCCAATTCCAATATATCCAATTCATATCTAAATTATCAAATTACATTTTCTGTCATTCATAAACCCAAAACTTGAAATAGTTCATATAGTTCACATAATGACATAGTTCGAAAAATTATTGGTACATTCAAATTTTTACCCCCCAGCCGAAATTAAATCAAAATAATTAATTATTTTTTTGAAATTAATCACATTGAGCCACCACAACTTTTTGTTGAATCAAGTTTATTATATTAGTGCTCGATTTAATGGAATATTCAAATTTCCCCCCGCTATTGTGTTTCATTCTCAATTTCGTTTGCACTGTATATTAAATATTTAAATATATTACCACAGTTGAATATGTTTCTTTGGAAAAATGAGATTTCGGAAAACACCCCCGCTCGCTTCAAAATAACAAATTAATAGTTGTTCAGCTTGGGTTATATGGTTCGGGTTAGAAATCTGAGAATTAGTCTCAGTAATCATACCGTCCCATGTTTATAAGTTTTCGAATCTGGAAATATAATTCTTATTTCCTTATCGTTTATTCCGTAGTAATAATCTGTCCTGTTCTTATTTATATATATATATATATATGTCTACAATGTCTGTGGCTGAAGTTATTTATTGACCTATATTTTCAGGAAGTTGCTGGGAGGGAAAGACTATAGAGAACTTGAAGGTAAAATATAACACACTGATAAACTATTAACTATTTCAGATTTAGATAATGAGATACAACATAGCACACTGACAGATCATTCAAAATAAGTAATATTTATAATATTGAAAATCTGCAAATAATATAGAATGAATGTAAATGGATATCAGTATGCTACAAGTTGTCGTCTTTGTATCTTTAGAATAAGCATAGCTTATCACAAGGGCGTGGACAATTTATTGAGGGGCGTAAAGGAAAAATTTGTTAGATTTTATCTTTCCCGGCTTATTTTCGATATTTTCCTTTCTTGAATATGTAGCCGTATTTTCAACGTGCTCTTCATGAATATAAATATATTTTATATGATGTGTTGCAATATTATACGCTGACAAATCATTCCAAAGTAATATTTGTAATTTAGGGGGAAATCTGTGAATAATTTGTCAATGAACTGACAATTAATATTTTCATTTTTATGTATCTAAACTCTAAAGTATAAGCATAGTTTCTCTGTGCTCCTGTCAAATTACATTTTCTGTAACTTATAAACCTCAAACTTAATAATGACGTAGTTCGAACATCTATATATAATTCAAATCAATATCATACAAAATTTACCTACATTTCATTATCTCATATAAATTTCAGCTTTCTGAAACACTTCTTGAAAGAGGGAAAGACAATTCATCATTATATCTGAAGACATGCGGGGTTATTCGTCCGATTATGCATCACTGAGAGAGGTGGCTGCCTCGAGTCTAAAGAGCAAGTATGTTATTTTAAAATCTTTTTTATCTTTCTAATTTACATTCATCACCACTATTCACGGATCCCCACAATCAATTTTAAAATTGGTATCTATTACTATTCCTAAATAAGTTAAAATTACTTTACTTAATTTAAATGCTAAACATTTTAATAGGCTTAATACCAGGTGAATTTGCAACCCAATTTCTTAATTGAAAACCGGCATTATAAAATAATAAAACTAAAATCCAAAACGGAAGATATCACCATAAGTTTTGTTCTAGCAGTCTCACAGCAGATTGAAAACGCTTTTCAGACATTGTAAATTTGTGTTATGTTAGGATTTCTTTAAAATGTATACCATATAGGAACTGAAATGGAAACACAGTAAATTGTTCGCGCGATGTACCTTTTGTCTATTTTGAAACTACCGATGGAGCCCAATACGACTTTTTCTCTGTATGTGACGATATATAAGATAAATAATGCAAAATATATCTAACATTTTTTTTGCAATATTTTAAATTACAATCGTTCGTATTTTGTATTTGTATTTGTATTTGTATTTGAGTGCCGAAAAAACAAATCAAATTTGATTAACTTCAAAATACGATTCCGGTCTACTTATAGTTGGCAGTTTGGGACGTTTTTCGTGCAATTTTCAAATAGTGATTTTTCATTTATTAAATATTCGTAAAAGTTTTCCCGACTAAAATTCGAGTATCGAAGAACACAAATAAATTACTATGACAAGATATTTTGAATGCTCGCACCGGCTATGAATTGAATATTTTACTCGAGAGACAACTTTTTATCCTCTGCGATCTTACTTATATATAATGTCACATTTGAATTTGCGCTCGTTGTCATATTTCGACACTACTGATGTCAAATTTTATTAGTGTTATTGCTTTATTGGACAGTCACAAAATTGGACAAGTCAGTATTTTATTAAGTAATCGGAGCGCCTAAGTTTCTCCCACGGAGCACTTTGAGAACATATGGCTTAATAGACCAGGGAAGAAATTTTCGTAAAAGTGTTTGAAGTATCGTTGTACATGTTTAATAGCTGAGTTTTAGGCGGAATATTGTACAATTTTTGCATCTCTTTGAAAATTAGCTGTTTGCATCTAATAATTAAATATTCACTCCAGCTCACCATATTAAGATTTTGTGTCAACGCTTCGGAGTGGCCAAAAACCTAATATGGATACGCATTATCGCAAAGTTACCTTATGTCCAGGCTTGTCCATGGGAAACGTGCCATGAGATGGGATGGGATAACACACCTTTGTATTTCCCATGGGACGCGTGGGACACGAAAACCATATGATTTTCAGAGAAATGATGGTAAATATTTTCGTTATGGATTTCGTGTCCATATATTTGAGCATAGCTCTCTTGTTAGTTATAAAGAGAAAAACATATTCAGCATTAACAATATACTTCGTAAAAGGGCTGATGGACACATATATAATAGTTATGAATAAAAAGTTAACTAAGTCCGTTTTTTCGGGAAACCTGCTGACAAAGTATTATTTTTATTATATTGAGTATAAGCTCAGCGTCGGTTTGTCTGTCAAATGGAATTTTTTTTGGTAAACCCCCCAAATACTTTATAATATCATGATTCGGACAACTATCGTTTTTTTGTGGCTAATGAGCGAATAAGACAAGAATGAATTTTAGCAATAAAAAACAGTGTTTTTGTTATATTACCGCCCAATATTCGGAATAAAACTTGCATTACTTTGTTCCAAATTTTGTCAAATTTTCGTCATTGTTGAGAAGGAACTTTTCCCCTTGTGTTTGCAGTAATACTGTTAGTTTAGGCACCAATGCGCGCTAATAATTTTATATGGCAAAGTCTTTAGAACCGGACCAGTGTTCATTTCTCAGTATCGTTGGCATGAAATTTAATAGTATCAGCAATTATTCACTGGGGCAATGGTTTTCAAAGGGTGGGGCGCGCTTTGCAAAAGGGGCGTAGACAATTTTTGAGGGGGCATGTAGCTAATTGAATCTATTTATTGTTTGTTGGACTTAATCGTGCATTTTTTGGATATTTACATTCCATCCCCTTATTTTCAAGGTATTTTTGAATGAAACATAATATTTGTTATATGTAGCTTATTGCTAGCTAGTTATTTTTGAGTTGTTGCGAGCATTTTCATAACAAGAGTTACATTGTAATCACCACAATTCGTAAAAATATTTTCATAGCTATACTATACTTATGAAAAAAAATTATACTCAAGATATAAGTACCAGTACTTCTTTATCGATTTCTCCTTGAATCCTCCCTTGAAAACGTCTACCTAACTGCTAGAACAGCATTGTATCAATAATAATATAGAGAGGAAATCATTAATTCTAAAACATTGAAACTCATTTCTATGTATAATGAATTAAATTGAGTACACACTGAGTTTTGCGGATACAAGGATGTCTATATATCCTGTGTCATATTTATATGTATATTGCCTTCTTTTATTGATAGCATAGTCATTATTTTCTTGCATGGAATTTATTGATTTAATTTTCTGGGCCAATCTGGCTAATCTTATATATGTAATTTGAAAGTATCATGGTCTATGACCATGGTGGTAACCAGTTAACCGTGTCATTCGTGTTCCAAGCTAGAATTACATTAGCTTTCCAATAACGATGTGATATAAGTAATTCCAACCGAGTGTATCAATGTGAATTCTATACCATTTGGCACTGGTTAACTACGCCATCCAAGCCCCGAACTAAAATATGGTTTCAAGCGGCGATACTGTAACGCAGTGGTTCTCAAACTTCTTCGTATTGTGACACCCTCCAAAAAATATGCTCAAGTTGCGACTTTTCGTGGAAACCGTATTAAACCGTACCTTCCAATAAAGGACCTTTTTTGCAATGAGTTTTATTTAAACGATCAAAGAAAACTAAACCAAAGTCAGTGAAATTGCATTTAATGGGATGGGAATACTTGCGTCTTTTTACAACTGTTACTAAACCTTGGTAAGATTTGTGAGCGCCGCACGCATTTCTCTCTCAACATTTACTCGAGATCGATATTTTGTTCGTATTACGACCATGGTCGCAAATCTTGCTTCGCATGAATACGAAATCGCAGATTTCGTTTAAAAACGACGAAGAAAAGCAGCAATGTTTTGTTGAAGCAAGATTTTGGCCAGTGAAACATGTTATCTAATAAGCCCAAACGGCATTTAGTATCATCGCATCCCCAGTTGCAACAAAAATCACGGAATTTTACTACTTGAACGATCCAAAGTCAATGTAGCCTACGTCGTACTTGCGTTTTTAGCCTTTTCTTGTTTAGTATCATTTTCACGCTTGTATTATTACTTTTTCTACGTGCCGCAAAAGAGATTCCGCAAAAAAAAAAATTTACGACGCCCACTTTGAAAACCACTGCTGTAACGTATCAATATAGCCGTAAATCCTATTGGTAATAGTTCGTTCATGTTCATAACTGTCTGAATCTAGAAATATATTTCCTATTGGTAATAGTTCGTTCATGTTCATAACTTTTTGAATCTAGAAATATATTTCCTATTGCTATATCGTTGATTGCAGGTACTAAATAGAATAAATACACGGATTTGTCTATATTTCTTATGTTTTATTTATATGGGTATTACTTTATTGATAACATGGTTCTTAATATTCTGTGTAGAATTCACTTGTTTTTTTTCCACAAAATAGTATCATACTATAAAAAAGAACCCGACTAAGCGCAGAAATGTATCTGTAAATTATCATGGTCTATATCAGTGGTTCCTAAACTTTTTATTCGCAGTAATGTATACCCACCCAGTTTACAAAAACATTTGAGGTCAGAAACGAATATAATACAGAACAAATAAACAAGGTAAATCATAGTTTATAGTGTTTTTTTCAGTGAGATATATAAGCTTATTGGTCTTCCAGAGAGTATTTTTTTTTAATTTTTGGTGACATTTTCGTCAGCCACAATCTCAACTCACCCCGTTTACTAATTGAATGGCGATATTTTTTTTTATAGCACTTGTTTCATTGTTACAAACCCCTTCTCTACCACAAACGAGGTCGTAAATGAAAGAATCCAGGTTTCTGCCTTCTGTCTTTTTTGCATGGTTTGTCAAATTATGAGAGATTTTCATTAAAAAGATACATCTTTATGAAAATCACGTATCGATGCATTTCTCAAATATAACATATGGATTTTATTTCCTCATTTCATTGCATTTTAAGGAGCTCCATTTAAATTAAATATTTTCTGCGCTATTGAACCCCTGCCCATTGCAGCGTGTTCTCATTCGTCGTATTATATTTAAATTGTAGGCTCGTTAAACGATTAACTCTTCACTAAATTATCAGGTTATAATATAATTATAACCGCCCACTTTGGGAATCCCTGGTTTATACCACCTGGTAGTAAACAGTTAATAACTATGCCATTCATGTTCCAATCCAGAATCGCCTTAAAATTTTAATACTGGTAATATTGGAGTGAGTCTAATCAAGTACATTAATATAACCGTGAATCTTACTACCTTCGATACTGGTTAACCATGTAATTTGTGTCCCAAACTGGAATTTTCAATAAGGATAATATATAAATTAGGCCAATTGTACACCCGACTTATACTTCCCTTGGTAGTCCTAGTAACCAATAACCATACAATTCATATTGATAAGTGTTCGAAGCTGGCAATTGATGGTAGTCCAAGTAACCATACGATTCATATTGATAAGTGTTCGAAGCTGGCATTCCTTGGTAGTTCAAGTAACCATACGGTTCATATTGATAAGTGTTCGAAGTCGGCAATCCTTGGTAGTCCAAGTAACCATACGATTCATATTTATGAATGTTCGAAGTAGGTTGATAAGTGTTCGAAGCTGGCAATATTCCTAATGCGCTGTTATTAAGTGCGAGTATTCATATCTTATATTCATGCGTGTATGTAATATGTATGACGCTTTATTATTGCAAATATTACGACTCTAAAATCGTTTATCATGAGGTACCAAAGCTAACATGTCCTTATCATTCTGCATACCATATACCATTTTTTTTTTTATCTTGAAACCCGTTTTCACCAGAGGGTATTAATGTAGTTGTTAATCCCCTCTCCCAAAATTCGTGTCCTAAAATTAAATTTCCTATGATATACTATAGCCGCAAATACCTTATAACCAGTATAGACCTTCATTGGTAGTGTTCCTAGAACCCATGCCCCTCATGTCCATAAGTTTTCAAATCTAGAAATATATTTCCTATTTCTTCATAGTTTATTTCGAGTATTAATATGTTCTGTTCCTTTAATGAATGTAGAATGTCTACAATCCCTGTGGCTAATTTAGAGGACCTCAATATTAGGTAAATATAACGCACAATGCCTGTGGTACACAAACATTTTAAGCCGTTCAAGTTTGGAATATCTCGCGTCTCGTGTAAATTACTTGTATATCTATCAATAAATAATATCTGCAATTTTTTCGGGAAACCTGCTGACAAAGTATTATTTTTATTATATTGAGTATAAGCTCAGCTTTGGTTTGTCTGTCAAATGGAATTTATTTTGGAAAATCCTCTAGTCTAAATACTGTATAATATCATGATTCGGACAACTATCGTTTTTTTCTGGCTAATAAGTAATTCCAACCGAGTGTATCAATGTGAATTCTATACGATTTGGCATTGGTTAACTACGCCATGCAACCCCCAAAATAAAATATCGTTTCCAGTGGCGATACTGTAACGCAGCAAATCAGCAAATAATTTTATTTAAACGAAAAATTATTATTTTTATTTTTTTTAACTTCTAGTATAAGCTTAGCTACTCTGTGTTCATGTTAATTACAGCTCCAAAGATTGATAAGGACATAGTTTAAAAGACTATGTCTTTAACCAAATCTCTTTTCTGTATTTCTGTTAAATAGCATTTTTTGTGATTTAAATAACTTGATAGTGTCTTGGGTCAACGAAATTTAGTTTCACCTAAAGTTAGATGGACTCGGTATACACATGAACATAACATTGGATTGATTTTTTTTTATGTATTTTTAATATAAGTTTACCTTTGCTTTACCTCTGCCAAACGGCACTTTTTGTGATTTATAAATCCCAAACTTGATAATGAAACTATATATTTATTTTCAGTTTTCTAAAACACTGCTTGAAAGAGTCATTGCATCAAACAGAATCGACATTGTTAATAGTCTGGTGCATCACGGAGTGAGATTGACGCCTATATAGTCTAAAGAGTAAAGAGCAAGTATATATGTAATCTTATAATCTTTTAATTCATATTTTGTCACGTATAAACTGATATATATATCATGTTCAATCCCGCTAGTCAGGAAGAGCTACAAATATTTCAATTATCGCACAAGATGTCCAAAATATTATCCATTGGGAACCACTACATTAGACCGTTTTCCTTTATCAATTTTACCCTTTCATTTTTGTTTCGCGAGGCGAGATAAAAAATGTAAAAGTTCCGTGGCCGAAAAAGTTTGGGAAACGCTGGTCTAAAACAGTAGTTTTTTTTACCTGGGTTTAATCGAATTTTTGGTGTTCGTTGGAGCTGTTTCAGGGGTTCGACGAGGGTCCTTCAAATTAACACAGTTTTATATTATGGCACTTTTCTATTTTATTGTCTACAAATTATGCAAATCTAGCTTCAGTTCATCTCAGATATTAGAGCTTACACATTCAACAACTAATAAATTAGCGATCAGTAGAGGTTGCGCGAGACTAACTCCCAATTCTTTCTCTATGCCTTTGCGCTAGTGGAATTTACTAATGTGTTTAACATTTATCAATGTGTTCTAGGCTCAGATCTTGATAGCCAGGGTCCTTTTAATGTGATTCTTTTAAAAGCGTTGAATTCTTTTTAGTATTGCTTCTAAATTCGTTTCTTGTGGTAGTTGTCGAGTCCGGAGTTTGGCAGGATCCATTCGGATACGGAAGTCACGCGAAAAGACTAATATAACGATCAGTAGAGGTTGCGCGAGACTAACTCCCAATCCTTCCTCTATGCCTTTGCGCTAGTGGATTCGTATGCATGTAATGCAAGGATGCTGTAGCAAGAATAAAATACCATACTATGCAATTCAAGAGTCTGCTGTGCACACTAACATAAATATATTTCTGTAACGTTTCGTCTGACCAAAATCAGACTTCCTCAAAAATCAGACAAGCAGTTTACAACAATGACAAGAAAATAGCAATCATGCAGTTTAAATATAGCGATAAATAAATTTGTTTGAAATTAATTGTGACCAAACAATGAAAAAACAATTATTGATATTCAGAAACAGATTGCGAAATAAAAAAATGCGATCGGTTCTCAGCATGGAATAATTGTTCCGCGGCGTGCTTGATTTCACAATAAGTTTTACTAGAACATTTATCAATGTGTTCTAGGCTCCGATCTTGATAGGATCTTGATCTTGATAGATCTTGATAGGAAAGGTCTGAGCCTAGAATGATTTTTCAATTCTGATTTTTTTTCGCCAAGTTAGATCGAAACAGCTAGCGAGTCCGATCGAACGCTAGAATACGCTCGTTTCAGCAGTCTTTGGAGTCTAAAAAGCGTTTCAATGTACGGAAAATTGCCATCTATGATACAGAAAAATATTTTTTTTTCTTTTTAAAAGAATGGAGGGGGTCGACCCGCAAAACCACCCCTGGGCTACGCCACTGTGCAGTGGTTAGTTCACGGGCAGGTGTGCAGTTTTAGCCGGTATGCAATAAATTTTTCTGCTTTGTTAATATATCCAATTCCAATATATCCAATTCATATCTAAATTATCAAATTACATTTTCTGTCATTCATAAACCCAAAACTTGAAATAGTTCATATAGTTCACATAATGACATAGTTCGAAAAATTATTGGTACATTCAAATTTTTACCCCCCAGCCGAAATTAAATCAAAATAATTAATTATTTTTTTGAAATTAATCACATTGAGCCACCACAACTTTTTGTTGAATCAAGTTTTTTATATTAGTGCTCGATTTAATGAAATATTCAAATTTCCCCCCGCTATTGTGTTTCATTCTCAATTTCGTTTACACTGTATATTAAATATTTAAGTATATTACCACAGTTGAATATGTTTCTTTGGAAAAATGAGATTTCGGAAAACACCCCCGCTCGCTTCAAAATAACAAATTAATAGTTGTTCAGCTTGGGTTATATGGTTCGGGTTAGGAATGATTTGAAAACTTGAAATCTGCATTCGGGTGTTTTTTTTTTGAAGTTGATGCTTCCATTTGATTGAATTTAAATCTGTCATTAACTTAACTCAATCTACCCGCCCTCCATTTGAGGTAAATCTCATCGGAAAACTTGATTAGGGCGCTTTGTGCCAGACGCTTTCCGATACGCGTGTGCCTTCCGCTCAGCCGTGTCGCGTTGAAAATGAGAGAAATTTTTTATTTATTTTTTTTTTTAAGTTTTGTTTTGGTACCGCTCTGATAAATACAAGCGAAATCGACTCGACAACAAAGTCTCTCACGAAAGAAAAAATTACGTCACCGTTCTGGCAAGCCCAAACCTTGCTTTTGAAGCAAAGTGAATATTCAATTAACAAAGGGCGCATGTTTTCGCGAGTAATTTCGAGCGAGCGCATTTAATGTTTGTTTATTATTGTGCGGGTAATGATTACTAGCTTATATACGCGCTGAAAACGATTGCTCGCTAGCTCAAATTACTTTCTTTCAAGTAATAACATATTCCTCTGTATATTTCTAACTTTGAAATACTTACAGACATAAAACTCGGAGAATTGAAAATATGATAAAGAGAAATTACGTGCTACCGTGGCCACAAACAATCGGACAAGCATATATCATGCTTGAAAACGACGCAAAAGTTTCTTATTGCTTTTGTTTTGATTTACTCTTTTGACTTAGTGCACGATGAGACGTATACGTAAAGGATATTAACTCTTACTCAACAAACATATTAGGGTCACATTTTTATGAGCACCTAAGTGCTTTCCCGGCATAACAAATTAGTAGTTGTTCAGCTTGGGTTCGGGTTAGGAATGATTCAAAAATATAAAATCTTATTCAGGGATGTGTTTTTTTTTTCTGAAATTAATTCTTCCATTGAATTGAATTTAAATCTGTCGTAATTTAAATGCCCGACTCAGATTTGTGTTTGGTGAATTTGAATTTTTATTTAAATAGAAAAAAATTCTGATAAATAAAAATTTATTTCTAGGTCATTGTCGCATGGATGTCTTAGCCGTACAAAAATACATTGGAAAATGCCCAATGATGTTTATTGTTCTTACTTAAGTAAAACAGTAAAGATGGAAAGTAATAATGTTAAGCTAAATCTTGGAGAAATGCAAGCAAACGTATCAACAAAAAGCGCTGAACGTTTCCACGAATTTAAGAAAGAAATAAAATGGTTACTTCTAATTCTCTGATAAAGCGTAATAAATTGGTAGATTTAAAAACACACAACAAGGACTTTTCTTTATTTTTCTAGAATTTTCTGATTTTGTCGTATTGATACTGATCAGTTTGTTTTTCATTAGAGCTTGCGAGTACTTTTGCAGAACAATGCTTTATTACACAATGGTATTTTGCAAAAATCTTAAGCTACGTGGTGAAGAGATAAGAATGAACTGCATAATTCTTGTTCCTAATACCATGTTTTATTTATACAAGATTCCCCACACTATATCTCCGCCATAACAAAAAGCTTGATCAGATGTTTGAAAGCCATGCACAACAACAGATTCATAAAAAAGACCAACTTATTGGTGCAAATATTTGACTGAAAACATATTAATTGAAAGCGAAAGTTTTTCGGATTTTGTCTCCATTAGTAAATTCATTAGAACCGTTAAGTTTTAATGTCCGACACGACATAGTTTTGGTGGTAAAAAATGTAAATCAAACAGCTGGGGTGTACAAATTATAATAAAGGAATAATAATACATACATTCATATAGTTTTTGATTGTTATCAAATTGTTGTGTTCGATTATTACTCGATCCTGGGTTTGTGCGCTTGATATTCCAACGGTTGATGTTTTTGACTCCTTTTCAAAAGGTGCAGTCCGTCTGTCGGGTATCTAATGTAGCAAAGAAATGTGATTTCTTGTGATTGGTTGCTAAATCTGTTGAAGGCTGCAATGTTGCATATTTGACGCTTACACTGGATATTCATATTTTTGAGCGCATAGAAAACAGTTCCAAACAGGCTGGCAGGCCAGAAAATATCCAATTTAGACTGCACACATGCCGAGTCATATTAATTAAGCCTTCGCTTAATCGTTTGTTCTTCTATTTTAGCTGATCCTCTGCTAATAAGTGGACATTTAAAAACTTGTTTGGGTATACCAAGGGCATGCCACTATAATGTCGTATTACCATACAGTTCTTCAAATAGCCGCGTTTTCATTACTTTAACTTGTTTCTAATTTCAATGTTGGATAGTGTTAGATTAATTTTAGGTTAAAACACGTCCAACTAACTGTTAACTGAAGGCGCTTATATTCACCCAATATGCTGGATAATGCCTCTGCTACAAATGCCTAGCACTGGTTAAACTTGTGCGTGCACTGAAAAATATACACAAAAGGAAACTAATTCATAATTTAAAGCCGAGATAAAATAATGATTATGAGACAGAATGTGCTCGGGCGCTAAACTGTGTTTGGAAAGACCAAGTTTTGGCGTTGAATAGTTTTAAATTTCGCCGGCGGAAATGCTTTGCTTTTATTCATTTCGTATCACATTAATGAAATTTGAAGCGCCAAAAAATAAATAAAAATACGCTCGTTGCGTAAATGAGCCTTGTTGGTTGTAATTGTGACAAAATTATACTACTTTGAGCATTTGAAAAAATAAAAATGCGGATTCTACTTGCAATCATGCAGAGGAAAATATGGAATACATGTAAAGAAGAAAAATGTCTGTCCATTCCACATTTTTTTCTGTAGCTCCTTGCGTTTCAGACTTATTCATTTTTTGTTGTTGATCGGTTTTGATTTTACAGTTTTTGGTTTTAAAAAGACCATTTGTTGTGAATGAATGAATGAATGAATGAACACGCATTTTCTACTTGAGTCTCTTGCTTATCGTTTTTTCTCCTTTTCCCCCTAATAAGAGGTCATCTATGAACTTGTCCTGGAATCACGATGCCATGAAAATATAATGTAATTGTAACTTACGGGTCGTCTTCTGATAGTCTCGTTTTTATTACTTCAACTTGGTTCCAATTTTAATGCTCGATTCAAATTAGAATAATTTCAAGTTGAAACACGTCCAAATATCAACTGAGGGCAGCTAAAAATTGCTAGGTTCATTTTGCAATAATATCGTCTGGCTTGAATATTAATTTTTTAACGAATGTTCATATTACTATCGTGTATTGTTTACTTGTTTTATTTCATTATTAATTGAGGTATATTGGCTTTTCATTAATTTCAATTTCGGGTTGGAGTGGTTAAATGAGTGTTCTACCTTCTGCTTAAAACAAACATCAATGTCGTTATACAGTCAGTGCTGATCAAAACTAAATTAAAAGGCTTTCGGTAAAAGGTATCGGGCATCGGTGATAATATTTGGTATCGGTATTCGTATTGATATCGGCTAAATGTAGACTGATATTTCCACGATAAGTAACTTTTTGATCAATTCCAGAATGTTTTTAAAAAGTATCTCGAAATACTGATATGAAAATTATTTTTTGCTTTTCACGGTATTAGCCTCGTTAAGTATAAGCAATGCTGTTTCCCAACCGCGCGAATAGAAACGCGAATAGGATTATGACCTGATTTTAGCCATTTATCAGCCCAACTAATTTGGCTATTTTTGCAGCCCATTTTTTATATTGACATTTTTACCATTACATGGAAATTATGAGGAAATATATCAAATGGGAATTTTTAGATTTGTAAAATATAAAATACGACGTTATAATGGCATAAAATTCTGCGCACGCAACTCGATGTATCAGTTAGATAGAGTGAGTAAACATTTATTTATTTTACCCCCCACAGTAGCCAAACCCGATGAGTTTTCTAACCGAACACCGATATTATTAGCGTCAGTGTGCAATGTATTTAAACCAAAAAACGTATCAGGATTCAAATATTAATTTCTTATTATCTGAAATATGTCTCTTTCAAACTGAAAAATTGTGTGGCATGAATAATGCTTGTAAACTGTTACTTCAACTAGTTTGGACTGCACACTGGAAATAATAATTACATATCATGTAAATGTCGGCAATTTCTGCTTTAAAATATTGATATCGGCGTTTTATCGTTGTTGTCGGATCGGTATCGGCGACAAGTGGTATCGGTACATCTCTCTTGTTGGAATCTCTAGTATAATGTAATGGACGTTAATGTTATGTTTAAAATAGACATCCATCCCATGCGTTATTGTATCAAATGATATGTTGTAAAACAATGTACTCTTTTACTGCAAACATTAAAAACTCGTATGATATCGAATAGCATCCCCTATTATGCCACAATGGCATGTAATTGGTTACACATACTAATAGTAAGATTCATTTCCTCAGCTACAGACAAAGTTTAATTGTTTTATTCCGTATATATGTTTGATCCGAGGTTATTTTGAAAGTTATCGGCCATTGTACTTTTGGTGAATGACCGTTCATAGACTACTCCCTTTAAGGCAATTTAATCTCCTGTTCGTGGGACGAAAATAAGCATGTTGACGTAAACGAAATTTTGTATCGTCTTGTCTTCTCATATTCTTGTTTGTTTATTATTATTTCGGTATTTCGGATCATTGCAAGTCGGCTATTTAAGAGTTAATGCTCGCATTAGAAGTTTGTCGTTTAAGTAGTGTTAATTTAATTGCCGTAATAAACGGATTGTTTGCTTGTTTTATATTTTGGTTAAATAGGTTCATTCATATTACATAAATTATTAATGTTGCTATTGTTTGAAATTAAGTATGTTGTCGACATACTTGGGGTTGGACGTAAACTTTAGCAACCCTATACATCTACAATATGCGTTTCGACCTCTACAATAATCATTTTTATCACCACACTATTTGTCGTATTTCATCACATATTATTCGTCTCTCGTACATTGTTCATGTAGATTGGATATTTCATTGCCAGTAATGGACTACAATCATATTCAAAGTTGTGGAGTTGTTAATATTGTGAAACTAGAAGGTTATAAGTCTGAGGGAGTTGATGACGCGCAGCGTCACCGCCCAACACGTTATAGGCGCCTTGTAGAGCCTCATCATACGTAATAAGTTTCTCATAATTTACTTCCTCTACTATAAAAAGGCATATTAACTAAATGTATATATATTTTTTCAGGATTACTCAATTATGAAACTTGACGACTCTTTCTGTCTTTCAAAAGAAAATGAAACTCAATTATTCAAATAGGAAGAAGAGTTTTATTGAAGATAACTAAGATGTGCTAGCCAACAAATGCGTTGAGTCCACACACAAGACTTTGATATAGAAAAATTGACTGTTGGTTTGAAACTGTATCCCAATGTCATACGTACTTTGAGATCGTATGCATGTGCACTGATTACCAATATGTGGTCGCAAACAAATGCACTGGGCAGTACACACGAATGTATTTATATCAAATACAACTGTTGTTTAAAACTATACAAAAATGCCATACACACTGTAAAAGGATTATAAGCGGAAGTTCAACATAGCTCGACCCGTGAAGAACTATTTATGTAATTCGAATAATTGCAAACAAATTCTTGATTATATATTCATTAATAAATTTATTTATAGCTCAGAAAACTGAATACAATTGTTATTTGTATTTTAACACCTTGTAATGCAATCGTTTATTTGACGTCCTGGTATGAAAAAATTAAAATATTTCTTTCGTTTTACGTTATACTTATATTTTTATTACTGTTATTGTATATTACTGATTTATTATTTATATTATTGTTTTAAGCTTTTTTTGAAAATATGCTAATTCCATGTTTGGCTATCTTATTTGTTATAATCATTATTTTCTATAGTATTTTTAGATATTTTTTAACAGGAAAACAAGATATCGTGAAGACAAAGGAAAAGTATTGACAGGGATTGCCATGGCTTTTTTTAAATATTTGTTTCGTTATAGATAGATTTAGACCCATTCCCGCCATTAGGAAAAATAGGGTTTTTTTTAGGCTTAGATATTTTTATTGTTATTCTAGCTTCTCAGGTACAGAACTATAAAGGGACTGGAAAAACTAAGAGAAGACGGATCCAAGGAAAATCTACAAATTACATGTAAATATTTTTACTAATTTTATTAGGCTTAGATATTTTAAATATTATCTTAGCTTCTCAGGCACAGAATTTTGAAGGCACTGAAGAAATTTAAAAAAGACGGAACCAGAGACAAATTTAACATACCGGTAAATATGTTATTATTATTATTGAATATTTATTAATAAAGCTTTTTTCGATAATATGCTGTATCCATATTTGCCTATCTTATTTGTCATAATCATTATTTTCTCTTCTATTTTAGAGATATTTTCAACAGGAAACAAGATATTGTGACACCGACAAAAGAAGAAAAGTATTAACAAGGATCGCCATGGCTTTTTTACTATAAACATTTTATTTGTTATAGATAGATTTAGACCCATTCCCGCCATTAGGAAAAATAGGGTTTTTATTAGGCTTAGATATTTTTAATGTTGTTCTAGCTTCTCAGGCACAGAACTATGAAGGGACTGGAAAAATTAAGAAAAGACGGATACAAGGAAAATCTACAAATTACATGTAATTATTTTTACTGATTTTATTAGGCTTAGATATTGTTAATATTATCTTAGCTTCTCAGGCACAGAATTTTGAAGGCACTGAAGAAATTGAAAAAAGACGGAACCAGAGACAAATCTAAAATACCGGTAAATATGTTATTATTATTATTATTATTGAATATTTATTAATAAAGCTTTTTTTGATAATATGCTGTATCCATATTTGCCTATCTTATTTGTCATAATCATTATTTTCTCTTCTATTTTAGATATATTTTCAACAGGAAACAAGATGTTGTGACACCGACAGAAGAAGAAAAGTATTAACAGACCCATTCCCGCCATTAGGAATAATAGAGTTTTTATTAGGTTTAGATATTTTTAATGTTATTCTAGCTTCTCAGGCACAGAACTATGAAGGGAATGGAAAAATTAAGAAAAGACGGATGCAAGGAAAATGTACAAATTACATGTAAATATTTTATTAGGCTTAGATATTGTAAATATTATCTTAGCTTCTCAGGCACAGAATTTTGAAGGCACTGAAGAAATTGAAAAAAGACGGAACCTGTGACAAATCCAAAATACCGGTAAATATGTTATTATTATTATTGAATATTTATTAATAAAGCTTTTTTTGATAATATGCTGTATCCATATTTGCCTATCTTATTTGTCATAATCATTATTTTCTCTTCTATTTTAGAGATATTTTCAACAGGAAACAAGATATTGTGACACCGACAAAAGAAGAAAAGTATTAACAGGGATCGCCATGGCTTTTTCACTGTTAACATTTTATTTGTTATAGATAGATTTAGACCCATTCCCGCCATTAGGAAAAATAGGGTTTTTATTAGGCTTAGATATTTTTAATGTTATTCTAGCTTCTCAGGCACAGAACTATGAAGGAACTGGAAAAATTAAGAAAAGACGGATACAAGGAAAATCTACAAATTACATGTAAATATTTTTACCAATTTTATTAGGCTTAGATATTTTAAATATTATCTTAGCTTCTCAGGCACAGAATTTTGAAGGCACTGAAGAAATTTAAAAAAGACGGAACCTGAAACAAATCTAAAATACCGGTAAATATGTTATTATTATTATTGAATATTTATTAATAAAGCTTTTTTTGATAATATGCTGTATCCATATTTGCCTATCTTATTTGTCATAATCATTATTTTCTCTTCTATTTTAGAGATATTTTCAACAGGAAACAAGATATTGTGACACCGACAGAAGAAGAAAAGTGTTAACAGGGCTTGCCATGTTTTTTGCTTTGTTTTCAATATTTTATTTGGTATAGATAGATTTAGACCCATTCCCGCCATTAGAAATAATAGAGTTTTTATTAGGCTTAGATATTTTTAATGTTATTCTAGCTTCTCAGGCACAGAACTATGAAGGGACTGGAAAAATCAAGAAAAGACGGATACAAGGAAAATCTACAAATTACACGTAAATATTTTTATCAATTTTATTAGGCTTAGATATTGTTAATATTATCTTAGCTTCTCAGGCACAGAATTTTGAAGGCACTGAAAAAATTGAAAAAAGACGGAACCAGAGACAAATCTAAAATACCGGTAAATATGTTATTATTATTATTGAATATTTAATAATGAAGCTTTTTTTGATAATATGCTGTATCCATATTTGCCTATCTTATTTGTCATAATCATTATTTTCTCTTCTATTTTAGAGATATTTTCAACAGGAAACAAGATATTGTGACACCGACAAAAGAAGAAAAGTATTAACAGGGATCGCCATGGCTTTTTCACTATTAACATTTTATTTGTTATAGATAGATTTAGACCCATTCCCGCCATTAGGAAAAATAGGGTTTTTATTAGGCTTAGATATTTTTAATGTTGTTCTAGCTTCTCAGGCACAGAACTATGAAGGGACTGGAAAAATTAGGAACAGACGGATACAAGGAAAATCTACAAATTACATGTAATTATTTTTACTAATTTTATTAGGCTTAGATATTGTTAATATTATCTTAGCTTCTCAGGCACAGAATTTTGAAGGCACTGAAGAAATTGAAAAAAGACGGAACCAGAGACAAATCTAAAATACCGGTAAATATGTTATTATTATTATTATTATTGAATATTTATTAATAAAGCTTTTTTTGATAATATGCTGTATCCATATTTGCCTATCTTATTTGTCATAATCATTATTTTCTCTTCTATTTTAGATATATTTTCAACAGGAAACAAGATGTTGTGACACCGACAGAAGAAGAAAAGTATTAACAGACCCATTCCCGCCATTAGGAATAATAGAGTTTTTATTAGGTTTAGATATTTTTAATGTTATTCTAGCTTCTCAGGCACAGAACTATGAAGGGACTGGAAAAAGTAAGCAAAGACGGATACAAGGAAAATGTACAAATTACATGTAAATATTTTTACCAATTTTATTAGGCTTAGATATTGTAAATATTATCTTAGCTTCTCAGGCACAGAATTTTGAAGGCACTGAAGAAATTGAAAAAAGACGGAACCTGTGACAAATTCAAAATACCGGTAAATATGTTATTATTATTATTGAATATTTATTAATAAAGCTTTTTTTGATAATATGCTGTATCCATATTTGCCTATCTTATTTGTCATAATCATTATTTTCTCTTCTATTTTAGAGATATTTTCAACAGGAAACAAGATATTGTGACACCGACAAAAGAAGAAAAGTATTAACAGGGATCGCCATGGCTTTTTCACTGTTAACATTTTATTTGTTATAGATAGATTTAGACCCATTCCCGCCATTAGGAAAAATAGGGTTTTTATTAGGCTTAGATATTTTTAATGTTATTCTAGCTTCTCAGGCACAGAACTATGAAGGAACTGGAAAAATTAAGAAAAGACGGATAGAAGGAAAATCTACAAATTACATGTAAATATTTTTTTCTAATTTTATTAGGCTTAGATATTGTTAATATTATCTTAGCTTTTCAGGCACAGAATTTTAAAGGCACTGAAAAAATTGAAAAAAGACGGAACCAGAGACAAATCTAAAATACCGGTAAATATGTTATTCTTATTATTGAATATTTAATAATAAAGCTTGTTTTGATAATATGCTGTATCCATATTTGCTTATCTTATTTGTCATAATCATTATTTTCTCTTCTATTTTAGAGATATTTTCAACAGGAAACAAGATGTTGTGACACCGACAGAAGAAGAAAAGTATTAACAGAACCATTCCCGCCATTAGGAATAATAGAGTTTTTATTAGGTTTAGATATTTTTAATGTTATTCTAGCTTCTCAGGCACAGAACTATGAAGGGACTGGAAAAAGTAAGAAAAGACGGATACAAGGAAAATGTACAAATTACATGTAAATATTTTTACCAATTTTATTAGGCTTAGATATTGTAAATATTATCTTAGCTTCTCAGGCACAGAATTTTGAAGGCACTGAAGAAATTGAAAAAAGACGGAACCTGTGACAAATCCAAAATACCGGTAAATATGTTATTATTATTATTGAATATTTATTAATAAAGCTTTTTTTGATAATATGCTGTATCCATATTTGCCTATCTTATTTGTCATAATCATTATTTTCTCTTCTATTTTAGAGATATTTTCAACAGGAAACAAGATATTGTGACACCGACAAAAGAAGAAAAGTATTAACAGGGATCGCCATGGCTTTTTCACTGTTAACATTTTATTTGTTATAGATAGATTTAGACCCATTCCCGCCATTAGGAACAATAGGGTTTTTATTAGGCTTAGATATTTTTAATGTTGTTCTAGCTTCTCAGGCACAGAACTATGAAGGGACTGGAAAAAGTAAGAAAAGACGGATACAAGGAAAATGTACAAATTACATGTAAATATTTTTACCAATTTTATTAGGCTTAGATATTGTAAATATTATCTTAGCTTCTCAGGCACAGAATTTTGAAGGCACTGAAGAAATTGAAAAAAGACGGAACCTGTGACAAATCCAAAATACCGGTAAATATGTTATTATTATTATTGAATATTTATTAATAAAGCTTTTTTTGATAATATGCTGTATCCATATTTGCCTATCTTATTTGTCATAATCATTATTTTCTCTTCTATTTTAGAGATATTTTCAACAGGAAACAAGATATTGTGACACCGACAGAAGAAGAAAAGTGTTAACAGGGCTTGCCATGTTTTTTGCTTTGTTTTCAATATTTTATTTGGTATAGATAGATTTAGACCCATTCCCGCCATTAGGAATAATAGAGTTTTTATTAGGCTTAGATATTTTTAATGTTATTCTAGCTTCTCAGGCACAGAACTATGAAGGGACTGGAAAAATCCAGAAAAGACGCATACAAGGAAAATCTACAAATTACACGTAAATATTTTTATCAATTTTATTAGGCTTAGATATTGTTAATATTATCTTAGCTTCTCAGGCACAGAATTTTGAAGGCACTGAAAAAATTGAAAAAAGACGGAACCAGAGACAAATCTAAAATACCGGTAAATATGTTATTATTATTATTGAATATTTATTAATGAAGCTTTTTTTGATAATATGCTGTATCCATATTTGCCTATCTTATTTGTCATAATCATTATTTTCTCTTCTATTTTAGAGATATTTTCAACAGGAAACAAGATATTGTGACACCGACAAAAGAAGAAAAGTATTAACAGGGATCGCCATGGCTTTTTCACTATTAACATTTTATTTGTTATAGATAGATTTAGACCCATTCCCGCCATTAGGAAAAATAGGGTTTTTATTAGGCTTAGATATTTTTAATGTTGTTCTAGCTTCTCAGGCACAGAACTATGAAGGGACTGGAAAAATTAAGAACAGACGGATACAAGGAAAATCTACAAATTACATGTAATTATTTTTACTAATTTTATTAGGCTTAGATATTGTTAATATTATCTTAGCTTCTCAGGCACAGAATTTTGAAGGCACTGAAGAAATTGAAAAAAGACGGAACCAGGGACAAATCTAAAATACCGGTAAATATGTTATTATTAAAATTATTATTGAATATTTATTAATAAAGCTTTTTTTGATAATATGCTGTATCCATATTTGCCTATCTTATTTGTCATAATCATTATTTTCTCTTCTATTTTAGATATATTTTCAACAGGAAACAAGATGTTGTGACACCGACAGAAGAAGAAAAGTATTAACAGACCCATTCCCGCCATTAGGAATAATAGAGTTTTTATTAGGTTTAGATATTTTTAATGTTATTCTAGCTTCTCAGGCACAGAACTATGAAGGGACTGGAAAAAGTAAGAAAAGACGGATACAAGGAAAATGTACAAATTACATGTAAATATTTTTACCAATTTTATTAGGCTTAGATATTGTAAATATTATCTTAGCTTCTCAGGCACAGAATTTTGAAGGCACTGAAGAAATTGAAAAAAGACGGAACCTGTGACAAATCCAAAATACCGGTAAATATGTCATTATTATTATTGAATATTTATTAATAAAGCTTTTTTTGATAATATGCTGTATCCATATTTGCCTATCTTATTTGTCATAATCATTATTTTCTCTTCTATTTTAGAGATATTTTCAACAGGAAACAAGATATTGTGACACCGACAAAAGAAGAAAAGTATTAACAGGGATCGCCATGGCTTTTTCACTGTTCACATTTTATTTGTTATAGATAGATTTAGACCCATTCCCGCCATTAGGAAAAATAGGGTTTTTATTAGGCTTAGATATTTTTAATGTTATTCTAGCTTCTCAGGCACAGAACTATGAAGGAACTGGAAAAATTAAGAAAAGACGGATAGAAGGAAAATCTACAAATTACATGTAAATATTTTTTTCTAATTTTATTAGGCTTAGATATTGTTAATATTATCTTAGCTTCTCAGGCACAGAATTTTAAAGGCACTGAAAAAATTGAAAAAAGACGGAACCAGAGACAAATCTAAAATACCGGTAGATATGTTATTCTTATTATTGAATATTTAATAATAAAGCTTGTTTTGATAATATGCTGTATCCATATTTGCCTATCTTATTTGTCATAATCATTATTTTCTCTTCTATTTTAGAGATATTTTCAACAGGGAACAAGGTGTTGTGACACCGACAGAAGAAGAAAAGTATTAACAGACCCATTCCCGCCATTAGGAATAATAGAGTTTTTATTAGGTTTAGATATTTTTAATGTTATTCTAGCTTCTCAGGCACAGAACTATGAAGGGACTAGAAAAAGTAAGAAAAGACGGATACAAGGAAAATGTACAAATAACATGTAAATATTTTTACCAATTTTATTAGGCTTAGATATTGTAAATATTATCTTAGCTTCTCAGGCACAGAATTTTGAAGGCACTGAAGAAATTGAAAAAAGACGGAACCTGTGACAAATCCAAAATACCGGTAAATATGTTATTATTATTATTGAATATTTATTAATAAAGCTTTTTTTGATAATATGCTGTATCCATATTTGCCTATCTTATTTGTCATAATCATTAATTTCTCTTCTATTTTAGAGATATTTTCAACAGGAAACAAGATATTGTGACACCGACAAAAGAAGAAAAGTATTAACAGGGATCGCCATGGCTTTTTCACTGTTAACATTTTATTTGTTATAGATAGATTTAGACCCATTCCCGCCATTAGGAAAAATAGGGTTTTTATTAGGCTTAGATATTTTTAATGTTATTCTAGCTTCTCAGGCACAGAACTATGAAGGAACTGGAAAAATTAAGAAAAGACGGATAGAAGGAAAATCTACAAATTACATGTAAATATTTTTTTCTAATTTTATTAGGCTTAGATATTGTTAATATTATCTTAGCTTCTCAGGCACAGAATTTTGAAGGCACTGAAAAAATTGAAAAAAGACGGAACCAGAGACAAATCTAAAATACCGGTAAATATGTTATTCCTATTATTGAATATTTATTAATAAAGCTTGTTTTGATAATATGCTGTATCCATATTTGCCTATCTTATTTGTCATAATCATTATTTTCTCTTCTATTTTAGAGATATTTTCAACAGGAAACAAGATATTGTGACACCGACAAAAGAAGAAAAGTATTAACAGGGATCGCCATGGCTTTTTCACTGTTAACATTTTATTTGTTATAGATAGATTTAGACCCATTCCCGCCATTAGGAAAAATAGGGTTTTTATTAGGCTTAGATATTTTTAATGTTATTCTAGCTTCTCAGGCACAGAACTATGAAGGAACTGGAAAAATTAAGAAAAGACGGATACAAGGAAAATCTACAAATTACATGTAAATATTTTTTACCAATTTTATTAGGCTCAGATATTGTTAATAATATCTTAGCTTCTCAGGCACAGAATTTTGAAGGCACTGAAGAAATTGAAAAAAGACGGAACCTGAGACAAATCTACAATACCGGTAAATATGTTATTTTTATTATTATTATTGAATATTTATTATTAAAGCTTTTTTAGTAATATGCTGTATCCATATTTGCCTATCTTATTTGTCATAATCATTATTTTCTCTTCTATTTTAGAAATATTTTCAACAGGAAACAAGATATTGTGACACCGACAAAAGAAGAAAAGTATTAACAGGGATCGCCATGGCTTTTTCACTATTAACATTTTATTTGTTATAGATAGATTTAGACCCATTCCCGCCATTAGGAAAAATAGGGTTTTTATTAGGCTTAGATATTTTTAATGTTATTCTAGCTTCTCAGGCACAGAACTATGAAGGTACTGGAAAAATTAAGAAAAGACGGATACTAGGAAAATCTACAAATTACATGTAAATATTTTTTACCAATTTTATTAGGCTCAGATATTGTTAATATTATTTCAGCTTCTCAGGCACAGAATTTTGAAGGCACTGAAGAAATTGAAAAAAGACTGAACCTGAGACAAATCTAAAATACCGGTAAATATGTTATTATTATTGAATATTTAATATTAAAGCTTTTTTAGTAATATGCTGTATCCATATTTGCCTATCTTATTTGTCATAATCATTATTTTCTATTCTATTTTAGAAATATTTTCAACAGGAAACAAGATATTGTGACACCGACAGAAGAAGAAAAGTATTTACAGGGCTTGCCATGTTTTTTGCTTTGTTTTCAATATTTTATTTGGTATAGATAAATTTAGACCCATTCCCGCCATTAGGAATAATAGAGTTTTTATTACGCTTAGATATTTTCAATGTTGTTCTAGCTTCTCAGGCACAGAGACTGGAAAAATAAAGAAAAGACGGATACAAGGAAAATCTACAAATTACATGTAAATATTTTTACTAATTTTATTAGGCTTAGATATTGGTAATATTATCTAAGCTTCTCAGGCACAGAACTATGAAGGGACTGGAAAAATTAAGAAAAGACGGATACAAGGAAAATCTACAAATGACATGTACATAGTTTTACCAAATTTATTAGGCTTAGATATTTTTTTTTGATGGGAAGTTAAATTAGGTGAATTTATATTAAAAGTTCGATTTTATTGAATATTCTATTATATGATATTTTTTTCAGAAGATTACTTACCAAGAAATAGAAGAAGCCGAACAATATCTGTGAAGACAATCACGATAAGGTATAATATAATGCATTAATGACTGGGTTTTTATAATATTGGTAAAGTCTTGTTTCCCAAATTAGTTAATTTGTTTGGAATTTAAATATGGGCATAGGGCGTTTCAGATTTTTCTGGAGCGCGATAGGACCCCATCAACAAGTCCTAACGAGTGGAAAAACCGACACCTCTTGGGTCCACATGGAAGATCGGTATTTTATTTTGACCATTTAGAAAATACTTTTTTATTTTAATTATTAAAAAATACAATGTTACTATTTGCAATGAATATATATTACTTATTATTTCATTAAATATGTGACTACTGCACTTACTTTGCAATATGTTTTAGTGTATTTTGCATATATATAATAAATGAAAAAATAGATCTGTTTAATAAAATAACGATTTTGACTGTTTTGTTCTATTCCGTATCGAAATGGCAGATCTAGTCGGGCTATTGAATTATATAAATCTACCCAGCAATTGTCTGTATTAGACAAATATTATAAGTTCGCAATTGAAGAGGGTTCCCGAATAACTACAAAAAGAAATGCATTGAAAGGTCTCCAAGAAAATGGGTGAATTTTACTTTGCAACTTCATGCATGGGTGGTGAGCATAGTCAGTGTTACTTTGAAACGTGGGTGAGCATAGTTAGTTTTACTTTGCAACTTCATGCATAGCAGTTTTGCAACTTCATGAATGGGTGAGAGTTTTACTATGTAACTTCATGCATGAGTGAACATCACTTCCTGCATAGATAAATGTAGTCAGATTCCGTCAATTTTACTTTGTAACATATAGTGAGCGTAGTCAGTTTTATTTTGTAACGTCATGCATGAGTGCATGGGTGAGCATAGTCATTTTTACTTTGTAACGTCATGAATAGCTGAGCGTAGTCAGTTTTACAATGTTATGTCATTCATGGGTGAGCGTAGCCGGTTCTACTTTGTAACTTCATGCATGAGTGAGCGTAGTCAGTTTTACTTTATAGCGTCATGCGCGAGTCAGCGTAGTCAGTTTTACTTTGTAACGTCATTCATGAGTAAGTAAGCGTATTAGGTTCAATCAGTTTTACTTTGTAACTTCATGCATAAGTGAGCAAGTCAGTTTTACTTCATAACTTCATGCATGGGTGAGCGTAGTCAGTTTTACTTTGTAACTTCTTGCATGGGCGAGCGTAGTCAGTTTTACTTTGTAACTTCATGCATGAGTGAGCATAGTCAGTTTTACTTTGTAACTTCATACATGGGCGAGCGTAGTCAGTTTTACTTTGTAACTTCATGCATGAGTGAGCATAGTCAGTTTTACTTAGTAACTTCATGCATGGGTCAGCGAATCAGTTTTACTTAGCAACTTCATGCATGAGTGAGCATAGTCAGTTTTACTTTGTAACTTCATGCATGAGTGAGCATAGTCAGTTTTACTTTGTAACTTCATGCATGAGTGAGCATAGTCAGTTTTACTTTGTAACGTCATGCATGGGAAGGCGTAGTTAGTTTTACTTTGGAACTTCATGCATGGGTGAGCGTAGTCAGTTTTACTTTGTAACTTCATGCATGGGTCAGTGAATCAGTGTCACTTAGTAACTTCATGCATGAGTGAGCATAGTCAGTTTTACTTTGTAACTTCATGCATGAGTGAGCATAGTCAGTTTTACTTTGTAACTTCATGCATGGGAGGGCGTAGCTAGTTTTACTTTGGAACGTCATGCATGGGAGGGCGTAGTCAGTTTTACTTTGTAACGTCATGCATGGGAGGGCGTAGTCAGTTTTACTTTGTAACGTCATGCATGGGAGGGCGTAGTTAGTTTTACTTTTGAACTTCATGCATGGGTGAGCGTAGTCAGTTTTACTTTGTAACTTCATGCATGGGTCAGCGAATCAGTTTCACTTAGTAACTTCATGCATGAGTGAGCATAGTCAGTTTTACTTTGTAACTTCATGCATGAGTGAGCATGGTCAGTTTTACTTTGTAACGTCATGCATGGGAGGGCGTAGTTAATTTTACTTTGGAACTTCATGCATGGGTGAGCGTAGTCGGTTCTACTTTGTTACTTCATGCATGAGTGAGCATAGTCAGTTTTACTTTATAGCGTCATGCGTGAGTCAGCGTAGTCAGTTTTACTTTGTAACGTCATGCATGAGTAAGTAAGCGTATTAGGTTCAATTAGTTTTACTTTAAAACTTCATGCATAAGTGAGCAAGTCAGTTTTACTTTGTAACTTCATGCATGAGTGAGCGTAGACAGTTTTACTTTGTAACTTCTTGCATGGGCGAGCGTAGTCAGTTTTACTTTGTAACTTTATGCATGGGTGAGCATAGGCACTTTTACTTTGTAACTTCATGCATGGGTGAGCGTAGTCAGTTTTACTTTGTAACTTTTTGCATGGGCGAGCATAGTCAGTTTTACTTTGTAACTTCATGCATGAGTGAGCATAGTCAGTTTTACTTTGTAACTTCATGCATGAGTGAGCATAGTCCTTTTTTACTTTGTAACTTCATGCATGGGTCAGCGAATCAGTTTTACTTAGTAACCTCATGCATGAGAGAGCATAGTCAGTTTTACTCTGTAAATTCATGCATGAGTGAGTATAGTTCAGTTTTACTTTGTAACTTCATGCATGAATAAGCATAGTCAGTTTTACTTTGTAACTTCATGCATGGGTGAGCATAGTCAGTTTTACTTAGTACTTCATGCATGGGTCAGCGAATCAGTTTTACTTAGTAACTTCATGCATGAGTGAGCATAGTCAGTTTTACTTTGTAACTTCATGCATGGGTCAGCGAATCAGTTTTACTTAGTAACTTCATGCATGAGTGAGCTTAGTCAGTTTCACTTTGTAACTGCATGCATGAGTGAGCATAGTCAGTTTTACTTTGTAACTTCATGCTTGGGAGGGCGTAGTCAGTTTTACTTTGGAACTTCATGCATGGGAGAGCGTAGTCAGTTTTACTTTGCAACTTCGTGCATGGGAGAGCGTAGTCAGTTTTACTTTGGAACTTCATGCGTGAGTGAGCATATTCAGTTTTACTTTGTAACTTCATGCATGAGTGAGCATAGTCAGTTTTACTTTGTAACTTCATGCATGGGTGAACGTGGTCAGTTTTACTTTGTAACTTCATGCATGGGTGAGCGTGGTCAGTTTTACTTTGTAACTTCATGCATGAGTGAGAATAGTCAGTTTTACTTTGTAACTTCAAGCATTTTGTAACTTCATGCATGAGTGAGAGTAGTCAGTTTTACTTTGGAACTTCATGCATGAGTGAGCATAGTCAGTTTTACTTTGGAACCTCATACATGGGGTTGTACTTTGTAACTTCATGCATGGAGTGAGCGTACTTTGTAGCTTCATGCGTGGGTGAGCATAGTCAGGTATACTTTGTAACATCATGCATGAGTGAGCGTAGTCAGTTTTACCTTGTAACATACTCAGTTTTAATATAAAACTTCATGCGTCGGTGAGCGTATTCAGTTTTACTTTGTAGCGTCATTCATGCATGAGTGAGCTTAGTCAGTTTCACTTTGTAACGTCATGTATGAGTGAGCGAAGTCAGTTCACATTTTTAACGTCATGCATGAGTGAGCGTGGTCAGTTTCACTTTCTAACGTCATGCATGAGTGCACTAGGTCAGTTTACTTTGTAACGTCATGCATAAGTGAGCATGGTCAGTTTTACTTTGTAACGCCATGCATGAGTGAGCGTAGTCAGTTTTACTTTGTAACTTCATGCATGGGTGAACGTAGATACAGCAAAGAAATTGCTGATTAGCATGACGGAGTATAGCAAGTTAAAAACCATAAAGGGGGGATTCGTTTTTCGTGCTTGGGAAGAATCAGATAAAATAAATATTTGACGAGAGAGTCGTGCTTGAGGAGACCCAATAAAATTTATATTTGACAAAAGAGAGACATCACCATGAGTATATCTCATTCTGCATGTACACTTGTGCAAGTGATCATTTCTTTCTAGGGTCACTTTGGCGACGATCTCCATGTTTAAACCAGAAACGTGACAATTTATACCAACCAATTTCGACACGCAGTTTTGTACATATATGTTGAGCAATACAACAGAGTGTGTCAATATGATATGTGGGGTATAAGCGACTTAGTACTTATGATGAGGATATACATTCTACAAGAAGCCTATAACGTGTTGGGCGGTGATATTTTGCGCTATTAACTTCCTTTGATGTATAACCTGCCAGATTTCTCGATAATTAAAAACTCCACCACTTTGAATATGATTGAAATATATTGCAGTCGATGAAATACCGACAAGTAAATGTGATGAATGAAAAACAAAATTGTGTGTTGATAAAAACAAATGATTCCAGTATCGTAGATATAGACGTGTGAATAATTTTTGCAATGTAGAGGGCCCAATAAATGGATATAGTAATGTTGAGAGTTGCTAAAGTTTACGACCAACCCAGCAGGCAGGTTTAAAACATACTTTATTCTAAAATATGCAAACAATAGCAACATTAAATTATGCAAAATAAATCAAACTCCTAACACTAAATAAATAGTAAACAGCCGACTGGCAATGATTCAAAATAATAAATAAACAAGAATGAGAGAAAAAGAAAAGACCTATAAAGGGTTTTGTTTACGCCGACAGGCCTATTCCTGCCCACAAACAGATGGTGAAATTGTTTCAAAAAAGGGAGTAATTTATGAGCGGTCAACCTAATAACAAAGCTCAATGACCGATATCTTGAAATAAACCCTGTCAAATATATACAAAATAAAACAAAGAAACTTTGTCTGTAACATGCTACGTCGAGATGGTAATCAATTAATTTTAGTCTCTGCTTAAGATAGTTATTTAACCAAGTGTCAGGCATTCAAACTTGCACAAGGTTTTAAAATGCCAGATCAAGCCCCATAAACGGCGCTCCAGAAGTGTGTGTACAAATATGGAGGTAACTAATTTTGTTGGGCCACTTTACATCAAGGACAAAAACCTATGTTAAGAAGTATTTTTACTTGGCCAACACAGGCAGCCCGATTTCAAAATATAACTAAAATAAGGAAAATCTGAATGAAGGTATGGCTTAACCCAGTTCACATACTACGGAAATATATAACTTATGGCATTGTGTAAAATATGAACCAGCTTGCAATTTTATTTACAATTACCAGAATAATAATGAACGTGAAAGACTTCTAACATTTTCCCCCCATGTTTGTTTTTTGTCACAATATTCAAACATAGGTGAAGCAAGTATTTGCCTGAAGCAGAGGGCTAAGATTTTTTGCAATCTTGTAATTTTCATGTCATACGATGCATCTGTTATTGAAGCTGACGTTTGCTATCTGTGCCCAAATCGTACGGTAGCCTACTTTCAGTTGATTAATTTTTGCTGTCATAGTTTCGGAAGAATCACAAAGTTGCAAAATAATCGCAATAACGTTTGTAAATTAGATTGTAGTCTATTATTTATAGGTCAAGAGCAGTTGAATGAAACGTAATGAAGACTTGGATAATGCTGTTAGAAGAAAGAAACATATATAGTCCAGTACCGACAGGCTGTGGCTGCTAGGACGTGTTACCGTAAATGATTGGGAACCACTGAATTAAGTAATAGAATCAAGTGCTTCTGGCAATAATGAAAATGAGCACCACAGAAATATCTGCACTTTAGTAATTTCCATAGACGATTTTTCAATGGGCTCAGTGTTTAGAATTAGACTAATTGGCAGATTCGAATCAGTCAAACGACATATACCTCGATATTGGCCGGTTGAAATAAAATACTCAAATAATAACTTGAATCTGTTTGTGAAGGATGAAAAAGCTGACTGAACGTAAGAAATTTGGTTCGCGGATTCACTTCTCAAATTATCTTACGCATCTTTTTGCAATTACGCATTTTTATCGAAAAAACTAAAATGATCAAGAGCTAAAATGAGATATCATTTTATTTCCACGAATACTGTAAAAGTGTAAAGCAAACGCAAACGATAGTTCCAGATGAACGACTTCCATTCAGCTATAACAACACTTCCTTTAAAACAATCCAGTATGTGTATTGTAATTTTTGAGAGTTAATTAGCCTAGTCGTGGGTTGTCATGCGTGACGTTATTGAATAAGCTAGATTCTGATACACCAGGGCAGGGCAGGATCAGCACACGATACAGGTGGTCGTGGTAAAAAAGGGAGGGCATGACAGCAGGCAAAGAAACATAAAATGGTGGTGGTAGAAACCTGGGTAGAGAATAGAAATTAGCGAGTGCGGTCCCGCGGAGGAAAATAATAAAAACGAGCAAGCAAATCGTCAGTCGATAAATAATACAATACAAGTAAAATGAAATATGGCGAACTCGGCGACCACATACACCACATAACGTTTGCACCTAATATATGACTAAGTATTCGACTTCGGTACTCTCGAAGTATGTAAACCAATATGGCGGGCACCGGGACGAATTATGTGTATCAGGTTAGGACTAGGCCATAATTTTATTCCAATTTTCCTTATTTTGTTTTATTTCAAGTTAGGGGACTAGCCAAGATACTCTCGTAGTATTTGTACCTCAAATTATGGCCTAACCCCAACGTGGTACATATACTACGTTCCGGTGTCCGACATCTTGTTACGCATACTTAAGGAGCACCGGCTATTGTGTCCATCTATTTGAGTATCGTTCTTTTATTATTTCAAATTTAGTCTGATTGTGAAGATGAATAGAAGGAGGTAAAGTAATTGCTGACGTGTAAGTATGTCCACGGTGCAATACACTGCAAGGAAGTATTGGCTGAAGCAATGAGGTAGCTAGTGGTACATTCTAGAGCGCATATGCTGTAGGCAATATGCTTTGTTCATGAAAAAAGTGAAAAGCGAAATAAAGATCGCAGAAAATCGACTTTCAAAGTATACAATGCAGTAAATTTCTACTAGACTCCGTATAGCGAGCGACTCATACGTTGAGTAAGTCTGTTGGCGCTTTTCTAATTTGGTGTTGGCATAATATAATTTGGTGACGTTTCAATGCAGACAAACTTAATCAAGGAATAATGATATGGTAAGAACGCTGGCGTATAATGAAAAATATTATCACAGGGTAAAATCAAATCTAGAAACACATTTATTTATAGAAGTTCGACATTCCTCAAATTCTCGTCTTTGTTCATGTGTCGCAATTCGAAAAATATTCTTTTCCTTTGATGTGTCTGAATAGCTGAGTCAATTAACTGGCCAAGTTTAATTTAAGTCGCCAATCCGAATCAATGAAAAAAAGATAGTTCCCAGGTTATTTGTTCCTAATGCGAAGTCTTGAATAATTAGAAAAGCCATAAGCATCTCGAACAGTGATTATCAAAATTTTAATATATATCGTAATTTCTACAGTCTGTACGGCAAAGTATATTATATTTCCAAACCGCGTAACTATATGACCAGGCTCATTGACTAGATTCGAGCATTGAATTTCCAACTTTTTCGCGGAATATAATGATTCAAGGCATGATGATTCAATGATTAAACAAGAATCATTTAATTTTAGAAAGTTAGATAAGTCTTTGGCAATATTTAATTAAGCAAATTCACAAAAGGGTAATTTACCCTGTACAAAGATCTGCATAATGAATTAATTTCAACACTTGTGACAGGAGCCGTTGTAAGTTAGGTAGAAGTTGTCTATTTTCGTATATAATTTTTGATAAAATTATAACGCACTATAATGTTTTTGTTTCTAATAAATACGTGCATCCCGCCCTTTCTTTACCTCATATATATTTTGACATTTCAGTTTTGTAATGCGAGAATTATCCTCTTTTACTTTTAAGTTGACCTGATATGACTCAACACGGTATGTAACTATGATTTTTACAATATAATATATATTTTCCATTATTTGTTCTTTCAGGGAAAAAATGGGCTTGAAAAATATTCGCAAAGGGTTGGAGATATCGTTCAACTCTTCTTATCATATAACGAGGTATTAAAAAAGCTATTGTGGACATTCCAACATCTTGTTCAATATTTGTACCATTGCGGTTGACATACAGACAAAACGAAATTAATCAAAATTACATGAAGAATGTATTACAGGAACAAAACAAAACAGCACCATTTGTTTTGTGAATTATTGAGGAGCTTTAAAAAAATCATCCGATTAGTTTTTGATTTTCAAAAGAATTCTTTACGGCTTTATGCTTAGCAAGAGTTATTTGCAAACTTCAGAATGTGAAATTCATCTACAGAGCAACAACATTAAAAAATTTAGTTAGATAGCAAGATTTCATTTTAGGTAAATAATGATGCATCATTCACTATAACAGATATTACTAAAGTTGTAGGAGCAATTTACAAGGTAAGGAAAATATTACATTTGGGATATTGTCGTTGAATAGCCATAAATTTGACTTAATAAATTCATAAAAAATATTTTTTTGTTATTATTTGCTATACACTATCAAATACATCTTTTTTGAATCATTTTTAGTTTGAATTGAGTTTCAATTTGAAAAACAAACAAAAAAATGAAAATTTCTTCTGTTTTTCAGAATATAATCTTATATTACACGCAATGGGTCAGTAAAACAGTTGAAAACTCCGGTCTGTGTTGTATTGTGTTCGAGCATTTTCTGGAAAAGGGCGAATGCCGCTTAATCTACGTTGTAATTGTTTGCACCAAAATTGTTCAGGGAAGAAATATCGTTGGCGGTTAAAATCTCTTGAACTTGTCCCATCCAATTCGTTTTCAATCATTTCAAAAGTTATATAATGCTGTCAGTGTTCCTCAACCCTGTTAAAGATGCTAATGACGTTATTTTCCAGAATTCGTATGACCAAGCCGATGAGGAATATATCATAAATGAATTCCTTCGGCGATTAAATGAGGCAGCAAATACAAATATTGAATAGAAGTTGATTTTTCGTCTGGAATATATGCTAACAAAGCCGGCTAAGAGTTAAATAATAAATTTAATAAAGCTAGTTCTGAGTTTGAAATCTTACACAAAATTTAGATATAATGAGATTTTTGTACGTTTTAGTGAGTTTTTAGGTAGTTTTTGCATGTTTCAGCTTGATAAATGACAAATAACGATCAATGTGTTTGGACAATATTCTATACAAATATTGAATAGAAGTTGATTTTTCGTCGGGAATATAGGCTAACAAAGCAGGCTTCATAGAAAACTAAATTCGAATGAGGAATCTATTAGCCTTGGTTGGCTATGCCTGATAACTAAATATTAATGAAAATAAAGCTGACCAATTGAAACAGACAATCTAAAACGGAAACTTTCTCAGTTATGAGTGTGAAATCTTACCTTAAATGTAGATATAGTGAGATTTTTGTACGTTTTAGTGAGTTTTTTGGTAGTTTTTGCATGTTTTAGCTTGATAAATGACAAATAACGATCAATGTGTTTGGACAATAAAAGTGCTTGTTTTGTATTGCACTGTTTACCTATACTTGACACTATTGTGGCCCGCAAACAATACAAAAATAATTGTGGGGCCCGCGTGTACCCAGTGTATATAGAATACGTCAGCGTCGGAAAGTTCTCAACAACTTTTATCATTTTTTTGCTGTTCCGGTGAAGATATCCGGTCAATATCTTTTGGTAAGTCACTTTCATATTTCTTCCCATCTCTATTCATGAATCGATATTTTTTTCCGTCTATGTAATCAGAATGTAGAAGAAACGTTTTAAAACTGCTTTTTTCGATATTGTAATCGTACAAATGTGATGATACTCCACGTTTGGTTGATTTATAGTCGATGTTTACAGCACATTCTGCGATACTGTCGATCGTTATGTTAGTATTTAGAACATTGAACCATTCTCCGTTTGATATGTCTCCGTTCAGCTGATGCGCCGAATCATGTCCGTGAACACTTTACTCATTGCTGCCATACGTTGCAGTTAAAAATATGAGAACATGAGAGAACATGAAGCCAAAAAATAAAATGTTCCTTCCCATCTTCACCAACCAACAATAAAATTATTCGGGTACAGTTGTTTGCCAGGGCAACCTGTGAAAACTCAATGCTGCTGGATGCAAGAGAATAACATGTCGTTTTGCTTTATGTGTTTTTTCATTCCGATTGTAATGATATTGAAGACGTACTTAAGGGTAAACAGTACATCTCGCTTTTTATGTGCGATTCAAGCATGGATGAAACTTTTTCAAGCAAGGAATGTATATCGATATACCGTGAATTCACACGACCATCTGATGTATGTTTTCTAGGCATATATATGATAGAACCAATTTTGGGCATATCTTGAATGCATATTCCAAACGTATTTTGCGTATATTATGTAGTTTCTATAATCAGTATAAATAAATCTATATCTTATCTTAGAAAAAGTTTCGACAAGTTCTTTTTCAATATCTCGTTGTTTTGGTAAAATTGCAACTATACCGCCTTCAAAGCCAATTTCCATTTTTTCTAAATTTCTATTAACAACCGATATTTTCCGTCATCTATATATTTATAATAAATATAATAATTTTTTTGTATTTTTTTCGTTCGATGTTGTGCCAATCGTATCAGCAAATCCTCCGCGCTTGGGTGATTTGTAATTGCCCATTGCCATACATACTTTTATTCTTAGTAATGCAGGTGACAGGGGTACCATCCAGACAAATGCAAAGGATAAATAGCAGCAAACTTGTGAATGATATATCTATTTTCATCTTTAGCAACCAACGTTAAATTGTTGAATCCTTGCGTCTGTCGCTACGACAAGAAGGGCATAATCATGATATGTTCCTTGTTTGCGCGTTTTATTGATTGCAAGAGAAACGTGAAATGATTTGTCGGCAACATTTTTTCGTACAGGGGCTGTAATCTCAAAAAACATACACTATCATTGCATAATTTTGTATGTAGCTAATCAATTGACACGCAGCCCCTGCTCACAGCAACTATAGGGTAATCTATGTCATCCATGCAAACCACGGGAATTTGCACTACAAATATAAATTTTTATTCTGAAATCTGAACGAATCTAATTAGTGCACACACTCTCGATCTTGAGAAATGGATTGGAAGAGGCATCATGGATTTTGCATTACTGGATGCATTACAAAACGATTACAAGCGCGAAGGATTTGCGTATGAGGTTGACTATAACATCGAAAAAGAAAAATACAAAAAGTTTAAGTTCATTACAAATATATAGACGCCGGAAAGCATATATATATATGCTTTATATTTAGGCTTACGTCCCGTTTTAAGCGGGACATTCCCACTTTTCACGTCTTGTCCCGGCGTCCCGACCGTTCAGCCAAAAGTTCCGGTTTGGTTAAGTCAGCATAATACACGAACATTACCAATTAGCATGTTCTTGGTACTGTTGTTGCTGTGTAGCGTGCCGGAAGCCTATACTTACTGAAGGCGGTTTTGTTTGTTCCGTTGTTTTCCGCTAACATTGTTGGCGGTTCATTGGTACAATTTGTTACGTGTAAGCCCTGTACGTTGCTAGAGAGGTTGCTAGTCAGCAGGACGTAAAAGTCGTACGCAAGAATGTAACATCGAACAACGTCTTTTTAAAAAGGTGTTATCTACAGAACAATATGGTTGGGCGAATAAGTAAATTATCATTGCTTGAATGCGTACATAAAAAAATCTAAATTCGAATTATTTTGTATCGTTAGTAAACAGTAATATAGAGTATAATAAGTAAATTCTCATTGCTTGAAAGCGGAAGGCAATTTTATTATTCTTTTTCTTTTTGCTGTACATAAAAAATATCTAAATTCAAATTATCTTGTATCTTTAAAGTCAATTCCTTGCTATTTTCGAACTGAACCCGATATTTAGACAGAGAATATGCGCATGAACTCTCGTTTACAATATGGTCAATGAAGACTGCCGGGATGGCTTTAAATGTAGGCTTATGTGGTAAAATCGGAAAATGTGAAGTCGAAAAAATCACAGCTAACGGGTCTTGGTCTTTGGAGGAGTCCCGCTTTGAAGTCATTAAAATATGGTAACTCTATATATATTCCATGTGAATGTAATGAAACGGATATAAGTAAATCACAGCTATTTGCTCGAATTCGGGGTGAGTTTGTCTTGAAGTAACACAGGGCTTTGTATTTTTTTTGTATGAAAAGCAACGTGTGGCAATGAGGAAAGTGTTCAGGGACATGATACTGCGTATCAGATAAACTGGGGCAGATTGGACGGTAAATGGTTCGATGTTCTGAATGCTAACCTAAGGATCGACAGCATCTCAGGGTGTGTTACAGCAAACGAATATAAATCAACCGAACGTAGTAGATTCTTTTATCCCTAATATCCCTAATTTTAAATCAATGTAACCATTAGATATCAGATGGTATGTAATATGTCTTATAAAAGCTAATCTAGTCTTTTATTTATAACTGGCATCATTTCTTACGAGATGTTTTAATGAGCAGTGTAAGCCTATTTTTAGCCCCATCTACTAATTTTTTGTATTTTGGTAAGATTTGACAACTTTTTTAGAAATGTGTCATCAATTTATATAAAATTTTGAAAAGTATACTCAATTACCTATCAGGAGATATACGGATGACTTTCTTAAATTACGCATAACTCATTTTGTTGCAGAATTTGTGCTATCGATTCCAATGGTTTGTGAACAAAATTGATCAACTATTTTGACGCCAAGTTTGCGTGACAACGCAAAGGGCGACGACGACATTGTCGTGATAACGTTCACGCGACGTTTCGTGCGTAACGCTTTGCGTAAGGTAGATTGCGCAATTGCGCATTTGGTTGTTCACAGCTTGAGTTCAGATTGTGCCATCATTGCATCAGTAAAATATCCTCGGACGCAGATGAAACCTCTATATTCAGACGAATCTTGATCGAACATAGATAAAATTGCTAAAAATTTAAGGGCCATTCTATATATGTTTATTATCTGAATATGGGACGCAAATGAATGGCCAAAGTGAAATATTTGATTCTCATGCATGTATAAGGTTCCGCCGGAAACACCAAGGCTAATTCTTCACCTTTGGATATCATGAAAATTGAAAAAAAAAATGCGAATGTGAAAGACATGGTGGCACCAGTAGCTCACCTGGTCAGTGTTTTACATTTTGCGGCCTCATTCGATTTTCGGAATTTATATTCATGAATTCGTTCATTGTGGGCATCGTCTATTATAGAATAAAATTCGCCTCATAGCTATTTGACATGAATACAAATAACTCGTGTCTGTTTATATAGGCGCTAATTATGAGGACCTAATTATCTAAGGTAATTTACTTTTGTTATTTTGTCGCATCAACCCATAATCTTACCGAAGCATTGAATGAAAATCACAAAATGTACGCAGGTTTTCAAATTGAGTTGGCTTGTCTGACAATATTTCTCTTACGGAATATTTTTTATCTTTGCTTCAAGTAAAGTTATGATGTTTGACGACTATAACTAAATAAGTATAAATCACTATTTGTTTATGAGGCTATCAGTAAACAATGTATGAACAGAAAGTATATGGTGAATAACGAATACCAATAAATATATATACAAAAAGAAATGCATAATGCTACTGACAATCCACTATGCGCTCCCAAGTTTTTGGATAGCGTTCCAGTTTAGACAAAGACTGATATATAAATGAGCATTGTGACAAATAAATGTTTGACACACTTTTGCAATATCAATAATTGCAAATTATTTTAAATTTGTGTCGTTAGTCGGTTTTCTTGTGTCTTAATGACGGAAGTGGTAGATCTTGATTTGGCAAGATATTAGGCATGTGTGAAGTTATTCGTGGCTATTCGTGTAGACCAGGGTTGTTATAAGGTTGATAGTGCCAAGAATAGGTAAACAGTGCAATACAAAACAAACGCTTTTTTTTATTGTGCAAACACATAGTTATCAGACATAGCCATCCCAGGCTAATAGAATCCGCATTTAATTTTCAGTTTTCTATGATGCCTATATTGTTAGCATATATTCCCGACCAAAAAGATAGAAAGCCAGATAATAATTTAGAATGCAAAGCACATCATTCAATTTCGCCAATCGCCTCAGCTAGCCATAACACTATAGTCAATTCAGTGACATTAGTGTCAAATATATGCACATTAATATGTAACAATATGTTTTTCTGATTAATTTGATTACAAAACAACACGAAATGCGATTTATTGATTACCCTCCGAATGTGACGCGGGCCACAGATAATGAAGCGGCGGCGGGGCTAGGTTTGGACCACCCTGCTCTAGATAGTTTCTTATAGTTTAAAGATGTTGGTGTCATCGGGGACTCAGTTGTTGGTTTCTGCGGGTGGTTGGGTTTGCTCTCTGGTGTTTATTCTTCTGGAGTACGGATTTTTGCTTCATCATCACGTGGTATTGTTCGTGACCGGTCAACGCTTTTGGACGTGCGGCCATGTTGAATTTGTGGCATGTATGGGAATGCCATATTTTGAAAGAGGTCGATGATTGGGCTCCTAGGATACATTGGTACATATCGCCTAAGAAATTTTCTGTTCCTCATGATAATTCGACCAGATCCGTCAACTTTAACCATGTATTGGTCAAACTATTTCACCACTATGATAATTCCAGTCTTATCCCATTTATTCGGATGTGTGCCAGTTCGATTTTGGATTCGGACATGATTTCCAAGGCAGGGAGTTGTCGCATGTGTTCAGTCCAGCGTTCCGCAGCCTTCATGTGACGATTCCTCAAGGCTTCCTCTCTGGCTGTTCTTGTTTCTCGCCATGACTGTTGAGGTACGTATTTTCCGGGTGGAATAGGAATAAAGTCCCGAATTGGCCTACCAAATACCTGCATGGCCGGAGACATTTTAGTATCCTGATCTGGGATGTTGCGATATTGTAGCATCGCTCGCTGGAATGCATCCGTGTTTAATTCTCAATTTGTGAATATCTGTCGACTATGACAGAGTAGTTAAACACTTTATAGTGAAAATAGTCTGCACATATAAATTGGAATGGATATACTGGTTGGATTGTGGGCGTAGGTGGGTTGCTTGGCTGAGATGGTGCCATACGATTGCAGTGCTTGCATCTTGTCCTCGCAGCTGTGATACCATTTGGGATGCCTGGCCAGAAAACGGATGTCTCTGCTCGTGATGTCATGACATAGAAGATACCCTTGATGGGCAGAATGAGTGGATTTTAGGATGCGTTCCCTGAGGTACGGTGGAACCACAATCCGGTTCTTGTAGAGCAGGGTGGGCCTTTTTCGGCTCGGGTGCCAAAATCGGCTAAATTTAACGACATAATTCTTCCGCGTGCCTACCAATATAGAAACAATGCTTTGCTACTGTCAAAACAAAAAACTTTTTAAACATGTACAGACAGATCCACTATTCGGTAAAATATCAGTCCGGCAAATAGATTTGATTACTTTTCTTGTTCTATATCAGTGAGCCTTCTGCTGCTGCATTACCGCTGATGGGGATTTTACATTGGTTTTATATTTGGTAACTTTCAAAAAAATAGGCAAACTACTCGTTTCATCTTTTGGGATACTCCTGTTACGAGACTTAATAAAGTTCATAACTGAGAACAGAGATTCACAAGCATATGTAAATGAAAACATACATGAGTAATGCAGTTGCAAAGTTTTTAAGACACGAAATATTTTTGGCAATGGCATTCCAATCATGCAATAATTCGTTTTCTGCACTTCTCTCTTGTATTCCCTTCCCTAATCGCTTATAGTTCTTTCGAAATCAATTTATAACAGTAAGGTAGCAAATAGTAACTCTAACCAACATGAGCTATACTTCATAAATCAGGCAGAAATGAAGAAAAAGGGCAGCACAGACGAACTATATTACGTAAGAATGTAGCCAAATGAATGCTGCGGTCTTCTCGACAAAATTTCTCGAGATCTCACTCTTTTGTTACGTCATAATATAATTCTTTGTAGTCAATTTTGGCACGCGTGCCAGGGGTTGCCCACCCCTGTTGTAGAGTATTATCCCGTCGTAAGTGTGGAGGTCGTTACGAAATCTATGATTTTCGCGTAGTTCCACGGGGAGTTCATACGGAATTCTGGGATGCCATCTTTGATCATAGTCATGAGTTTTGACATGCCTGGGTCGCTATTAGTGGCTACTTTTACGTCGTCCCATGTTACTGATTGTAGGCTGATGAGAGCATGGATTGTGGTGGCATTTTCGCAGGATGTGAGAAACTTCTCTGATTCATTAGATATGCAGATGTTAGCAATGGAAGAGCCAGGTAGAAAGGGTATCGAATTATGATCATTAGAATGCTCGATTGCGTTATCTAATGCAGATATGTCATCAATTAATTTCATCTTTGTTGCTTTACCAACTGGATGTCTTGACATGCTGTCAGCCGCTAGGTTTTTTAGGCCCGGAACGTGTATCATTTTGAAATGGTAGCGTAGCAACTTTTCTTTTAAGTTCATTAGGTGAGGGTTCGAAATGTTCTCCAGTGATCTGTCTCCAAATATTTTCAAGAGTGGTTTGTGATCAACAGCAACTGTAAGGTTCTCGCACCCAAGAACAAAATAGCGCGCTCTCTCAAGGGCGTCAACAACAGCTAGGGCCTCGCTTTCTACTGACGCATAGCGTGATACCGACAAGTGTTATTTTCCATCCTGATTTGCAGCAGAATGGGTTTTGTGTGGGACATGAACAGTGTTTTTGAAGAAGCCGGAATCCTATCCCGGTTTTGCTCCAATCAGTGGTTAGGCATGTGGGTCTATCTTTGTCATAGATTTCGATTCAATTTCTCTGATGATTGTTTTTTTGGATTCCTCAAAGAGCTGGTTGAGTTCTTCCGTCCAGACAAATTTGGTCGACGGCTGGAGCTATTGGCGGAATAATAACATCTTTTCATCTGATGCAAAAGCGTATAATACCTGGTTCACCATGCTAAACCAGGACCGGGCATCGGTTAAGCTCGAGCCACTGAACAGCTTGGAAAAATGCTTTTTCAATGCTGTCCGACCATAATAATGTGTCATCGATACACTTCGTTTTGTCAGAAATATCAGAGGCGATTTCGTCAAAACGTCTGCTGTAGCCATCGCCAGATGCAATATATCCCTGTGGGGCTGTTTTGTAACGGTATCTGCCCCAAGGTGTGATGAAACTTGTTAGATGGCGGTCATCTTTGTGTAGGGGTACGCTATGGTAGCCGCTCCAAGCATCGAAAACTGTCTTCTTTGTGGTACCTGGTGAGCTTGGTAGAAAGGTGATAAAGTGTGATGTGTTTCGCGAGTAGCAAACTTGTTCAGGGGCTGTAGATCAACAGTTCGTCGAGGCTTACCATTTTTCTTTGCGCATATAACCATTTCGTGGCACCATGTGATCGATAGGGACAGGTTCGATTACTCCTAGTTGAGTGTTTAGGGAACAAATGAGTATTTGCTATTGTTTTTGTATTTGCGGTTGTTTCTGGCTATTTCTGTTGCTCTCTGACCTGATCTTATGAAGACATACTCCTGGTTCCGAATACATGTATTGCAATTGTATATTTACAATTACAAAGATCAGTTCAAGTCATGACTGTTAAATCTAAGTTTCACTGCAAGCCCGAGTTCGTTAATTACTTGTCTATCGTTATCCCCTTTTTCTCTCCTAACGAATGGTCGCTTTTATGCTGGTTTTGGTATCCTTAGGGCATGACGCATTATCGTCATCGTACCCTACAGCAAGGGTCCGCAACTACATTTTAGCGCGACCAAAAAAAATTTCAACTTCTCGCGACCCAAGCATTTGGTAAACATGTAATTAGTTATCGATTTTAAGACTATTGTCGACACTAGCATTTTTCTTGCACAAAATTATATGAAACTTATCACATAAAATTGTGAATAATAGCGTTTATTATGACTAATGCAAATTATAAGCTTTGTGTATAATACACAACATATCAAATCGAGGTTTAATTTGGGAGACAGCAACTCGAAGATATTTTTCTACCTCTAGCTCTGATCTGTAATTGTATTTTATGTATGAAAACGCTGATAGGCGGGAAAATGTATTGGTTTTTTAATGAATTTTGGATGCTTTGCTGTAAGATACACGTGGAACCAATCTTTATACAATATTCGCTGTTATTCCGCTTATATTTAGGGTTTGAGTGATGTATTTCTATCCGATGAGGGTGAGAAGATGAGTTATTTGTCGGGCGTTGATCCCCACTTTTATAAGTGCTCCCTACGGAGCCTCAGGGCTCCGCGAGCTATTCTTTCACTTGGAAAACTGACTTGGTTAATTTTGTATCTGTGAAGAAGCATTACCATCACTAATAAAATTTGACGACGGTGGTTTCAAAATGTGGTAGTGATTCAAATATAACATTATCTATAACTAAGGGCGCAGCAGCAATGGTTTTCTATAAGCAGGGTTGCCATCTACCCAGAGCCAAAAATAGGCATGAAATCATACACGAGTCTCCCACTTTTTATCATTAGAAGTCGCTTCGAACATGGTTGTACCGTAAATATATACTACTACGTTGTACGCAGCTCTAAAATTGCAAAAAGCTATGGAAAGAGACGGAGTCACTGCCACACGCAATCTCTAAGACAAGGGTCGGCAACTTTTGTCGCTCCCGAGCCAAAGCCAAGTGTTACGAATCTTGGCGGGCCGCACATATTTTTTCAAGAAAGTTAAAAACTGAACGGGTGGCTGATGAACCACATTATTCATACAGATTAGAAATTCAAATTTCGGACTTTAATAGTGAGCGAACACTGCGACAACTCGTTGACTCAAGTCGTCTTATTATACAAAATATTTACAAATAATATTTAATGCGACACTAGGTGACACACTAGATAAAATCAAAATTTTCTAAATGTCTATCACTAATCCTAGTTCTTTGCAGGGAAAATTTTATTTTGGTTAAGTAATTGAAAACAAAAGCGATTTTTTTTCATAAAGATTGGAAAACGAATTATTAATGAAGAACAATAATAACATAACAACGATCCGTAGGTTTAAGTGAGCACTGTGGGCCGGATTATTTTACTCCGTGCGGCGGATATGGCCCGCAGGCGGCCGACCTCTAACCTAAAGTCCTCATACTTTGGTTTCCCACAATGCTTCTTGTGTTTTTATGGTAGTATTGTGGGCACCGATTACTGTTTTCCACCTTTCTCGATGTCGCAATAGCAGTAGTTAATAAAAAAAAATTCTTTTCATGTTCGAAACAGAACTCATGGTTACGCTTACTCTAAATTGCAGTTTGTCCCTAAAACAGTATTCCTAAAAACTAGCAGCAACTATTGTGTGTGTCACAGTTTGCCTGGAAATACCGCAAACCCCATTGTTGATAGAAAAAGTTCGTCCATCGTTTCCACGCAAGCTTTGTACGCAAAACAAGTATTGGTCATCCACGTTTCTAAGACCAAATAAGCACGCGACTCAAAAATAAGCACTTTACTTAGAAATGAGCACATCGTTACTTTATAAGACGCGGGCTAGAAAATAAGCAAAAATCTTAGAAATGAGCACGGTATGGCAACCCTGTCTATAAGGGAGGGGGTTCAGAATAGAAAATTCCCGAGCAACACTCATCGCTCAATCCATGGCCGACCCGTGAATTTAAAATGTCTTGTCATATCGATTCAATTGTGTTCATCGTTGCTCGCCTTTGAGTTTAACCGTCTACTAGCAAGGAATGGATTGAAATCGTATTTTTGAGTTGCTCTTTCAGCACTTAGGATTATCGCAATGTTTCGTTGTTAAGGCAGAGTTTGCAGTTATGAAGCCAATTATATTTGATACTTTCATATCGAATTCGGTCTATGCATCAATGTATCAGTGATTTCTAGATGCAGTGATGAGACAAATATCGACCGACACAGTAAAATGATCAAACTTTCATTGGAGGGTTTAAATATGGGGTCGGCAAACCACATTCGGATTCGGCCCGCGACGCTTCACTGAATTATATCAACAAACAGCTTTATTGACGAATATATTCTTTACGTGTCAAAATTTGTTTTGAGAAACTAAATTATATATACTATAACCTAACAAGTATATAATTCACATTCACTCGTTTATTGAGCCTATAATTGATTATAATTAGAGAAATGGCAACAGAACGTAAAAAAGTTGATGCTGAGCGCAAATGGTTTAATGACGCTGAAAATATTCAAATAATCAGTCTTCGCGCACTGCTTGAAATTTCTGGGTGAAAAAATGTGATTCATTGGTCATTCCCTTGGTTTTTAACTTTCTAAAATACGTGCGGCCCGCCAATGACTTGCAACCTTTATTTTGGCCCGCGAACGACAGAAGATTGCCGACCTTTGATTTAGAAGTTGAGCCAGTGAAGTTATACAGTCATTCCAACTCAAATCCTCGACCCACTGCCCTATCTCCCTCCACTTTCCTATCCTCGATCCGTTGCCCTGTCTCCCTCGCCTCGGCCAACTGCTCCACCTCCCTCAACATTCCTATCCTCGACGCACCGCCCAATCTCCCTTAACCTTTTTATCCTCGACCCACTTTCCTATTTCCCCAACCTTCCTATCCCCTCCGACTTTTTTATCCTCGACTCATTGACTCCCTCAACTTTTCTACCCTCAATCCCCTGCTCTATCTGCCTCAAACTTCCCACCCTTGACCCACTGTCCGACCTCCCTCAACTTACTTATCTTTGACCCACGTCGCTATACCACTGAGTACCTAACCTAACGGCGCTAAAACTACGACTCGAACGTCAAAATGAACTTTACCACCTTGCGACCAACTCCCATGTGTTATACTGGTCGAGTATGCCAATGAGATGATTCAATCGTACGTCGACAAAACATGATTGACGGCATTCATAAATGTAGGCTGGAATCTCAATTGGTAATCAATAACCATAATTAGTGGATTAAAAATGTGCTACTAATTAGGCTACTGATGGCATCGGGCTTGGAGTCACTGTTTTTAAAATTTTAACAGGCCTATCGATATCGAAATATCTGAGTTCCTTTTCAGAAACTCATTTAATGTTGCCTGTATTTCCGTGCAGGGCAAAACGACGAGGAAGTAATCGAATATTTGCACGCTTATTCTTTTTCAACGAATGTTCTTCCATATCCTTGTTGTATATACAAATTTTTTTTACGTGGCTGAGGAGGCTGAATAGTCAAAAACAGTCAAAAATATAAGTCGCTTAGTGAGTGTGATTCCTTCAAAACTATTTTTAAGACATGAAATGTTTTGTCGTAGCTAGCGTTGCCAACTGCCCTCCAATCCAGCGTGTAGTCCCAAAATTGAGCTTATCTTATCTGAAACTTATGAAGCTGCAAAGGACGCAGCTTTTACTATAAAATGTCAAAGAAAAATACTTTATACGAACAGGAGCACTACTGCTCATTTCGGATCGGCATCATATTGTCACAAGACTCGCGACATGGCCAATTATTAAGGGCATAAAACGGCTTGTTAAAATTTAGAAAACTGTCATTCCCAGCAAGAAACCATCAGTAGCCCAATTAGTAACACATTTTTAAACTGTCAATTATGGTTATTGTTTACCATTTGAGATTCCAGCCTACATGTTATACGAATGCCGTCAATCCTGTTTTGTCGACGTACGATTGAATCATCTCATTGGCATACACGACCAGTTTAACCCATGGAAGTTGGTCGCAAGATAGTAAAGTTCAGTGTGGCGATCGGGTAGTAAATAATAGTACAGAATAGTATAGCACCGTAGGTCAAAGATAGATAGGTTGTAGCAGATGGGGCAGTGGGTCGAAGATAGGTAGGTTGAGGGAGATAGGGCAGTAGGTCGAGAGGGGAAAGGTTCAGGGAGATAGAGTGGTGGTTCGGGGATGCGAAAGTTGGGGGATGGGGCAGTGGGTCGTGGATAGGAAGGTTGAGGGAGGTAGGGCAGTGGGTTGAGGATAGGAAAGTTGAGGGAGGTCGGGCAGTGGGTCGAGGATAGGTAAGTAGATTGATGTAGGACAGTGGGTCGAGGACTGTTTTCAAGTGAACGAATAGCTCGCGGAGGTCTAAGTGTCTTTAACGGAGTCCTGAGGGTGCGTACGGAGCATTTTGAAAACCTAAAGTCCACGTAGTAGGCTGTAACAATGCGAACAACTAAGTAACGAATGTTTCCTCGACTTTTGATCTCTTGAATTCTTCCTCTTGGATCTACACTCTACCATTGCAAAATTATTTGTTTCAAGAATTAGGACTTAGTTATTTGATTAGGACGTATATTTACCAAAACACAACTAAAAACTAACAAACAACACGCGAAAATTACCAAAACGAGATAATATCCACAACCACGAAAGACTGTCTGAATGGAAAAAGTATCTGAGCGCTTCTGAAACGTTTATTGTTACTTCATTTTTGCAATTATGCTGATTGGCCAATGTTACGACAGTAAATAAGGAAGTGTATACTCGGGGAAACATTCATAATTATAATCAGTGATTTATAAAGTTGTTATACATAAATACGCTACACAGACGCAATGCTCATATTTATGGAAAATTTAAATTGTTTCGCGATCCAGAGCGGGGGGTTTCGCGTCCTAAATTTGGGTCACGACCCCGTAGTTGCGGACCCCTGCCCTACAGTACGTCTAATTGTTATGTATTTTATGACTAAGATATTACTTCTAATTTTAAGATTAGAGTGACTAAGTTTAAACACGTAATCTATTAACCGAAAGCAGATAGTTTACCCAATATCCTATAGTCCTATAAGTGTCCCTGTCTAGGCCGGCTTTTACCTCTTCTTTCCAGTGGAGGGGTACTGGTACTGGTGTGTGATGAACGACAGGCTTTGCTTCAGGGTCTATCATAAGTTTTATTGGCGGCCCGTCCATCATATAGGGAGCGGTTGGTGTTCGCAGGTGTTGAAAGTGCTAGATTTGTATTATTCGATTAGATACTCCTGTAGCTTCTGTCGGTTTTCCCCATTCGGCGAGTATGGTAACGACGTTGGGATTGGTGGGGAAAGTTTGCGGCGGGGACATGTGCATATTTATATGTCACCATTTTTAGTCCCTGTCAAAGTTTTGTCCGTCATGTTAACTGATGTCATTTCCCTGTTGACTCCGCCAATCTTTGAAAAATTAAACATGTTCAATGCATGCTTTCCTGCTCAAGAACAGCTTGTCCGAGCTGTCGGTAATGTAAATGATCTGACGGGAACGAACTATTTTCCCGTTATCAGTTGTTCCTGAAAATCTTGCAACTAGGGCGCCAAGGATATGTATCCATTTGTTATTGGTCGCAGTCATTGTTGTTGGGGTTTGAAATTCTTTTTAAACCCCAATTTAGCAAAGTCAGATGGCAGTATGTCGATCATAATATCAAAAAATAGCTGTGGATCTGACTTGCGTTTTTCCCAACTTTGGCACATATTGGTGGTGGTCCAGAGCCATTCCGTTGGATGAATTCTTGTAAACTGAGCGTAATGAATTGGACATAGAGTTCTCCATGTCATCAGGTTCCTGTGATGGTTTGACCATTTTTGACGATGTTTTGCCTCTACAAACTGATTCAAAATGGTGTAGTTTCAAGCAGTGGTAGCAAGTCTGATTGAAAGCACGACAGGAACGTTATTTGATTCTTAGGGGAGAACTTTTGCCGTGTCCTGTTTCTCCGCAGTAATTACATGTGGCTTGCATCTTATCGGATGTGGGCTTGACTTGAATGCGCCCCTTTCGATATGAGCTGATGGCGTCTGTGGACTGGGAATCTGTCGCTTGGCCGCGAATGCGGGCGCCAAAGTTTCTTACTGGTTCGTCTCTGTCTTGTTTCATGTTGGCGAGCTTGACTCTGGCGATCATGACATTTTCCTTTGATAGCGTTCAGTATGTCTTGTCCTGATTTTCCTGTAAGATTAGGTGAGGTGCGAGTTAGATCTTTGCGCAGTGGATCCTCACAGCATTCCAATAGTTGGAAAATTATGTCTTGGCCAAATATTTTTGTGGCAGCTTTGTAGTCTGTCCATCTTGATTCAAAATATGTCCATTCTTCAGTTGAGCTAGCAGATGTGATGGTTGGACGTTTTACTTTCTCAACTTGGGTTGTGGGTTGTTGAGTTTTTTGTGCGCTGTGTGTGGTAGCGTGTAAATTCAGCAATGCAGCAACAATAGAGGCCTCATCCTCCTCAAATTCAAATTCGTTGATTGGGCATCTGATCTTTGGCATCTTGATGTCACAAGGTATCCCACATAGGGTAAATCATAGATAATTATATATCACTATTTGTTTATTAGGCTATCAGTAAATAATAATTTACCCACTATATGAAAAGAAAGTATATGGTGAATAACGAATACCAATAAATATATAAACATAAAGAAATGCACAATGCTACTGATAATCCACTAATAACTTTGTCATTTTTTAGCTCTCATTCTAAAAATAGGTTGGCTCTGGTTTTACTTGCGAAATTCTGTTGACAAGCTGGTATATATAATTGTGATGGATCATGGCTAAGGCAAAGTGCTAAATTTGTTTTCGATTGATATTCATGCTAAAATTTAAAACAAAATGATATTTTGTAATGTGGTTTAATATTTTGATAAAATTATATTTAAGCAGGATCAAAAAAACGCCGCTCCCGAAGTATGTGCACCAAGATGGCGCACAACTTGAACCATAACCTGGTACAAATACTATGTTCAGGATGTGCGCTATCTTGGTGCATATACTTCTGGAGCTCTGAAAAAAAAACGAAGGTTGGCAACAGCAAGCGGACGTACTTGATGAATATCCAGCTTGTCAAGTTGAAAATAGTACGACAAATTGACATGTAAAAATAGGAATGATTTAAAACAGAGGAATAAGACTCGAAAGCATGAAAATGTTTTGTGAAACCGTACGTATATGCATAAGCTGCCGGGAGACCATTATGAACGTAGAGGATAAGAGCATGTATATATACTGAAATGAATTTTCTCGAATCATTGACTATACTCTATCGACCGTAAAGAAGATTTCGAATTTTTAAAACTATTAGTATATTTTGCAATAGAAACGTGAATAAAAAGAGAAGTGAGAATCTGTAAATGGCTTGTGTGTAAATCTTGCCAATCCTTCTGACCATTACTTTTTACCGACGGCGTCTATATTAAGAAACGTATAGCAGTCACATCGCATGAACTAAACTGACAACACAATCTTGTCCCAAGCCAAGCTAATTCGTGGCGAGTTCGCTTTACGTAATATCAATACTTTTCGAAAATCTCAAAATACCCAAATCAAAACCTAATTAACAATAAATTTGGTCATAGTAATTATATTTAACGTATTTTTTAACATTTTACAGGTTACGAGTTAGTCATTATTTTCATTCATATACGGGTGTGATAAAATATATTTAGATAATTATAAAACAACGTAATCAGCGTTATTTTTTAAAATACAATATTCTGAATAATAGCAAACATCGAGGACTGTTGATGAAATTAGTATATATATATATATAGATATGTAACTAACATTGATAAATAATAGTTGGTTAGCTCAAATAATGACTTCAGTCAGTTTCTGGACATGTTGAAGGAGAAAATTTTGCAGATATTGCGACATTATGCAAGACGTTATAATGGGTAGAGAACAAACGTTTGAACTCAATGGAAGGAGTATTTATATTCCGGTCTTTGTACTAGTTCATGATGCAACAACAAATACTTCGACTTGGTAATTTAATTTACAATATCTTCCAGTACTTAAAAAGTTTGATATAAGTTTTCATACCTCTGTCGAGTGGACATAACAAAGCCGCAAAATAATTTTCATAGTCAGAAAGAAAAACTATAGCTGCATTGTCTAAAAGGTTGTCTGATTAAAACAAATAGAATTAAATGAGTTTAACTCCAGACCAACACAAGAATAATAATTTATCTATATATCGAATATTATATTATATATGTACATGTATTAGTAATTTTACCCATATTTGACACCGCTTCATTCGCAAGTCCGTTCATTTCCTCTCCGTGCTCGAGGTGAATAAATTCTGCAAACGTTCAATTTGTGTCAAAAAATTAACAAATGTCTTAAATTAGAAGGAAAATAATAAAAGAGTTTACTAGTACTTTTCATTGTTATGCTAATCAATAACTTTCCACGACGTTTTGAAAGCATTCAATTGGGATACATTTTGTGTACACAACATACCATCGTCTGATTTCCTAATATGATAAGTTCCATCTCCTTCATAGTCAACATGAAATTCAAATTCAACATATCTGGCAAATAAAACGGTGTTACAAAAATTGTCCTTCTATGCAACCTGTTATCTAATTTTATAATTGTGTTTTCGAGAATTTATTGGAAAGCATTATTAATTAGTATGCTATCATATCCGAGGAAATAGACTCGTAACTCTTGGACGAGTTCTCAGGTAGATTTGGTAATTTAAACAACATATGAAAATGTAGAAGAATCACTATAGGTAAATAATTTATTTTTAATTTTAGCTATTTTCAACAATATTTTACTTATTGTAACACATTTATACTCTGTAGATTTTTCTTTTTGTTTTCATATATTTACCTGGACCCATTTTCCTTTGAAACAGCTTGGAATCCATTTTCTGTAGACGTGATATTAGTGAATCAGGCACAAGAGACCTTAGACGTTGTTTCATCAGTCCAGAATACCACGTAGTTTTCGATAACTACAAAATGGGAAAAACCTAAATTACGGTGTTTCCCCGAAAATAAGTCCTATAGCCTGAAAAGAGGACCTAGCCCAAATTTTAAAATGATTTTAATCCAAGCCCTACCCTTAAAATAAGATCTAGCCGATAGCGTGAAATTTGTTTTGACCTAATCGAAGGCAAGAAATCTCTCTTACACGTTTCAAATGGTTAAACTAAAACGCGTGAGAAAGGAAAAGGTTCAATGAGTAAAATCTTCATTGGAATTTATGAATCTAGTGACTGGCATGACATTCCAGAGGATGATGGTATGGTCAATTTTGAATAATGGCAGTTTTTTGTTTAATAAAAACGTGTTATTTTTAAGTAAATGGATATCGGGTTTCATATTTTGTATATTTGAAAATCTCGTAATTTTCTACTTCGTAATTTTGTTTTTGATAAATGGCATCCTCCCATATAAGCCCTAGTGTTATTTTTCGAAAGAAAATTAAAATAAGACCCTGTCTTATATTTGGGAAACACGGTGTATGTTAGCATTGGTTGATTAGAATTTACTACTAGTTACACAAAAATGGTTTTGACTAATAACGGATTGGAAGTAATTACTTTAATATTAACTTAAAGAGTCATGTTTTTCATTAAAATCAGCAAAAACAAGTGGGTTCAACACACTTCTATAATTTAGTCTCAATTTGAGTTGTTATCTTCATCTCCACCGTACCTTTCCAGCATCGATTCCCATGCCCTCTGAAAGACAGCTTTTCTGTAACTGACTTGCATTTGTTATCAGTGCAATTGATGACAATAGTAAGAGTAATTCAACAATTGAAATCATGCTCATTATGACCATAAACGCTTCGTGATTTTTCTAATTTACCTGTGACAAATAGGAAAACGTGTTGTTCGTATATGGGTTTGGTTTATATAAAAGTTCATCTGTATTATATGTATCAAACAAAGGTTCTTTAAAACGCCTTATTCAAAACATCTCAACTATATTATCAAAAATTAGAAGTTTATTTCAATGAAACAACCAAAAATAGAATGAACTGTTGTTCACATAGCTGCGATGTGAATGCTGCTATAGTGTATATTCTATTGTGCTGCTTTTATGCCTCCCAAGGCCCTTTTTCATTTCATAGTTCTTGAGTAGAATCTTACTCATTGTTTTGTTCTATCCTTCTATGTTTACTTTACGTCAAAATGAACTGTTTATAATTTGGGTGAAGATTCTCTGAGTCAGAGGACGCACAGGATACACACAAAAAAATCAATTTATGTTGTGACGATACAAATCTGTGGCAGTTCCACATAAAATATCCTGATTCAGTAACATTTGAATGAAATATATTTTATTCGCATTGCTCAAATTTTCTGTATATATATATATATTTGCTGCATTGAGGTTACATATTATTTTTTGCTGCATTTGGGCCACTCGTTTTCTGTGGCATATAGTGAGCTACTCACAGCGTTAATTTGGGTGGTTTTCAGTGGGAAATGTTTTGACAAAATTTCACGCAAGTAATACAGTTTGTTTAAAATATAGTCGAGTTGGGGCCCAATCGTCGTCGCCCAATTCCGAGAGACTATTTTTTTAGCCTATTTGCGGGAATGAGGAACATTATTGTATATGGTCGTCACCGCAAGGAATAGATATAGTCATTGAATATTTACTCATTGTCCCTCATTAAAATCGTCCACAGCTACCGCTAAATGCTTTGCTTGTAAGGTAAATTAAACCCCGGTTACAATTTGTACGCTGAAAGAGCCAAGAACAGTGGTTTGCATGTTTTAGGGCGTGGCTGAGGCTTGGCGTCTGACACTATTTACAGCATGATATGTTATTATTTTGGCGTCACAGTTGATCGCTCGCTGAGCGATGTGATATTCATCCGCCGCTGATTTCCTTCAAAACTATTTTTAAGACATGAAATGTTTTGTCGTAGCTAGCGTTGCCAACTGCCCTCCAATCCAGCGTGTAGTCCCAAAATTGAGCTTATCTTATCTGAAACCTATGAAGCTGCAAAGGACGCAGCTTTTACTATAAAATGTCAAAGAAAAATACTTTATACGAACAGGAGCACTACTGCTCATTTTGGATCGGCATCATATTGTCACAAGACTCACGACATGGCCAATTATTAAGGGCATAAAACGGCTTGTTAAAATTTAGAAAACTGTCATTCCCAGCAAGAAACCATCAGTAGCCCAATTAGTAACACATTTTTAAACTGTCAATTATGGTTATTGTTTACCATTCGAGATTCCAGCCTACATATTATACGAATGCCGTCTATCCTGTTTTGTCGACGTACGATTGAATCATCTCATTGGCATACACGACCAGTTTAACCCATGGAAGTTGGTCGCAAGATAGTAAAGTTCAGTGTGGCGATCGGGTAGTAAATAATAGCACTGAATAGTATAGCACCGTAGGTCAAAGATAGGTAGGTTGTAACAGATAGGGCAGTGGGTCGAGGATAGGTAGGTTGAGGGAGATAGGGCAGTAGGTCGAGAGGGGAAAGGTTCAGGGAGATGCGAAAGTTGGGGGAAGGTTGAGGGAGATAGGGCAGTGGGTTGAGGATAGGAAAGTTGAGGGAGGTCGGGCAGTGGGTCGAGGATAGGTAAGTAGATTGATGTAGGGCAGTGGGTCGAGGACAGTTTTCAAGTGAACGAATAGCTAGCGGAGGTGTAAGTGTCTTTAACGGAGTCCTGAGGGTGCGTACGGAGCATTTTGAAAACCTAAAGTCTACGTAGTAGGATGTAACAATGCGAACAACTAAGTAACGAATGTTTCCTCGACTTTTGATCTCTTGAATTTTTCCTCTTGGATCTACACTCTACCATTGCAAAATTATTGGTTCTTATTTCAAGAATTAGGACTTAGTTATTTGATTAGGACGTATATTTACCAAAACACAACTAAAAACTAACAAACAACACGCGAAAATTACCAAAACGAGATAATATCCACAACCACAAAAGACTGTCTGAATGGAAAAAGTATCTGAGCGCTTCTGAAACGTTTATTGTTACTTCATTTTTGCAATTATGCTGATTGGCCAATGTTACGACAGTAAATAAGGAAGTGTATACTCGGGGAAACATTCATAATTATAATCAGTGATTTATAAAGTTGTTATACATAAATACGCTACACAGACGCAATGCTCATATTTATGGAAAATTTAAATTGTTTCGCGATCCAGAGCGGGGGGTTTCGCGTCCCAAATTTGGGTCGCGACCCCGTAGTTGCGGACCCCTGCCCTACAGTACGTCTAATTGTTACGTATTTTATGACTAAGATATTACATCTAATTTTAAGATTAGAGTGACTAAGTTTAAACACGCAATCTATTAACCGAAAGCAGATAGTTTACCCAATAGCCTATAGTCCTATAAGTGTCCCTGTCTAGGCCGGCTTTTACCTCTTCTTTCCAGTGGCTGGTGTGTGATGAACGACAGGCTTTGCTTCAGGGTCTATCATAAGTTTTATTGGCGGCCCGTCCATCATATAGGGAGCGGTTGGTGTTCGCAGGTGTTGAAAGTGCTAGATTTGTATTATTCGATTAGATACTCCTGTAGCTTCTGTCGGTTTTCCCCATTCGGCGAGTATGGTAACGACGTTGGGATTGGTGGGGGAAGTTTGCGGCGGGGACATGTGCATATTTATATGTCACCATTTTTAGTCCCTGTCAAAGTTTTGTCCGTCATGTTAATTGATGTCATTTCCCTGTTGACTCCGCCAATCTTTGAAAAATTAAACAAGTTCAATGCATGCTTTCCTGCTCAAGAACAGCTTGTCCGAACTGTCGGTAATGTAAATGATCTGACGGGAACGAACTATTTTCCCGTTATCAGTTGTTCCTGAAAATCTTGCAACTAGGGCGCCAAGGATATGTATCCATTTGTTATTGGTCGCAGTCATTGTTGTTGGGGTTTGAAATTCTTTTTAAACCCCAATTTAGCAAAGTCAGATGGCAGTATGTCGATCATAATATCAAAAAATAGCTGTGGATCTGACTTGCGTTTTTCCCAACTTTGGCACATATTGGTGGTGGTCCAGAGTCATTCCGTTGGATGAATTCTTGTAAACTGAGCGTAATGAATTGGACATAGAGTTCTCCATGTCATCAGGTTCCTGTGATGGTTTGACCATTTTTGACGATGTTTTGCCTCTACAAACTGATTCAAAATGGTGTAGTTTCAAGCAGTGGTAGCAAGTTTGATTGAAAAAAGGACAGGAACGTTATTTGATTCTTAGTGGAGAACTTTTGCCGTGTCCTGTTTCTCCGCAGTAAGTACATGTGGCTTGCATCTTATCGGATGCGGGCTTGACTTGAATGCGCCCCTTTCGATATGAGCTGATGGCGTCTGTGGACCGGGAATCTGTCGCTTGGCAGACTGTCGCTTGGCCACGAATGCGGGCGCCAAAGTTTCTTACTGGTTCGTCTCTGTCTTGTTTCATGTTGGCGAGCTTGACTCTGGCGATCATGACATTTTCCTTTGATAGCGTTCAGTATGTCTTGTCCTGATTTTCCTGTAAGATTAGGTGAGGTGCGAGTTAGATCTTTGCGCAGTGGATCCTCACAGCATTCCAATAGTTGGAAAATTATGTCTTGGCCAAATATTTTTGTGGCAGCTTTGTAGTCTGTCCATCTTGATTCAAAATATGTCCATTCTTCAGTTGAGCTAGCAGATGTGATGGTTGGACGTTTTACTTTCTCAACTTGGGTTGTGGGTTGTTGAGTTTTTGTGCGCTGTGTGTGGTAGCGTGTAAATTCAGCAATGCAGCAACAATAGAGGCCTCACCCTCTGTTTCAAATTCACATTCGTTGATTGGGCATCTGATCTTTGGCATCTTGATGTCACAAGGTATCCCACATAGGGTAAATCATAGATAATTATATATCACTATTTGTTTATTAGGCTATCAGTAAATAATAATTTACCCACTATATGAAAAGAAAGTATATGGTGAATAACGAATACCAATAAATATATAAACATAAAGAAATGCACAATGCTACTGATAATCTACTAATAACTTTGTCATTTTTTAGCTCTCGTTCTAAAAATAGGTTGGCTCTGGTTTTACTTGCGAAATTCTGTTGACAAGCTGGTATATATAGTTGTGATGGATCATGGCTAAGGCAAAGTGCTAAATTTGTTTTCGATTGATATTCATGCTAAAATTTAAAACAAAATGATATTTTGTAATGTGGTTTAATATTTTGATAAAATTATATTTAAGCAGGATCAAAAAAACGCCGCTCCCGAAGTATGTGCACCAAGATGGCGCACAACCTGAACCATAACCTGGTACAAATACTATGTTCAGGATGTGCGCTATCTTGGTGCATATACTTCTGGAGCTCTGAAAAAAAAACGGAGGTTGGCAACAGCAAGCGGATGTACTTGATGAATATCCAGCTTGTCAAGTTGAAAATAGTACGACAAATTGACATGTAAAAATAGGAATGATTTAAAACAGAGGAATAAGACTCGAAAGCATGAAAATGTTTTGTGAAACCGTACGTATATGCATAAGCTGCCGGGAGACCATTATGAACGTAGAGGATAAGAGCATGTAGATATACTGGAATGAATTTTCTCGAATCATTGACTATACTCTATCGACCGTAAAGAAGATTTCGAATTTTTAAAACTATTAGTATATTTTGCAATAGAAACGTGAATAAAAAGAGAAGTGAGAATCTGTGAATGGCTTGTGTGTAAATCTTGCCAATCCTTCTGACCCTTACTTTTTACCGACGGCGTCTATATTAAGAAACGTATAGCAGTCACATCGCATGAACTAAACTGACAACACAATCTTGTCCCAAGCCAAGCTAATTCGTGGCGAGTTCGCTTTACGTAATATCAATACTTTTCGAAATTCTCAAAATACCCAAATCAAAACCTAATTAACAATAAATTTGGTCATAGTAATTATATTTAACGTATTTTTTAGCATTTTACAGGTTACGAGTTAGTCATTATTTTCATTCATATACGGGTGTGATAAAATATATTTAGATAATTATAAAACAACGTAATCAGCGTTATTTTTTAAAATACAATATTCTGAATAATAGCAAACATCGAGGACTGTTGATGAAATTAGTATATATATATAGATATGTAACTAACATTGATAAATAATAGTTGGTTAGCTCAAATAATGACTTCAGTCAGTTTCTGGACATGTTGTAGGAAGTCGTGAGTTAAGCTTAAAACACATATAAATCAGGGAATTCTCAGTCAAACTTAAAAATTTTTGCATCAGTCGATGTGGGAATTTTGTATTTATATTTTAAGGGAGTGGTTCCAATTAACTATTTGACCTCAAAATAGAAAATTATTTCTGTTGCATTTAGATTAAAAATGTTGGTATATTCGGATAGATTTCGACATAAGAAAGCTAAATGTCGTTATCATTAAAATTTGTTGAATAGTTTTTGAAAAATTTGAATTTGAAATTTATTTTTTTTCATCGTTTTTTGAAAACCAAAAATGTTAATACCATTCAATTGGTATTTCAGAGACGCATTCAACAATACTTTACTCGATAAGATTGGATTTCTAGAAAAGAAATTGAGAATTTAGAAATTTGCAAATAAATGGGGTTAGAAAACTAGTTACGCGTATTGAAAATACTAGGGTCTCATCGGTTATCACAATTTTATGCTTTCAATATTGTTTTTTTTGTTGCATTCAAATACATTTGACTATAATGAGTGCATTACACGTGCTTTACACCTTTTCTAAGCAAAGGAACTCGAAAATATCGATTTATGATGGTGAGGTCTCGCAAACGCAATTTTCGCCATAATTATTAAGTTGTCTTGCGATAATTTATTGTATTAGCAATTGAAAGTATTTATATGAGCAGGATATACCTATACCTAGTATTTTGGTACTTCATACTATTAAATCAAACCATCACCTGAATTATTGCCCCTTCCTTAAAAAAATATAGTTAACATATCGGGAACGAGAAGAGGAATTGGTGACGTATGAAAACTCAAATTCCCGCAGAATTAAGTCCAATTGACCGGCCTAGTACGGCAATAAACTTTTCCTATTTAATGCAATATTTCTTGTTGTTATGACCGTGAGTTTGCATAATTATGTAATTAAAACGGGAGAACAAAGGGAATGAACGTGGAAAAAGAAATAACTTGGCATCTGCATGGGTTAATTGACCTGCGGTGTATAAACTGGCCCATAATCCGCATAATGGACGATAAGATAATTGATGAAAACAAAATAAATGAGATGAATATAGAATCGGGTGAGCTAACAAAATCACAAGTGAGGTTAAAAGCGCACAGATTTCCGATGGAAAGGTATTGTTAAAAGGTTATTACGCGCTCGCTCACCTATTATTCCATATTCTTTCAATTGTGAGTTACCACGATAAAGATATCTAAAAAAATATACGAAAAAAAAACAGAATGTAAAAACAAAGTAATACAACGGGGACGTAGCCAGGTGGTGTTTTTTTTTGTATTATACATAACAATTTATCATAGGTCGAAAAGCTTTTTATATCCCAGAGACTCCATGAGAACACACGTTTTCCGGCGTTTGGTCGAGCCCGCTAGTTGTTTCGATTTAACATGGCAAATAGAAATTTCAGAACCCCCCTCGAAAATTTCTGAATACTCCCCTGTAACACGATATCAGCATCGACGACATATACATATTTTTTGCGTCTTATGCAAGTTCAGTAACAAGTTGTATCTCAGTTGTTATCACTGAAATAATCACTGAAACTGTCTTCTTTTTTGGCATAATATTTTCACCACAATTGTGACTGCAAGTTACCTAAAGAGATTTTTGGCATTGGCTTGCTCGACAATAGGTTAGTATTAATTGTAAAATCGCTTATGTATGACATTGCAGGTAAAGTATCGTTTGAGCAGTCCAGAGGATTATTTAAAATGAGCAAATGCATGTGACACCACAATGCCATTTTCCGCGCATACGCATAAAGATGCTGAATGTAACATTCCATAGAATTCTATTTAGGCAACGAGAATCTCCATCATTGCCCTTACCTCCACATTCTCCGATACCTTTTGGGATTGTACCAGCCATGATTCAAAGGTAATAAACGAGAAAAAATCAATCGGTTTGCAATGCATGCCCTAGCTGTCACTGTAAATTTGCATGTTTGAACATCGTTCCGCAAGATCATTCACTCCTCAACCCATAACGGCAAAGGACACATGTTGTTTGTGGTGCACCTTGTGACTTAGTGACTGTTATGTCTAACGACCCTCGATTCCAATGCAACCAATTTTTTCATTGTAAGCATTTTATTGCCGAAACGAAACGGACAGTGAGCAAATTCATTAAAAAATTCAAGTAAGCGAGTAGACCTCGTCAAACAATTTAACTTGTCAACGGAATTCGCATACAAAGAGATGGAAAAAATATTGACACAGGTCCGATGTTTGGACATTATTTTACAGAAATACTATAAAATGAAATTACAAATTTATTAATAAAAATAAGTAAGCGAGTAGAACTCGTCACACATAAGTTAATTCGTCAACGAAATTCGCATACAAAGATATGGAAAAAAATTATTGACACAGGTCCAATGTTTGGACATGATTTTACAGAAATAGTATAAAATGAAATTACAAATTTATTAATAAAAATAAGTAAGCGAGTAGAACTCGTCACACATAAGTTAATTCGTCAACAAAATTCGCATACAAAGATATGGAAAAAAATTAGTGACACAGGTCCGATGTTTGGACATGATTTTACAGAAATACTATAAAATGAAATTACAAATTTATTAATAAAAATAAGTAAGCGAGTAGAACTCGTCACACATAAGTTAATTCGTCAACGAAATTCGCATACAAAGATATGAAAAAAAATTACTGACACAGGTCCGATGTTTGGACATGACTAAATTAAGAAATGTTACATAATCGATATAATTTAAGTATTCCACCGGAACATGATATAATAGAGAAGTGGTTTTCAAACGATGGGGGTGGGGAATTGGCGGTCTTTGACAATTTTTAAGGGGGTATAAAGCTTAATTGAATAAATATGTGAGATTTGAATTTGCCCGTCTTATTTTGAATATATATGTTCCATCCACACATGCTGTGAATAAAACATACATACGCCTTACTATCTGTTATTCGTAGCTTATTTTAGCTACAATTATTTTTAAGGTGGGTTGCAAAACTTGAAAATTCTAAAAAGGGGGCTCATCTTAAAAATTTTGAGAACCACTATCATGGAGTGTAAAACGCTTTTTTGTTTTCAGTCATGATACTTGTTTTTCACAACTATCGAAGAGGGTTTTATTCACAGAAAGCTAAGTTCAACAAAAATTATGATGAATGTATATTTATAAAATTAAATACATAAACCTCCCCCACGAATAATCCATTCTGTAATTCTACTGGCAAATCCAAAATTATGTTAGCATTTTAATTAAGTTAATGCTGTCAGTATTTTAATTAGAATAAATGTATTCGCTCAATATTGTATTTTGAGCAAAGAAATCTGTTTTTGATGCAATCTAATGCTGTCAGCTGTTTTTCTGATAAATTTGCTGCCACTGATGTCTAATTTAAATTTGCAAGCCTTTTCTTAAAGTCCTTTCTGAATTTCTTTCTCTCATTAAATAGCTTTGCATGAATTATTCTCAATTTACTTTTCCTGTCTTTAACGCCTGACAGTATATTCTCCTTTTGGAGAAATTCTTCAATGTCTTTGTAACCTGCATAGCAATTTAGAACGCATTAGTCTGAGAATAATGTAAACTGCTCAAGTCCTCGTCATCCAACAAACTTTCTATTTTCTGACTGATATTTAACAGACAAAAAGTAAACTTTACTAGGCAATCTACCGGTATTATTTTCACCAGAAGTGTCTTCAATACAAGACTCGAAATGAGTTAACAAAGCTGCAGTGTCACTGCTTGACCATCTAACATATTGTCGTTTTCTGCGCTTAGTTGAAGTACTTGGCATATCTGAAACCAAATAAATGACACACTCATTAAATGATTTTCCCCCAACACCAAACTATTTAGCTTTTATACGTAGTTTCATATATTAGTGCACTTTTCAAGACTTGGATAGAAATACTTACCATGACACATCTCAAATTCAGTATTCAATCCCAATCCTGATGGCATACTGTCATCTTCAACACCCGGCGTTTGTGATACTGCAGATGATTCTCCTTCTACACTATTTCCTTCTTCTAAATCTCCTGTTATGTCTGGCTCTTCCGTCCCTGAATTAAAAAGGTTCATCTATACCAACCCATGATTATAATAACATACCAAATTTCTCACCTTCGACTTGCATGCCATCCAATGATGCAAAGTAACTCCCAACTTTCGTAACCTCTTGTATACCGAGTTGACACTGGTATACATTCTTATTGATATCTTCTGTGTGTCCCATGTGCTTAAAAAACGCTAGGCGTTGATCTTCCGGTATTTCCAAGCTGGCATATAAAGTTGAAGCTCGATGGCGCATTGCTGTGGCTGTGATATGTGAATTTACTCCAGCAGCATCAACTACATTTTTCACACTATGCCATCCGCTACAATGATCTAGGGATTGTTTTGTGCTTGGGAAAAGGAACATGTTTCGAATATTGATGTCAGAATCCTTTCGAATTTCGAGTTTGCAAGCATATGTGATGCTGAATCACAATCGGGTGGCACCAAAACAGGTACCATACGGTTGGTGCCTTTTCCTCCTTGGTACATTATTTTAAATGTACTAAGAAGTTTTTTCTCAGCGTCATTAACAAAATGGCTCTTTGAGAGTCAATCCATTTCTCCGTTTTGGCATCACACCAATCGCTCATTTGGAGTCTACATGGCTCACCCCCTCGTCGAGCATTAAAAAGAGTGAGTCTAGAGACTGTGAGGTCCCGAATAAATACAAATGTTTCTGGACAAAAAAAATCATACTGATTATTCACAATCTGTTGCAATTTATCTACAGTGTAGTTTCGTATTTTTTTCACAGCGTCTTCGTCTGGTAATTTACCAGGATCTCTTTGCTTATGGTTGCGGTTTTGCAGCAGTAAATACTCAGCATCGCCAAATATGCTGATCCATTTTAGTTCAAGTACGTCAACAAACTTGTCGATTAAATCTGCGCTAGAATCATCATCACCAATTAAATAACTTCCCTTGACGACCTTCGCAGACAATTTGAGCAAATTTCCTACACTCACTTTAAGACCAGCCTTAAGTGTTCCATCTTCATGGGTTGTCATTGATTGTATAGCCTCTTCTAAAGCAGGGAAATTCTGCCTGCGAAACATCTCTTCAATTGGCAGAGTTTTATCATTTGTAAAAGATATAAAATGGAAGTATAGATTAGCAAGTGTACGCATTTTACACATAACTGCCTTTCGAGATTCAGCCAGTTCAATTACATCATTTTCCTGACAGAATTTACAAATCCTATCACCGCTGAACCTCGATAGCAAATCAGTGAATTCCAACCCATCTGTATCATTATTAATCAATGTTGCAGCTAACCCCTTTGTTCCCTGTATACCATTTTTTTTTCCCACAATTTTTTGAATGACCTAAAAAAATATCTTCTGCGCACAAAAGCTTTACACTGAGTACATATTTTGACTCCATCTTCCATCTGGCCTCTTTCACACAATAAGGTTTTTTTTTCCTTCAACATCTTCATATTATGCCCAAACATACCATCCTTTCGCATTTTCTCAAATTCAAAGGCGTGTAAATGTTTTGGCAAAGACATTGCCAATTTTACCCTTTCCTCATGTTTATGACGCATTCTCAAATGACGTGTTAACTGGCTTCGTAGTTTCCCACAATATAAGCAAGGACGCTTCGGCTTTTTTCTTTTTTTTTTTCAATTCTTCATTTCTTTGCTTACAGGATTTCCTTTTCCTTGATCTATCGGAAATGACCATTAGTAGATCATATGGCGAATTTGAAGATGTGGAAGACAGAGGCACAAATTCACTATCATAGTCACTGATAACAGCATCTTCAGTTTCTGAATCTTAACATGGAAACAAAAATTAAATTTATTCCAGAAAGGAATGAATTATTGAGGATTGATAAAATACATACCTGTATCGTGTGAGTAGTGTCTGATCTGAACTGCATGTCGAACAGGAGTTTCTTGTTGACTATCTGAAGAGTGAAATATAAAAATTAACCCGTATGATTCAGTCAATTACAGATATAAACAGGATCAGTTTGTTAAATAATTTTGGCCGAATTTTTGCTGGCAATTATGAATGAAACTTTTGAGTTGGGGTTGCACAAGACTAACTCCCTATCTTCTCTCTATACATTTATAAATGAAACTGATAATTGAAGGTTTGGCTTCAGCTATATTTCATCTAACTATTAAGCAACTTTTGTATTGCAAATTAAAAAAAAAATATCAAATTCAACGAATTAAATCACTTTTGCAATAACTACACTCAAGATGTATATCAGGGGTGGCCAACCAGCCAGAAACGAAGAGCCGCATTTTCGTATTTTGATAACGCGAAGAGCCGCATTATAAACCGGAACATACATGAACATCAGATATACCTATATTCAGCTGTGCGACAATGCTGGTTTATTTTATTAAATATCACTAACCAACATGATTATGACATAAATTTGAAAGCCATTTATTTTTATGCATGCTACTTAGTGGGAATTATGATATGTCGTTGTAGTCAATCGAAGCAGTTCTTTTACATGGGTTTTCATCGTAACAAATGAATGCTTTGATTTCACGTCTTCTATGGTAGAAAACACAGATTCGCAGACGTATGTTGATCCAAACATTGACAATACCATATGTGCGACTCGTTTAACATTGGCGTATTTTTCCATGGGCATGCTTCTCACTAACTCAATGGCCTCTTCCCATAATTTAAAGCGCATTGCAGTTGGTCTTCCTCATCAAAAAGTAGATTATCTTCAACTCGGTTGCAGCCTCATCTGAGGCTAGAAGGAATTTTAAACTAACCGTCTCAGAATTAAATGAGTCGTCCTCGACATATACTAATTTACCCAAACGCAAACAAATTTCTCGCAGAACTACGATTACGAGAGTGCGTCTCACAACAAAGAATTTAATTGTGACCTAATAAAGAACAATTGCATTGTAAAGTGGATGAAAGCGTATCTTCAACGTTAAAAAAGAATGCACAATGACTCATAATGTGTTTAATCAAAAATTAAAAATCGTAGTTTGCAACTTATTTTTTTCATAAAATAACCAAGGCCAAAAGAGCCGCACGAGACCGGTTCGAGAGCCGCGGGTTGGACACTGCTGATGTATATAAAGCGATATTGTTATTCGAATGGTGGAAATATTAACACTATATTATGTTATAAAAATTATAACCACCTTCAACTTCAAGTAGAGAGTCATCCATTTTCTGTCACGGGCAATACTGTAATAGTTGGAAATGTCCACACAAACAAATAAAACTAGTACTGATCTTACTCTGGAGATTGCGAAGCACAATGGAACAGTTATATTTATATATATCTGTATATAGTCAATATGAATTATTTTATTAACACGCTAAAAAAGAAATAGGCTACCGGTACTTAGCTATAAATGATATTGTGATAAAACAGTCAGGCAGTGGAAAGAGAGCAAAATTGAGTAGACATACGTTATCACTTTCAATTACATTCAACCTGTGGCATAGTACTGTTGTATGAATTATCATCTTTTAATCTTTTCGCCACATTCTGACATTGGAGTTGATCTGAAATTATATTATAGCCAACCACAGTCCACAGTTATGGAATGTGACCAGTCTGCCAGTTGGGATACAGGGATAGTGCTATTTCAAACAAGATAATTGTTTTAGAACAATAGGCACCTAGGTAAAGCTAGCGGCGACTTCCAGCGGACAGTTACCAATTTTTCCAAATTTGAACCCGCCATGTTCCACGACAGTTGTCGCGAATTCACTTGATTGCGGCTACATGGATGCAAAAAATTAGGCAATTCTCCCTTTTAGAAACTGACGACAGACCTGAAACATAATAAAAAACAAAAATGATTGAAACAACACATTTTTTCCTCGATAAAATGAATTATTGCTCAGAAGCTCATTTATCGACAAAATCTAAAATTTAACTGAGTTGAAGCGTAATTTATGCAAGAAATAATTTTTTCTCATCCAATTCATTAATACAGTGAATTTGATGAAGATATATAAAACATATATTAAATTTTAAAACAATTCCACTATGCGGAAAGTTGGGAAATACCCCCCAATTTGATGAAAATTTTTAAGAAATTGTCAATATAACTCAGTTAAAGCGTAATTTATGCAGGAAATAATATTTTCTCATCCAATTCATTAATACAGTGTATTTGGTGGACAAATATAAAATACATATTGAAATTTGAAAAAAATCCACCGTGCGGAAAGTAGAGAAATTCCCCCCGGTTTAAGAAAAAAGTATAGGAAATCTCCAATTTAACTCAGTTAAATCGTAATTTAGGTAAGAAGGAATTTTTTCTCATCCAATTCATTAATGCAATGTGTTTGGTGGACAAATATAAAATAGATATCAAAATTTAAAAAAAAACCACCGTGCGGAAAGTAGGGAATTCCCCCTCAATTAAAAAATATATATAAGAAATCGTCAATTTGACTCAGTTAAAGTGTAATTTAGGTAAGAAGGATTTTTTTCTCATCCAATTCATTAATGCAGTGTGTTTGGTGGACAAATATAAAATACATATTGAAATTTTAAAAAAATCCACCATGCGGAAAGTAGGGAAATTCGGTACTCTCGACATATGGACACAAAGATGACGCACAACCTGAATATAAAAGGTGTACCAGGATAGGTTCAGATTTAGAATCTAGATTGTACGCTTTTGGGAGCGCAGGGAATAACCCATTTATGCAAAAAATAAATTTTTCTCATCCAATTTATTAATACAGTGTATTTGATGGATATATATAAAATATATATTAAAATTTAAAAAAAATCCACCGTGCGGAAAATAGGGAAATTCCCCCCAATTTGATGAAAATATTTGAGAAATCGTCTATTTAACTCAGTTAAAGCGTAATTTATCCAAGAAAGAATGTTTTCTCATCCAATTCATTAATACGGTGTATTTGGTGGACAAATATAAAATACATAATAAAATTTAAAAAAAATCCACCGTGCGGAAAGTAGGGAAATTCCCCTCAATTGAAGAAAAAAATATAAGAAATTGTCAATTTGACTCAGTTAAAGCGTAATTTAGGTAAGAAGGAATTTTTTCTCATCCAATTCATTAATGCAGTGTGTTTGGTGGACAAATATAAAACACATATCAAAATTTTGAAAAAATCCACCGGGCGGAAAGTAGGGAAATTCCCCCCAATTGAAGAAAAAAATATAAGAAATCGTAAATTTGACTCAGTTAAAGCGTAATTTAGGTAAGAAGGAATGTTTTCTCATCCAATTCATTAATGCAGTGTGTTTGGTTGACAAATATAAAATACATATTGAAATTTAAAAAAAATCCACCATGCGGAAAGTAGGGAATTCCCCCTCAATTAAAAAATATATATAAGAAATCGTCAATTTGACTCAGTTGAAGCGTAATTTAGGTAAGAAGGATTTTTTTCTCATCCAATTCATTAATGCAGTGTGTTTGGTGGACAAATATAAAATACATATTAAAATTTAAAAAAAAATCCACCATGCGGAAAGTAGGGAAATTCGGTACTCTCGAAATATAGACACAAAGATGACGCACAACCTGAATATAAAAGGTGTACCAGGATAGGTTCAGATTTAGAATCTAGATTGTACGCTTTTGGGAGCGCAGGGAATAACCCATTTATGCAAAAAATAATTTTTTCTCATCCAATTTATTAATACAGTGTATTTGATGGATATATATAAAATATTTATTAAAATTTAAAAAAAATCCAACGTGCGGAAAGTAGGGAAATTCCCCTCAATTTAATGAAAATATTTAAGAAATCGTCTATCAAACTCAGTTAAAGCATAATTTATGCAAGAGAGAATATTTTCTCATCCAATTCATTAATACAATGTATTTGGTGGACAGATATAAAATACATATTAAAATTTAAAAATAATTTCGTATCCAGAGCCTTTCGTACGTAGAGTTTCTACTGTATACAAGTTTTTCGTGATATTTTTTGCTTCCATTTTTTTGTGATTGGCGAATAAAAAACGATTTGTTGATTGATTCATGTGAATACTTTATTTGGGAATTGAAAGTTTCTTCATACGTTTACAGTGATCGTAGCGGCTGCTATCGATCGTATCGTCGTTTCTTCCAACGTCTTAGTACGGTGTGCCATACTTCCTTTAGCTCTTTAATAGAGTTTCACAGTCTTTCAAATTCTGAGATATTTTTTAACAACAGCATTGAACGGTTCGGAGACATACATATTCGACATAAAAAATGAAGCGCCATAAGTGTCAAATCGTTACTAATCTTGATGACGCCACCTCATCTGTTAAGGTTGACAATACTATTCTGATTTAGGCTGCTGATGTACTGGGTTAAGCCTACACGTTCACCGAAGGTGACCCAAAGATACCAGCATAAGTTACTACTGAGGTTTCACAGAAGGTAGTGTTATATGGAGTTAGAGGAGGTGTTACGAGGTTGTAGTGTAAACCAATAAAATGAAATAAGAACATGATAAAGCTTCAAAAATAATATTTAGTTATGCAGGCGAATGGGAATGATCAATAAATATGACAAGATTTCGCTTTAATTTATATAAATTTACGATTCCGTTGATTTTAATATAAGTTAGGGGAATTTCCCAACTTTCCGCACGGTGGAATATTTTTAAAATTTAATATTCGTTTATATATCACCATCAAATACACTGTATTAATGAACTGGATGAGAAAAAATTATTTTTTGCATCAATGGGTTATTTCCTGCGCTCCCGAGAGCGTACAATCTAGATTCTAAAGCTGAACCTATCCTGGTACACCTACTATTTTCAGGATGTGCGTCATCTTTGTGCTCATATTTCGAGAGTACCGAATTCCCCTACTTTCCGCACGGTGGATTTTTTTTTAATTTTGATACGTATTTTATATTTCTCCACCAAACACACGGTGTTGATGAATTGGATGAGAAGAAATTCCTTCTTACCTGAATTACGCTTTAACTGAGTCAAATTGACAATTTCTTATATTTTTTTCTTCAATTGAGGGGAATTTCCCTACTTTCCGCACGGTGGATTTTTTTTAAATTTTATTATGTATTTTATATTTGTCCACCAAATACACCGTATTAATGAATTCGATGAGAAAACATTCTTTCTTGGATAAATTACGCTTTAACTGAGTCAAATTGACGATTTCTTATATTTTTTTCTTCAATTGGGTGGAATTTCCTTATTCTCCGCACGGTGGATTTTTTTAAAATTTTAATATGTATTTTATATTTGTCCACCAAACACACTGCATTAATGAATTGGATGAGAAAAAATTCCTTCTTACCTAAATTACGCTTTAACTGAGTCAAATTGACGAATTCTTATATTTTTTTCTTCAAGTGGGGGGAATTTCCCTACTTTCCGCACGGTGGATTTTTTTTAAATTTTAATAGTATTTTATATTTGTCCACCAAACACACTGCATTAATGAATTGGATGAGAAAAAATTCCTTCTTACCTAAATTACGCTTTAACTGAGTCAAATTGACAATTTCTTATATTTTTTTCTTCAATTGAGGGAATTTCCCTACTTTCCGCACGGTGGATTTTTTTTAAATTTTAATATGTATTTTATATTTGTCCACCAAACACACCGTATTAATGAATTGGATGAGAAAACATTCTTTATTGGATAAATTACGCTTTGACTGAGTTAAATAGACGATTTTTTAAATATTTTCATCAAATTGGGGGGAATTTCCCTACTTTCCGCACGGTGGATTTTTTTAAATTTCAATATGTATTTTATATTCGTCCACCAAATACACTGTATTAATGAATTGGATGAGAAATAATCCTTTCTTGCATAAATTATTTTTTAACTGAGTTGGATAGACGATTTCTTGAATATTTCCATTAAATTGGGGGGAATTTCCCTACTTTCCGCAGGGTGGATTTTTTTTAAATTTTAATATAAATTTTAATATCTGTCCACCAAATACATTGTATTAATGAATTGGATGAGAAAATATTCTTTCCTGCATAAATTATGCTTTAACTGAGTTGGATAGACGATTTCCCAAGTATTTTCATTAGATGGAGGGGAATTTCCCTACTTTCCGCACGGTGGATTTTTTTTAAAGTTTGATATCTATTTCATATTTGTCCACCAAACACATTGCATCAATGAATTGGATGAGAAAAAAAAATCCTTCTTACCTAAATTACGCTTTAACTGAGTTAAATTGGAGATTTCCTATATTTTTTTCTTAAACTGGGGGGAATTTTTCTACTTTCCGCACGGTGGATTTTTTTCAAATTTTAATATGTATTTATATTTGTCCACCAAATACACTGTATTAATGAATTGGATGAGAAAATATTATTTCCTGCATAAATTACGCTTTAACTGAGTTATATTGACAATTTCTTAAAAATTTTCCTTAAATTGGGGGGTATTTCCCAACTTTCCGCATAGTGGAATTGTTTTAAAATTTAATATATGTTTTATATATCTTCATCAAATTCACTGTATTAATGAATTGGATGAGAAAAAAATTATTTCTTGCAAAAATTACGCTTCAACTCAGTTAAATTTTAGATTTTGTCGATAAATGAGCTTCTGAGCAATAATTCATTTTATCGAGGAAAAAATGTGTTGTTTCAATCATTTTTGTTTTTATTTTGTCTCAGGTCTGTCGTCAGTTTCTAAAAAGGAGAATCGCCTAATTTTTTGCATCCATGTAGCCGCAATTAAGTGAATTCGCGACAACTGTCGTGGAACATGGCGGGTTCAAATTTGGAAAAATTGGTAACTGTCCGCTGGAAGTGGCCGCTAGCTTTACCTAGGTCAATAGGCTTACCGTACCTGCTACCACAGTCAGCAATATTACAGTATTATGGATTGTAAATAAATTCGACAAAATTCTTTAATCTAACCTCTGCTAAAACAAGATATGTTTAACGCTTATAATGCAACCGGTGTTACGGTACCGCTATGTATGTTGACTGCATAAATATCTGGATATAGTCTGGTAAGTAAATTGAATGTTGCCCCAAACTAGCTGTTAGTTTACCACAGTACCAGGATGGTACAGCCAGTCTGCGGACGATTTCATTCAAACCACTATAAAATCCGTTGATTTTTTCACCGTAGGTGCATTAGCATTTATTCTACACGCTAAACATCAAATTAACTTTCTACGATCAGGGGTTAGCTATACAAACCACCAAAGCATGACACTAGGAAGACGTATTTGGGACCGAACGACCTTGAAAATCGTTTCTGCTGCGTCGAGACTAGTCATACGCAGCCATGCGTGAAAAATTGGGCTTCTGATTGCCTTTTTGACCGTCACATATTTAAAGAAGACGGTTATTTCGAACAAAACTCGTCATAATATAAACAAAGCACCGCATCGTAGCAATCTAATAGACAAAAACACGGTGGTTGGTTGCAAAATTGTTCGACAAAGATATTATCGACGTATTGAAAATGCGCGCCCCCCTATTCCCCCTCCCTGTAATGTAAAAACGTTGTCTACGTCGCTTTTTGGATTTTGCCTTTTGGCCAATGTCACGAAGTAAACGAGGAAATCGATGACTGGGGAAAGGCCCATGCTTTTTTTATGACGGGGCAACGTGGAATTAAAGCCTCAAACCTCGAAGATTTAGTATTATATCGGGAAATTTTACGATAAATATGTTTATACGCTCGTATTTATAAACATTGATAAATAGAATTTATGTGGTCTATTTTAACAATTTTATAATGATGTATATTTTTCGCCACAATGTAGCAAAACAACTACAGGAAAGATACCTAGGCTTAAATACTTTCGGCTTCTTTGCTCGAATATCAAATAAAACATTATTATGTGGTAGATTGTTGAGAATAAAGTTGAAATTTGTACTCTTTGCTGAAAGGATTTATAAAGAAAGTGAAACACAAAACTATGTGGGAAAAATGCAAAATGTTGCCCAAATATTTTCAACGCCCAAATACAGCAAAATAACTTCGCGTTGCCGACCAAATAAAGAAACAAAAAATATATATATACAGTATTGTCCAGTTGAGCTTTTTTGCTCGAATTTCATAGCAAACCTTACGTCGTAGATTGTTGAGAGTAAAGTTGAATTCCGGACTCTTTGCTGAAGGGATTAAGAAAGTAAAGCACAAACTATTTGGGCGACAGAAAAATGTTGCCCAAATATTTTCGATGCCCAAATACAGCAAAATAACCCCGCGTTGTCGACCAAATAAAGGAACTAGGAATATATATATATATTGTCTAGTTGTTTAAATAAAACTATTATTATGCTACTCACTATATTTATTATCTCGCACAACAGAGCAACATGATAAAGTTATTATATATAAGTAATTGTCATAAAATCCGATTATTTTCCACCGACCTGCCAATGAGAATTTAGGGAACGCAACCAGCATCCCAGAATATTGAATTCACTATTACGAAGAAACTATCGCTAATGCGAAACCTGTTATGCCGCCTCGGAAGGTACTGCCTCGAATGCTGCTTATATTCCTGAAGCTCCCATAGTGAGGTAGTGAGATACCCAAGGTTAGACTTACCATAATTTCTTGGGCATAATCCGGGACAAACTCAAAACTATGAATGAAATAACTGGACGAAAGGCCGAAGGCCTGATCTTGGCAAATTTTTATTCCATATTTATAAGCTTTAATATTGCATGATAAAGTATTCTACTTAGATTGAATAAAAAATTTTATTACTTTATTTAAAGGAAAATGCACGTAAATTTAAGCAACACTAAGTCACAAATCAGACATTTGTTCTAATGCAGCAGTTGCTGTAGTTTCATTAAAGTCAATAGAATAATGACGCAATAAGCGTCACTCATTATTCCCTAACTAAAAGATTTCTCAAGCTATGTGTGATATTTCACTCAACCTAATAAGCTAAAAAAATTAAGATATTAAAATAAGACTCGACTTAAAGCAAAGTTATGCCTTTTGGGACGGAATTATTTCATAATTTTGGGTCAGGTTAGAGTTAATTTTGAAAATTTCACTAAAGTAAAATTCCGGGACATTTTGCTAACCGGGACGGGACACCGGGAAAGGCGTTTAAACCGGGACTGTCCCGGCCAAACCGGGACGTATGGTAGGTCTACCCAGTGGCGTAGCCAGCCCAAAATTTTGGGGGGGGCCAAATTTGAAAATTTTAGAAATTATATTGGGTTTAAAACACCCGTTCTTCAAGCGCAAAACAACAACAGTTGGTCAACAAGCAAACTGATTCAATTACTCAGCTGGATTTTTGTGAATACAAAATCCATTAATAAACAATTTTTTATTTGAAACAACAAATATTAACAACGCAATTTGAATAAGTAAAATACATCGTCCCGATTAAAAGTCCATCCTTCGCTTCCCGCCAACTATGCTCGACACAACTCGATTAATTTTCTCCTCGGTGACCATTTCACGGTGACAGTGAAGCACACACAAATCAGAAAGGCGATTGGACGTCATTAATAAGCGCAGCCATGTGTTTACCCGTTTCATGCACGAGAAAGACCGCTCAGCCTCAACGGTGGTTGCTGGTAGCGTCATAACAATCTGTATTGCGGTGTACACGCTTGGATAATCTCGAGCGCTCAGAAGAAGCCCCTCAAAACATTCGTCGTTAACGTCGTAACTTAAAGAAGTTCTCCACAGTCTCACTTCATTCTGGAGGTTATCCAATAAATACAGACGCTCTACCTCATCCACGTGAACTGGTTTGTTCGGTGGAAGAATTGATAGCAATGAAAAAAATGATGGGTTGTCAATGAAGCGTTCCCGAATAGAGCAGCTCAAGCCGTCGACGTATGGGAAATATACGGAACGTTTAAAATACTGGGATGCTGAATCAGCACAGACATTGTCGCGATAAACTTGTACTTCGACTACTCTGGGTATTGTCAACTCTTTCAAGCCAGCTATTTCACAAGCTTCTTTGTAAATATTCAATGCGATTTCAGAGTCATTGCGTTCCTCAGCGATAACGCTCTGAAGAGAGGATGTGAGGTTCTTTACTGACGGCACACTGACTCCGACCGCCTGAAGTGCGCGCGCTAGTGGCTCCATTAGTGCCGAATATCGACCAATCAAACATACGGCGTAGATAACCGACGACTTTTCTAGAGCAGATTTCAGAGAAAAAGCCTTCGCCCGCGTCTGACTGTTAGCATCTCTCGCCAAAGAATCAAGAGCCTCAAGTACTCGTTTGAAGTTGCATTTGAAGATTCGGATGCTCTTGTACTTGTCAGACCATCTGGTGGGGCAGAACAAAGGGATGTTAATTCCTAAACCCGCGCGCCTTATAGGACTCTCCCTGAAAAAAACGAATAGTCTCACGAATGATATCACAGGTGCTTCTGATGATTGCAACTTTACTTTGGTCATTTATGACCAAATTCAAACAATGAGAAGCGCAGTGCACAAATATTGCGCGCGGGTATTTATCACGAATGCGTTTTTGCACACCGCTGACGTGACCTGCCATTGTCGTTGCACCATCATAGCCTTGCCCCACAAGTTTTTGCAAATCCACTCCTCGACTAGAGAGGTGGGTCGAAATATTTGAGGAAATTGATTCGGCAGAAACAGAATCCATTTCCACTAATCCTGTGAAGCGCTCGCACACTTCACCACCTTTCACATACCTCAAAACAATGCTTAGTTGTTCTTTCCCAAAAATATCACATGATTCGTCGGCTATTACGGACACAAACGATTTATTAGTCTCCATAACGATATCTTGCACTATCATGTTGCTTGATACCTTGAGAATTTCATTTTGTATCATCGGGCTTGTATACTTAGCGTTTCCGGCCTTTCGAGCGAAAGGCCTTTTCAAATCTTCATCCCTTGCGTCGATACGAAATAGAAGAAGGTTCACAAAATTCCCACTATCCCCGGAATGTCCGCGCAAGGGTATGTTACCCGAAGCACAGAACATGACAGTCTTGACAATGGAAGTCATTATTCGTCTGTTTTCTTTTGTTTGCGTAGCATATTGGGCCTCCATGTTTGCACGCACATTTTGACCAGTTTCCATGCTTTTGACAAAATTTTTCGCAGCTATATTTCATTCTCGGTGGTAATTTGTGTCTCGGTGTGCTACAGCCTTTTCCATAAATCTTTTGTAGTCAATGCATGGTCTTGTAACAAAGGCAGTGTCCCTGAGAGTTCCATGCTTCAAACGTGCTTGCATGACTATGCATATCTTACACAAACCACCCCCATCAGAGAGTTGGGTGTAAACTAACCAACTGCAAAATCTGTTATCGTCAAGCCATTTTTTGAGAAATTTACGACGACTTTGTCTAACAGTATCCAGAATCGTCACGTTTTTCGGACCATCCGAAGTTAGAAGCCTGTATCTCTCCGCATCGGTAAGCTGTGTATGTTTCTTAAGAATAAATCCAAGATCGTTTGTTTTTCCTTCGTTGATTATTAGTTCATCTTCGGGAATAGAAGTGATAGACGTAACTGACGTAACCGGTGCATCCACAGCCTGAGAAGCGCTTATTGATGTATTTGAGGAAAGCGAGTCTTTATTTCGCTGAAAAAAACTATCGAATTTCGCCTGTTTAAATTTAGCCATCGAAGTAATTTTGGTCATCAAGATGCCACAAAACTGGTGGATTAGGAATGGAATTCCCCCCCCCCCCCCCCCCCTGGCTACGCCTATGGGTCTACCCAAGGTTATATCCAAAACTATGTCTTTGTATACCGTATTTTAGAGCGTTTGTACTACAAAGCGACATGTGTTCCATTTCTGCCAACCAAACCATCGACCTCTTTTCCAATACAAATGGAAAACCTATGCTATGCACGGTAAAGCGAGCACGATTCTTTCTACAAACTGAACTCATTATTAATTTGATGGATAAAATCAACCCTCCATCGTATCTGACAAAGCGGACTCAGACTATATATGACGTAATAAGTCCCGTCTGCAAGTTTGCAATTTTATTAAGGTGAAATTTACCAAAACAGTGTACCAAGTTCCAGATAAGTTTCCGGTGAATTATTGGAATACAATACGATAGCGAAAATTTTTTCTGTTAATCCTCTAATTCTGGCCAAAAGATAACCGGGTTAGAAAAGAGAAAATCATGATTTATTTTTGTAGCCACAATTTAGCAAAACTAGCAACACGGGTTATAGCTATGCCTAGAAACTGTCGGCAAAAAACAGAGTTTTTTTGCTCGAATTTCTTATCCAACATTATGTGGTGATGGTTGAGGGCAATGTTGAAAATGACGAAAAGTTTCAGACCTTTATCTTGAGGGATTCTTGAAGAAAATAAAGCCCAAACTATTTGGGCTACAGCATTATGTCGCCCCAAAATTCCCGTCGCCCAAATACAGCAAAAATAAACCCGTGTTGTCGACCAAATCGATAAAATAGAAATATATATATATACATGTGGACAAAACCCCTGAACGATATGTATGAAAAGAAAACATTTCACAAATGAACTGTTGGTGGACAAAACATCTGTTAAATGGTATGTATGATAAATGGGATACATGTGGACACAATACATATTGTACATGTGGACAAAACAGTCATGTGATTCCAAACCTTATCCGTTAAACTTCTCCCTTATCAAATCTTACAACCTTTTTATTCTTCCCTCACTTTGCACAAAACAGAGGCGTAGCTTAGGGGGGCATATGCCCCCGGGCGCCAAAGTACAGGGGCGCCAAAATGGGGCTGGCAAAAATTTCACAACAAAGGTAAAAAACGGTCACAAGCAAGATCGCACCGGCGGCAGACATCTAATCTTAGTACATGGCAAACTGCACACTTGGTCAGACCACTTACGACTGCCGACGTCATCACGCACATAGCACGGTCAGATTTCCATCGTAATTACATGGCCAAAAAAATCTGGCCGGAAAACAAAGCAAAATTTGATTTGGTAACGTTAGGTAACAAAATGCACCGGGTTAATTACGTGGTTCTGTATCGTTAAGTTCTTGCCTGCGCACTCGGATGTAAGTTGATATTAGTTCTGTGCTGGAGACAAATGGAAACGGAATTTGGTTGAATGATGTTAATACATGTTTTGAGTAATACGTGGTTTTGTATTTTGTTGTCAAAGTACCGTACTTTGCGGCAGAGTTACATAAAATATATTATACTGTGCTAAAAGACCTCAATGCCGTTTTCGACAATTCGTCGAGATTGCACAGATTTTGCAAATCCACACGGACATCAATGGCCACGAACTTTTCACCGAAATTGGAGATCAACCAGAAACTCCTTTGGCTCTTCTTGGTTCTATTGTGTCTTTTGGAGACGACGTTTTATTCAATCTGCGAATTTCTCTACAAATTTTGTTAACAATATCAGTTTCAATTGCAAGCTGTGAACGGTCTTTCAGCAGATTGAAACTTATTTTGTCGTATTCGCGTGCATCAACGGGACAGGATCGTCTCCGTGATCTTGCACTTCTAAGTGTTGAAAGAGAAACATTGGAAAAAAACAGATTTTGATGACGTGTTAACCAGTTTACGACAGTGAAATTGAAAAAAGGAATTTATTTTAGACTATGTAGATCATCTTTGACAGTAACTGAGTGGGACATATGCTCTATTTTGTATAGCTTTGCTTCTTCTTTAAATAAAATGTTCCATTAAAATTTGAATTTACATATACATATATTTTTGAATAAATAATAAAATATATAATTACATATAAATTTGAATTCACATATCGTCACGCTAATAACCGAATTGCGTAAGTCATTTTGGGCGGTTTTGAATTTTTCATAAAATAGGTATTTATGTAATGCTGCGCACCTGTCTGTTAACTCAGATTTTATTTTAAGAATTCCGAAACCCATAAAAATAGAAATTTTGTATGATATGCAAATTTGTTCAATTGTTCCGTCATAATGAATTATCATTGTTAACGCAGGACTATTGTGACGTCACAAAGGCAAAATAACCTAGGCGAAGGATTTTCGAGTTTTTGCATCTCAGATTCTAGCTTAGCGCTAATAATTTTCAATTTATACTACTGTATAGGAAGGCGTGCACTTGTGATATTTACTGTCTGAGTCCAATTCACCATGGTTGACTTTTATATAAGAGTACATTACTGTTTTATTCTTTATATTTAACTTAAGTCTTATTTCGGTGATGTGCAGAGCGTGTTATATTGATGAAATATATATTTTTAAACATAAAAAAGAATGTAATTGAAACAGATTAGCTATTTTGGGGATTTTGAATTGTTTGGTTTTCAGGACTGGTACATATAGACAAGTTGCAAAATTGCGTATGTCCTCTAGCCATAGACACATTTTTGCCTAAATCACAGTGTGCCATTATGACGTCACATGACTGCGTCATACAAATTAACTTAAATCCGGCTACGATCAAAAAGTTGAACTATGGCAAAATAAAGACTCTCAATGGCATAGCAATATCATTAGGAAGTTTTTTTACGTTTTTCTCAAAACAGCTAAAAAGGACTTACGCAATTCGGTTATTAGCGTGACGAAATAGAATTTTTTTTTACATATACAATTAAATGCAATAGAAAACATGATTAAACGTGGGGGCCGGGGCGCCAATTTTATATTTTGCCCCGGGCGCAAAATATGCTGGCTACGCCTCTGGCACAAAAACTACTGTATTAATTTAATCCTTAGATCTTTGTCTATTGCCCTAGTTGAAAAACCGATTTTGTACAGTTCCAGTATTTTCTAATTGAATGTGTGCATTGTATTATAGTAGGCAGAGCGAACTTTGGGAAATCAGTAATGCTACAGCAAATACAGAGCCGATTCCTTCTCAAAAGGACAAAGTTACTCGCCGGGGATAAATTTTTTTCCAGTTTGGAAAACGTGCCCCCAATGAATGAGATATTTGTAGACAAATTACGTAATAAATAATACTATCTTTAGCCATAATATATGCTCAATCAGTCAATGCTCAATTGAAACAATTCGTTTATTTTTGTTAGAAAGACGCATTTGTAAAGCAGACTAATTCCATCAAAAACATAACTTTATGTGCTTTGTAGTGAATGCGCCAAAAATATATGATCACAATGATTTAAGAAATTGTGATTGTAGTATTTTTTCAATTGGGCTAGTATCCTTAAGTACGAATGACTTGAAGATGAAAAAAATAAGGGAATTTAACATAGAAATAAAAAGAAATTGGTATAAAATAGTAAAATCGATTCATGCTTGCAATAAAATAACAAACATCTTGCCAGAAAAAATATAAAGTATTGCAGTTACATATAAAATCGGAGAGAAAAATGCAATAGAATGGCAAAAATATCATAAAATAATATGGTAGTATTCATGTAAGATGGGGCTATAATTTCTTGGTTTGATAGATAATGTCAACATCTGCTCGGGACAAAATTAACTTTTACATATCATATTAGTCTACGAACTACCTGAATTATTCCCTTATTGCTCTAAGTTTACAGAAAAAAATGACGAAAATCGAAAAAACATGATAAATATCAAGCGAAAAACTAAGTTGCAAAGCAATTCAAGTAGTTAAAATCAAGGGAGTGCAACATTTAATACAGGAGGACCAGATAAAGATAACTGAGTAAAACCGCAGGTCGCACTTTCATTCAACATAGGCTTTCTGGTAATAGCAAGCACAAAAGCTTTGGTTATTGATGACATGGGTGACAAATTATGACTTGGTTTATCAGTGCCGGAGTATAGCCGGGTTGATATCGGATAGGTACCGACATGGGCGCAGCCAAAATTTTCGGTGAAATAAAAACAGAGCACCCAAAGTGCAATTCACGACGACGTGGGCCGTTTAATAAACTGAAAAGAATGCGTCGTTCACAGCGAAATTCCACAGTTACGTGTAGCCCGCCTCTTATGTGCCTGGCGGTTTATGGTGAAGTCCTATTTCAAATATCGACCATTAATCCGCAGCAGTACCCGCATTTGAAAATAGAACATTAGAAATCGTGAAAATTAATTTTGAGAGAAGTGTAACTCGGATGTCAGTAGCGTCAAAATCGTTTATAAGTACAAAAACACGCTCGCATGTAGCGCCGATCAAATACATTAAATGTGAAACTATTACTTGGATTTTAATGTTAAACAAGTTGATTTTTAATTGCCATTCAAAGATAATTAACATGATTCGTGACTAGTGATGGGCAAATGGTTTTTTTAGTCGAATTATTCGAATATTTTCAACGAACACAACACCGAATAATGAGTATTGTCATTTCAAACAACCGTATTTGGGATGTCGGCCGCCGAAACGATCGCCGTGACAATTTTATTTTTCGGAATTTACTCGAAGACTGAAAACTTCGCAACAATGCAGCGATTTTTATTTCCTAATTTTGTCATAATCCAAGGCCGCAGTAAATATTTTTGTCACCGCGATCCTTTCGGCGGCTTGACATCCCAATTGATGATGATAAACTATATTAAAGCACTTTTTATTCACTATATTAATTCTCATGCAACGGCGGATATCGCAGTTTGGTTTTTATTTTTTAGACAGAAATTTGATTTCACATCGTCGACGATGTCAAAGACAACTATTAATGAGTGCATTCACAACACAAATTAATTTTATGCTACTTTTTATCTTTTTCGTAGGATTTGTATCACAGTTTGTAAATTGAGGTCCCAATTTTAAGCGAACAGTATTACTGACCTCGGAATGCGATATTTGTAAAGCTGATAGTTGACTTTTTTATGCTTTTAATTTTATATCGTGTCCGTGTTACTTTCGTATTAAATAATAATAATTAAAAACTCCGCAAATTGGTAATCTTTCTAATACTCAGTGTTGAGAATTCACATAACTCAGCTTTGGAATGAAACACTGATACTAAATTCTTGAATAAATCGGCAATAATGGCATTTCTACGTGGTCAAAATAATATTTCTCCCCGTCCCCAATATCTCGAAAAATTTCCATAGAATATAAAATTTACCAGTCGTACTTATCTGAATTTACAAAAACGGTGGTGGCGCGCTTTATTCAAAATTAGAAATCGAAAATATGATAATCCTTACCCGTAAGTGGGACAAGTGAGACACGTGGGATAAGTAGGACAAGTGGGACAAGGGGTACGCGTGGTACACGTGGGAAAAGTGGTACAAATGGGACACGTGGTACAAGTGGGACACGTGGAACAAGTGCGACACAACATTTTGGCGACACCCGACTGCACACATTTTTTAAAAGCGCGAACAGCGCACGAAAACTGCGACAATTTGTTAACTCAACTCAGTCGTCTTATTAAAGGAAAAAAATACAAATGACATTCAATATGACACTTGTTGTTGCATTACGCTTGATAGCTTTTCGACATCAGGTGACGCACTGAATGAAGCCAAGATTAGAACATTTTCTAAATGAGCATCACTAATCTGAGTTCTTAGCTTGTTCTTTGTAATGTTCATTTTCGAAAATAATTGTGCGCACGCATATGTACTCCCAAACATCGATGTGAATTTTCGCATGGTTTGTCAAATTAGAATAGCTATTTTCTTCAAGAATCTACTTTTTATAACTATGACGTAGTGATACAACTCTCGAATAGGATATGGATTTTATTTCCTCATTGCATTGCATCCCAAGGAGCTCCATTTGAATATTTTCTGCAACATCGAACCCCCGCCCTCGGCATCAACTTTTCTGCGTGTTGCCAACTTGCCATTTGTGTAATCATAATTAAATTGCAGGCTCGTTAAACGAGTACTTGTTTACCTAATTGTTAGGCTATAATATAATTTAGTCCACACGAGTCTCACAATAAATTTTGTCACGTAAAGAATATAATCTACTCCTTGAGCGAAGATTATAAAATTAATTCATCGTCAAAACCAGGCATGTCCACCTTTTTAGTGTCGCGGGCCACTTTCATATGGGGAAATTCATTGCGGGCCGCAAACGTTTTTACCAAACCTAAATACCAACCCGACTCCGATTTACGTTAGGACAGTGGTACTCAACTTGTGGTACGCGTATTACTAGTGGTACGCGGGGACTTTTCAAGTGGTACGTGAGAAGCTTTGAATTATTGCAACAACCGAATTTTTTAGGTGGCTGAAATATGACAGAACCGCTTTCTCTTTATCTTTCATTACTGAATGTATTCGCTGAATAGTTTATAGCGTTACCAGTCCTTCTCTTTATAGAGTTACTGCATATAATTAATACGTTGCACGAAGCTCTAAAAATGGATGTAGTGCCACATAAAATACTATCATAGAGCGTTTCTTGTGTCATTGTTTCCCGCCACAAAAGCGGTTTTGTCGGTGGTAAGCGGCTATGGTAAGTGGTTGACGGTCAGTAAAAGGTTGAGAACCACTGCGTTAGGATTTGAGCGTCGCTAAATCAAACGCTTGGATTGCACAACACTTTTGCGGATTTCTGAACACAAGATGCACACAAAGACCTGGAACATGCACATACATAGGCGTAAAAAATGAAGGAAAAAATAAATGAAATCAGCAATTTTTCTAGTGCGAAACTTGCCTTCGATTGTCATTGCTCAACTGTTTAATATCAACGAGTAGTTTTGATACCGCACAACGTAACTAACTGGCTTGTCAAATTTTTGTTGGTCAACCATAGAGCAAAATAAGCACGTTCTTAGGCCATGGTGCCGCAGTGCTTTACGAAATGATTCGAGTTGGTCAGACGATTCAGACCTCAATATTGGCCCGGTTTGAATACATTTTGATTATTTTTCTTCCTTAATTAAGTACCATCTTACATCTTTATATAAATGTTTGTAAGCACGAGAACTATTTCCAAAATATTTCATGTAAATCAATCATAACTTAGCCTTCAGTAGTTCAGTTAGTAGTGAATACTAAAACTTATTCAGATAACATGGAACAATAGTTTCAATATTTTTATTTTATACATATAGGGCACCTAAGTGCTTATGAACTCGAATGCATGATCAGGCCTGCGTATCACTATTACTAGATGCCATGCAACACATGGACAGACAGACAATGGCATCCCTGCGTTACAACAAATACACACACTATCCTAACAATGTTGATCCAATACCGACAACACCATTGCTCAGCCAAGACCCGCCACCCAACTCCGATTGTAAAAAAATGAGTATTTTATGTTCAACCGGAAATACTCCAGTTAGAGTTAGGTTAAGTTCAGGACTAATTGACACTATGTAAACATTTTTGTTCTGAAAAATAATGTGACACACCTCCGTTATAAAATGAAGACTAATATTCTCATGCCTGGTGATCTTGATCGATATATATTATTTATTGCGGTTTGTTTCTATAAAATAGTTTTAGATTTAACTAAAATCTTAAGACGCAAATATCATTATAGAAACATTCCACAACATACATATTAAATTGTATATATTAATAAACATACCATTTTCAATTACGAGTCTCAAAGTGGAAACACCGTGTTAATGGAAACAATACTTCATGATGTCGGAAATAAGAGAGATTTATGATCCTGTCACCATTCGAATATCCTTCTGCTTATACGGCGATGGGTTTGCTGTCTGGGTTTACGCACATGTGTAATGTTAACCCTGTTTATCGTATTTGGTTACAAATTCAACTTTTTATGTATACATCATTTGAAGTCATACCAGCCATACTTGGTCCCTTGCATGGATTTCCTTGACACTTCAAATCAGACTGTATTCGAACTAGCGAACCTGCGCGCATTTCTAAAAATTAAAATAGGCCTACTCATTAACACTAACAAGGATTGTATTACAATATTTTGTTAGTCTTTTTTTCACGATGCTACCTCAGACATCGTGCAAGTGGATAAAACACTTTATAAACTTGTTCATTTTCTTTCCCTTTGATTTTCGTTTCTGTCCCTGGGAACGGATTCGTTGTTCGTCCCGCCTGGGTATTGTTGGCTCGTTTTCAATGATGATGTTCTGGTCGAACCTAACTTTTGCATCTACAAGGCAACGTTGAACAATTTTCTAAAACAGATGACATGATTCTAACGGTTTAGCGTATATATATATGTGTATAGATTTTTAAGAAACATTTTATTGCCGTCCTCAGACGACCTTCAAAGCTCTCATTTAAGTATTTGCTACTACCAACAAGATCTGCACTGCCGGCTGCTCCACGCGAGCTCTCGCTCGACGCCCGCTGCCGCAGCCTTCCTACTCGTCGCGACATAGCGCCGTGGAACGGGCCGTGTCGTCGCGACGGCCGGGTATAGGCCCGACGCTCCAGCGCCATCTGTTTTCAGGACTGGTTAATTCGGCAGGTGAGTTGTTACACACTCTTTAGCGGATTCCGACTTCCTTATCTACGTCCTGCTGTCTGAATCAACCAACATCTTTTGTCGGCTCTGATAAGCGTCGCGTCGCCAGTCCTGCTTACCGAGAGTGGCAACAAAACTCCCGAGAGTTGCGGATTTGCGACCAAGTTTTCCACCGGTGATTCTAACAGGGCTTCCGAGGCGTTATGATTTTGGCCAGAAGTGTAGATCATTTTTATGACAAATGGCGTATAACATGAACTTTACTTTATATCAATGAGCTTCGTGAGCCATGGATTGAATTCAGATGTATAATAACTCCAACCGATATGTTGTGCTTATTTATTGTCATTTTGAGTTATGCTACAGTTTCATAAACGCAACCTTCATAGGCGGGAATATCTAAAACGTTGTTGTTGCCAAGCAATGTTACAAGAGTCAACGCTATTTAACATCTAACAGTGCTAACTTCTTCAATTTGACAGGCTGTAGGTTCTTGTTATTAGAGATCTTGTCCGATCTTCTGCTATTAACGTTGGTTCGCTCGCTATTTTCTGTATATTTGGCAGGCAGTAGGTCTTTACTATCAGAGATTTTGTGTGATTTTCTACCATTAACGTTGGTTAGCTCGCCATTTTCTGTATGCTCGCCCATTGGTATTCGTTCTTGGCAATGGTGCTTTCAAGCAGATCTGAGAATCAAAAGCTGGAGTCAATAATTTCGATTTCTTCTATCAGACTACTTGTATTAATATTTATTTGATTTACTCAAGATACAGAGAGAACTTTGTGTTTTTAATCACGATTCTTCGGTTGACTTTTTTACCATGGCCTGCCTGCCTCAAAAGCGATCGCTTTCTCAGGTGTTCCCTTATTATACAGAGTGAGATTTGTTGCGCATGTCTGTCAGTTGCGCTTTGAGATGTTTTGTTATTGCGCCATATCTTTGAAAAAGAGTTAATAAATGTATATATCAGTATATCCTATTCGGATATATATGATCAATTGCCAATTTCAATTACCTATGCTTGTTGGTAAATTCGTTCTAAATGATTTGCGTTGAAGAAGAATTGAATGATTTTCAAGATCGTCGCTCCATAGCTGAGTTTTCGAACGAAGAAGCCTGTTTGCATGTTCACATTCTAAATGAATTGAATACCGAAAAACATTGTCTGTTTTATTTACAATCTATTATCGCACTTTCGAAATGGTAGAGAATTTTCTGTCTTTGTGTCTGATTTTATTTATTCACTGCAATAGGCTTGCACGTAATTGACAAAAATCAATTCCGTAATTACGGCAAAATCAATTACGTAATGACCCCGTAATTGCGATATTTTTCCACGCATTTAAACCTATCGTAACAACCAATTGAATCCACTTTTTTTCCGAATGGGACATTGAAGTTGGGTTTTCCTATTCTTGGCAGTACTATACGCCGTCGGCAGATGTTAAAGACAACTATCAAGGAGTGAATTCAAATTAATTTTATTCTGATTTTTATCTTTTGTGTTAGCTTTGGTTTTTCTTTATCACCTTCGCAAATTAACCGTCCCATTTTTATGCGATCAATTTTATTTTATCATTACCGACACTGGTATACGGATATTTATGGAAACGATAGTTTTTTAAAACCACCTGAGTACTGAATAAAAATTACGGGTTTCTAATTTATTAACCAACGACAAGCGTATTTTCTCATTTGATTATACTTGCGATTTCCTCGCGACGAAGACTTGTTTTTGCAGCGTTTTCTGCATTATCCGACATTACTGCCTTGTTAGCATTTTTATAATAATAATTATTGATGTCGACTTATTGACGATATTCCTATTACCATGCTTCATTTTACATTCAATCATTTCGCGGACTGAATGTTTATAACATTATTTGCGATAAATTTAGATCAAATAATATTTATTTGCGTATAATTTAAATACCGAACTTATATGACATGCCTTCTCCGAAAATACAAAGTTATATCGCAAAACAATGCATTTTGTGACATTTATTTTACACTCACAACATTTATTTGCTAACTCAAGTCGGCGATCCTATCGGCCAAGATTGACAAAAGTTTGGTCGAGTTCCGGTGGTATTCAAGTCGACGATAAATCAAAATAAGTTGCCGCATTTGGTAAGACAGTTAATCATATATGGCCGAAATATTGAGGGGAATTGTGAAAATCATCATGAGCAAGGCCAAGTCCGGACTGATATATAACGATAAAACCGTTAACAGAACATCAAGATTTTGTAATAGAAAATGGATCTCGCACAGAATAAACACACAGGCTCATATTTGATTATATATGTATGATAGCAGTTAAATTTTCAACGGTCCGCGAGGAATCCGTCGTTTTGGTTCATTACGCAATCTCTCTTTTGTCGTCATATTGCTATTTGATAAGCGCGACATTAATTATCACGGCGAGGTATTGGCGCGAGTGATCAATCGCTCTTTTCGCTTATTTGGTTCCAATTCGTCGCGAAAGCTCTTCGTTAAATTTCACAAGATAGTCGTGTTGAAAGGTTATGGATATTTTTCTGTTTATACCCCAACTCTGAAATGAAACAGCCAAAAACAATATGATATTCCATGTTCATATATCAAGTGTTGATATTAACAATAAAGAATGGTTAAGCATTGCTAATCCACACTTGGTGGGGAATTCCCACAATTCAAACGCGTGACTATAAAATAGAATAAAATAAAAACGGAACATATATACCATAAGTAACGGAAAACTGGAACAAGTAAATAATAAATAAAAGTAAAATGGATACAAATGTTTGATAGACCATGTTTGATAGATTGATCTCCTGCGTTCATTAGTCATTTCACCCGAAGAAGTTGAAACCGGGCGTGTTAGCGTCCATCTGTCTTAACACAATTCTTCCCCCTATCTACGGTTATTATGTACATTGGCCATGGCCATGCTAGATAAGATGCGAGAGAAGTTGAAACCAGGTGTGTTGGCGTCAATCGGTCTCAACGCAATTATATCCCTTATCTACGGTTAAGTTGCGGGTTGCGTTAAAACCAGGTGTGTTGGCGTCAAACGGCCCTACTCAGTTCTTCCCCCATTAACTACGTTAATAATTTACATTGGCCACGCCAGATAAGTTGATAATAGGTTAGTAAATGGCAACGCGTCATGCCTTCCTTCACCTACGTAACAAGAGAGAGAAAAACGGCTGCGAATACCGGAACTCTAACTTCTTCTACTTGTTGAGCTTTCATTTTCGCAATCGACGAAATTGACTGCTTTGAAGAAAGCTCGTTTCAATGCAATAATTACGACTTTACGTAATTCGTAACTTCCCTTCAGTAACTCCAAATAATTACGTAATTCCGTAAATCTGTAAATTACGTGCAAGCCTACACTGCATACATTGAAAACACGCATACATTATGACAAACAAAAAAAAGATAACAATACCAAATCTAATAATGATAAACATACGTAAATCGATGCTGTAATCAGGGGTTCTCAAAGTTTTGTTGTTATATAGTCCTTGAAGAAGTTGATAAATATTTACGGAGCCCCAGAATAAATTTTAAAATTAAAAACAAAAAACGCATTCAATTTTATTGCTGCATACGATGAAAATGTTTTCCCACACATATAGGTAGTCGGAAATTTTATTAGCGCTTTCAGAGTTTCAAGTGATATTTCTGGAACCTTTTCCATCAGTATGGTCCAAAACTGTGTAAGTTCAATTTCTTTAAATTTGCTTTCAATTCAAAATTCGATGATATATCAATCAGCTGTTCTTTTTCTTTTAATGAGAGGATGCCATGTTAGGAAAAACTTGAAATGAGTTCTGAATCTAAAAAATTATCAGCGTTGACGATAAATTACCTTTTAATTGATTCAGTTAAATTTGTTTGATGCTGGAAGATAGAGACTTTTATAATTTCTTGCAAAACAAGCTGTTTTGAAGAACATATTCACGTAAATTTCCGAAGCATTCGTGTTTTTCTTCTAGGATGCATTTTTTCATGGATTTATTTTCTTATGTGCCGAAGTGCAAGTAAGGTACTTTAAGCTTTAAAATATGTTACTTTCTCTCATTTCAACGAAATATTTACTTCGTAAGGTGAGCAAGATATCTGCCAAATTTAAATAAAGTCACTATTCCTTAATTTAACAGCATAATTGTGCCTTTGATCTGATCAAAATCTTTGAACCTCTTCATGCAACTCCTAAAATATTGCCAACACCTCTCTGTAGAGTGTAGACAACCAGCAAACTTCAGTATATATATAACGCTTTGTGAGTTTTTTCTTATAACTTTACACATCAATTTGAAAATTTCGGAATTAAGTGACCTGGCTTTAATTAATGAAGTTGACAATTTTGTCATATTTTCCAGCACTTCGACTAAACAAGAAGGCATTCGCTTAGCTGCGAAAATTTTGACAAGATTACTTTATATGTGTACGACTCCGCTATTTCAGAAGGATCTGTGAAATCATTGTTTGTTTTAGATGCACAGACTTGATGGCGGGAGAACCTTACGCTTGTGTTTTTAAGAAAAATGCTGATTTATGAATACATAACACTATTAATTAGGAAAAAGTTGCCACATTTCTGTCACGTTCGTCTAGCTGGGAATGCCGATTGCGCTGGAAATTCAAATTTTCAAACCATTCCGAGCCCGAGTCCTACTTGAATAATTACTGTTTTGTTATTTCAAAACGTGGCAGGGGTGTTTTTCTCACATTCCAGAATAACTTGCATGATGTGCTTGATGATCATGATTGCATGATCTGTTCATTTCTCGCAACGCCTGTCTTTTTTGGAAGTGCATCTGCAGACTGTTTCAGGGGTTATACGAGAACTAGATGCTACATTGCATTTTATTAGTTTCTCGTCTACAATGCCGTTGTGAAAACAAAAACTTTCAGACTTGAAATAGAAATCTGATATAACAATGGGGCAGTGTAAAAGTGGCTTAATGTGGTTGGAAGCTGATCGAAAATTATAACACTATCAAAGCGGAATTACCTCCAAACACTATAACCGTAAAATAATTTAACGCATCATCCTAAACATTTTTGGTAATTCATGTGCGTGTTTTCGTACTCTAAAATCATAAAACCGAGTGCCATGAAAAGTCCCTGATAGAAGTGCTGCATAAGTTAAGCCCAAAACTACACCAACACCAGCTTATAAGATTTGTTTCAGAAGTATCTTATAGATACAAACGTGAATTGAATATTTGTGACCCACTCTCTTCTGTTCTGCGATAAAATTATAATTTTTAACCCATTCATTGAAAAAGGTTCGCCATTATAGTGTCTGCGATAAACTTGGATTTCGTTTTGAAGACAAAATTTCGTTTTGATTTCGAAACACCAACCAACACCCAGCCCTAATGCCAGGACATGTCAATGTAAAATACAGTGAATGGCAACAGTTTACGAATTTTTACCTTTTATTTGACCACAACTCCGGAATATTTATCCTCCATAGCTGCGCACCATCTGTACACAGGCTTGAACATGATTTTTGAAAAAGAGATTGAATCAGTAAAAATAAATCTTCAACTTTTGTGGAAGTTTACAGAAAAGCAGGTCTTCAGTATCAAAATTATAGATGATATATACGATGAGAAAAGTAGCAACTGGGGAACAACAACGCGAAATATAGGCGGTACTGAAAATGCACAAAAAGAGTTTTGGTTTTACTAATGTTGGCAACTGAACTGATGAAATCTGCTCTCAAGTATTGTGAACTGATATCAGGATGTGAGTGACAAATATTAGCAATGCTGCAAAGACATAATAGACTGTGGAATGATATATATATGAATGATATACGTCATATAAAATCTGTCAAAACTGCAATGTTTTGTCACAAAAGAAGCATCGTCAAACTAGTTTTTATGTTTTATGTAAAATACCTTTTATATATATATATATTCCTTGCTTTGGGTAAGCAAAGACGTGCCCGTTCTATTTCACGAAAGTCTAGCTTTTGTTTGCTTTCTTAACATTGTTAATCGTTCATGTATCGCATATACGATGATTATAGAATGGGTAAGCAAAGACGTGTCTGTTCTATTTCACGAAAGTCTAGCTTTTGTTTGCTTTCTTGACATCGTTAATCGTTCATCGTTCATGTATCGCATATACGATGATTATAGAGTTGAAATTACTTAATCACAAAACCGTACTTCAGGTAATCGTCATCGCACTGTTTTCGCTCCCTTTCGAACAAAAAATCCAATTCAAATCACCTTAAAATTAACCCGAACTAAAATCTTTCTCAGACAAAAACGAAAATCCTTTTCAGCCCTAACAGTGTAAACCTATTCTAACCTATATATGCCCCATAAATTTGTGGTATTTGTTCCTTAAACCATTGTTTTCAATATATGCACGTTTCATTTATAACTAAAGCCTATTTTAACTGGTACAACACTGACATGCAAGCGATACACTCTGAGCACAGACGTTACAGCAAATGATTCGACCGAGTTGTGTTGATGAAAAACAAACACCTCATGCCGTGATCACATTTGCTGCCGTTTACAAGCCGGCTTAAAAAAGACTAGAAATAATTGGACTTGAGGTCACTCAGTTGAAGAACCTCTCCGTTAAGCTTTCGGTCTGGAGGATAAGGCTCCGATGACCGCACGTTTGTATCGCTCACACCAGTTTATACCGAAAAACTTTGTGTATTTCGCATATTTTCATTGCGCCAATACTTGTATTCTGGTTGACGAAACAACAAATATTTCTCTGTCTATACCTGACCACCCCAGAAACTTATTTCAAAGTATACTATATTTTTATTATAGTTTACTGTACATGCGCAAACCGAAAAACGTTGCGTATTTGTATATTTTTATTGTACCAATACTTGTTTTCTGGTTGACGAAACATTAAATATTTCTGTCCATACTTTACCACCCAAGAAACTCTTTCAAAGTTTACTATATTTTTATTATAGTTTACTGTACATGCGCAAGGGGCTTGTAAAGAGAATAAATATATTTTATATTATAAAATTGTTATGCTAGGACAGTGGTTTCCAACCTTCTTGGGGCTATAGGCCCTTTCGATGATTTGATTTAAAGTTGTGTCTACCTTAGAACTAATCAATACAGTTACGTACAAGGGGTTTATACTAAGAGAAATATGATAACCTAATTTGCACACAGAAACTGCTTCTGGGACTGATAAAAGATGGCCTTATCACAAAACAATAGTTTTAAACGAGCGAGCGAATTTTCTGAAGTTAATAAACTTGCTCATTTGAGCAAGATCTTTTGTAACCTGGTTTATGGAGTTCCTATCGAATAATATTTCACAAGAGCAGTTTCATTTTGCAATCTTGTTTTCATCTTCCTGTATGCCAAGCTCATAGACCCCTGAATCCCGCGATGGACCCCTGGCTGGGAACCACTGTACTAGGAAGTACGTTGTGAAAAAACTAGACAGGCAAGAAACTTTATAGTATAAGCAGTTTTACATGCATAACACTTGCATAATGAACAACTGATCCTGCATGGTATTAACAAATGAAAGAATGTATATGTACCAGAGTTGAATATATGTATGAATATGGGTATTCTCGAAGTATGTGAACCAAAATGGCGGACACCGCAATGTGGTATGTGCTGCCAGGTTAGGGTTAGGCCATAATTTTATTCCAATTTCAGTTTTATTTCAAGTCCGGGGACTAGCCAAGGGACTCCCGTCATATTTGTGCAGAAATTATGACTTAACCCTAACCTGGTACACATACTACGTTGTGGTGTCTGCCATCTTGGTTCACATACTTCGGGAATACCGAAAATATGTAGCAGGGTCTTACATTTGTAGTGCATACAAAAGTAAGGGAATATTGAAAAACAACCATTAAGTTACATGAATGCATTAAATTCAAGTAAACCAGTCTTCATACTCCTTAATTTCTAGACGAGTGACAAATGTCGTCCATTGTTCATCAAATATCGATTTGTGTGCTTACAAAATTAAATTGAAGCCTAATTTGTGTATATATTGTACCACACATATTAGGTAGTAAAGTCGGGCAGATAAAACAACATGAACATTTCAATTCAAGTAATAAGATGCTAAAGATGATTCCAATAACTTTATTATAATGAAAGAAGAGCCAAAATTATATATATAACAACTCAAATTAAAATTTTACAAAATTGGATGCTAAGTTCTTATATAGAAGATTAGACTCAAGCAGAAACACTTCACTAAATTGACATGAAAATTTATCTGGGCATTTAGTGCTAAATTATTTGCCAAACATCAAAAGTTTGACCGGCATATTATGTCTATCCTAAGAATTATTGACGCCAGTAAATATGTCACCAAATGAAAAGTGCAGAAGTGAAGTTTACAAGTGATCAAATCAGACTAGAGCGCTATAAAAGTTAAGTATCAGCAGCAAAACAAGGAGGTAGTAAGATTATACATATATGGATTTTAAATCCAAAGACAAAATGTATTTGTGTCACAGGAGGAATGAAATCAGTGGTGGGATTCAGGCGCGAATCTGTTCTAAGCTCAGGTTGTAATTATGAACGAACCTGCTCTTTTTTATAGCTGTAAGTTTGGTATGTTTTTTTTTAAAAGACAACAGAACCTGTTGTTAAAATTTTGAATCCCATCACTGAATGAAATGTTTATTTGAACAAGAGTTATACGATACGAATGATTCTTAATGATGCTTAATCCTTTCTATATAGATTTAATTTATATTAAAAATTTGAATAACATTAAACTCATTTGTAATTCCCAGCAGTTTCGAAATTTTAAGGAGATTAGCGCACACAAAAGTCATGTGGTTTTGAAAACTCATAAATATTTTACAGTCGGACTTACGATATAAAGTTCTTGTCGGGTTCAAGCCTACGAATATGAACTATTAGTTTTTAGACTAAAATTGCTTTGCATACTTTGCTGAATACAATATTGCCGGCAAAAAAGTCAAGAAGCTTCACAGGAAATATACATTGGTACAAATATTGTGCAATTTGATTGCTTTATAACAATTAAAAATAATCAATTATGCATTTAAATTTTTACATGCAACTGCAGATACTAAAGCAGCACCCTTACCGCCACCATCATATGATATTCGAAAAGTCACATCAGATTCAGGCGAGAGTTCGTGAACAGTTGTTTGAAGAATGTGCTTAAAACTGTAAAGAGAGATTTGATTTAGACCTAAATATTGTCCAAGGATTTGAATATTCAAAAAATCTGGATGACTTACGTGGGATGTTTTTTGTATAAAGTGCCATCGACAGCCACAGTGACTTTGAAAGATTCTCCTGGAGACAGATTATGATTTGATTTCAATCTTTCAACTAACGCAGAAACGCCAGCAGCACAGAGATGAGCAGATCGTGTTGAAACCATTCTGCATATTTCTCTCACCCTTTTCCTGTCTGATATTGTAGATTCAAGATAACCAAGATTTATCAGAATCTGCTTGCAAACATATAAATCAGGCGTTCTGTCCCTGGAGAAAATAATTTCGAATTCGATGCATATAATAAATACAGTAACACATGCTAAAAAGTCCAAGTAACAGTATGGTCAGCATTGGGAAGCAGAAATATCAAAATCATACTAATGTTGAGACAAAAAGTCTGGATGAATACTAGTTTTTTTACTGACAGGCTATGCAGGATGTAATTTTTTTTTAATAAAATGAGACAGATATTTGTTTGGCTAAATAGGTTAGTATATAATTCATATTGGAGTACCAAAAATACCATTATTGCGGAAACAGATTTAGATATATTAATATCCAGCCATTCATGAGAATTTCATGCAGTGGTACCATCATTCAGTGAACTCTTTTTGTTTAAATATGCATAAGAGTAAAATGAACTTGTAGTCAATTTTTTATGAGTTAAACCACAGTTCATTTGAAAACAGTCAGACAAACCATAAAGGGGATTTCTTCATATTTCATATGCCATGAACTTTAAAAACCCAAAATTTTGAAACGCTTACAATTCAATTTGTGTAATGAAAGAAGTCTGAAAACTGTGAGCTTGTTCCATCTCATAGGTGAGTATGCCTTCCAACAAAGTACCAGTGCGAATAAGATGAAGCAAGATTTCCCGAACAATATCACCCAAATACAGGCTACCAATCATTTTTTCATATCTAAAATATAAGTATTGAATGCAATGCAAAGATAAAGTCAAATTATGCTTTCAATAAGACTATGTGTATAACCTTGCCAAAAATGAATAAAAAGGGTTTGCATTCACAGTCAGTTTAAGTGGATAAATCTACATTAATGTTCATGAATAAATTAGGTTGAATTTTATAAGTGTTAAATCGGAAATAATACTATTTCGCTATTGGTGCTTACATCATAAAACCAGGATTGATAGATGACGCATCCACCAATTTATCAAATGTAGTTCGAACTTCATCTAATGATCCATCTTCACCGAATTCTCCCCATTCTGTATTGATACACATTCTACGTGAACTGTATTGATAAAAACAAATTCAATTCAATTGAAAAGTTAGTGCACAGGTAAATTAGGGCGCTTTGAAGCATGTTTAGGGTTTGCCAATTTAACGAGTGTCAAACTGCCAATATATACCAATTTTAGGCAAATATCTTAGCTTTTTATATGAAAAGTAAGCAGTTACAGGCACACAGTAAAAATGGATTTAAATTTAGAAACGTGAAACAGAGTGAACAGGCTTACAGAATATGGCACAGTTAATCTATACCTGTTAATCTGCGATCCTTCTAAAAATTTGATGTCATGAACAGATTCCATATAACATGCATTAGTTCCAGTTCCTGCAAATTAGGAAATAACAGTGTTGTGATTTTGAAAAACTTCTAAAGAGTTCTTTACTATAAATAAAATAAGCTTTTTTGAACTATCTTATGTAGTCCACATATCAATGATTGAGCAAAATGAAAATGGTGGACAATATACATGTTTATGATAAAATTCAAAATTATAGGCTCCATGCAACACACATGACCTAATTCAAAATATGTCATGTACTGTAGATGAGTCATTGACCACTAACATGACAAATAACATGAAGAAATGAAATATATCATACAACATAATCTCAACAACTCTGAATATTTGGTTAAAACAATTATGAATGCTGCAATTATCTGATAGTTTAAATGTTCTTTATTTCGTCGTACAATTTATTACTTCAGAGTCTAATACATGCGTAGTGAATCACTGACCCACATGACATGCAAAGTATTGCAAAAAAACATATTGAATATTTTACTGAGTCATAAATGGTGCAGTTGGCTAAGGTTTTTTGGAGGACAACATAATAAATATAACCCATATATGTAAGCTTCAGTGGGTTTTCTACTATTTTCATAGGACTACAATTTTATCTTATTACCCATCATAACAAAAAATTTTTTCCAATAATATGTGTTTCCTACCAACTATCATTCCAATACTGCAGTTTTGATCCTCGTATGCACATGACATTAATGTGCCAACTGTATCGTTGATCACTGCAACTATTTCAACCATACATTTGATGCCCTTTTCACATTGTCGGTTGATGGAATCTCGCAGAAGTTTAACAATGTCCTCACCAACAACACCAGAAACATTATAGCCTTTGGTCCATCTCAGTAGAATACTCTGGAAATATTTATATATTATTGTCCACGAACTCGTAATAGAACTAAAATAAGGAAAATCGGAATAAAATTATGGTCTAACCCTAACCTGGTACACATACTACAGGAGTACCGCCTCTTGTATATATGTAATCATTATTTCAACATACTTTGTTGTCACAATTTTGGTGTACTTTAACGGATTGAAAACTGATAATTGGAGCAAATACATTTGGAGCGCACATTTTTACATGATTGTCAATTGATGTATCTCAATATTATGTCATTATAATAGTTCATTACTAGTGATTGAAATGAATAAACGGTTGAATAACCAATTTGTATGTCTAATGGTTAGAATTGATTACAATCATTAATTAATATCTCAGATTCTGTAGTCTGTACTGTAATATACATTCACCAAAGGTTTACAATTCGCCAGATAGTCATCTTCTTGGTCTTGAATTAGAATGTATAACAGTTACTTGCTTGGTAAAAACCAACAAACATAACCAAATCTGGATTTCTTTGCTCTATTCATTCCAAATACAAGTATTCGAAGACATTTACTCTTAGGGCCGAGGCATGTATAAAATTATCCGAATAAGTTTTGTAAATTATAATACACTCAGATTATATAACGAAAGCCTAACAAAATAGAGGGGCTATCATCATTCGACTTTTCTATTTTTTTACGATAAGGTATTTATCTTGTAAGATATATTTCAAGATACCTCGTCTAAACCTTTCTGCTCGCACGGAAATGAAAAGGTGAATCCCAGAGGGAGTTTACAATCTTCAAGTCCATGGTGTTCTAAGAAGTCTGCCAGGCATACCGCAATGTTATCAAAGAACTGGAATATAACAAACAAAACTTATAGTTCTGAGTGATTCAAGAATCTTGCTGCAAACTATGATAAATATATTTCTGTAACATTTCGATTGACTAAGGTCAGACATACAATATTCAACTAGGTATTTTATTCACTTAGGATAGTTTTTTCCTCTCTTACTACAAGATTTTTGCATTATATGCACCTACGGATTAGAACAAGCAGAAACTCAATTGACAGCAAATGTTTTTAGTTAATACAACATACTTGAAATTGTCAGAATAATGAAATATCAAATGAATATTTTGTCTTGGAAAACCCAAAACATAACTATGTCTATATTTGTATATATAACTAATACCTAAATGTGAAAATCAATTAATGTATACATAAATACTAACTATAACTTAAAATGGAATAAATATTAAAAGTACATTGAAATCACAAAATACAAAGCTTCACTCCAGTTTGACAACATTATTCGCTATTGAATATATGTAATTTTTCGCTCTCAAAATTTAACAAAATTGAGTGTATATTTTACCTCCTCTGCTGTAGAATTTAAGATATTCTTCGGCATGTGATACACTTGGCTATGAACTTCTACATGGCGGCCTTTAACACCTGGTAGAGCCACCTTTACAATACGAAAAACTGATCCGCCAAGATCTAATGCTAAATAAATTCCCTTTTCTGAAAATGAAAGTAAGTAATAGAAAAGTATGTCATTCAGGCAGGGTTCAATTAATGATGTGGGCTATATATCATAAATTTTTTTATCATTATACCATGAAAGTTTTGACGCTGCTGTAGCATGAGCTCTACCCAGGTGCGGTCTGAGTTAACCTGGATTAACGGCTGTTATAATTAGAAGGTCCCATTCTCTATTTTAAGTCACAGTACGTGCAAATCAAGTGTTTATCACTATATTAAATGTATATATCCCACACAGAGTCAGATACACCTTGTGTTATGTTGTGTAGCGCTAAAGTTTCATCAGATGTGAATAGTGGCTTAATCTATTCATGAGATTTTTTTGTATAATGTCGTTATTAAAGTAACATAATTTTCAGAAAATAAAAATACCATCCTAGTTTACCATATTTGGTAATACCTGTGCCATCTGGAATATTATTGACAAACGTGGGTAACATAGGGATATTACGTCCCTTTGTTTTGAGAGAAATGCCCTTCTCCACGTTCTCCAAAATTTTATTGCGAATCGCATGTAACTTTTCATTTGAAATCTTCAAATACTCCACATTCGTATGCACCTAAAAGAAAATTATGTCATGCATTTTTGGTAAAATAGTCAAGATTTGGGTTTACCAAATTAGGCAGCCCCGTCACTATTAGGTTGGGATGTGTACTATCTGGCCAGTTATACGTTGATGATTCAAACTAGAGGGAGTGTCGAAATTATATGTCTGTATGTGGGTGGTTAATTGTATCTTACTGTATATACTTGAAAACATTAAATTCAAGGTTTTAAATGCCATTAAAGAAGTTAATAAATATATTTTGTGAAATATATTCACAAAATGATCATGTTATTCATTTACCATACCTGCCTCGGCTGCCTGCCAAAATGTTCGAATGTCAGACCCAGAATACCAATATACAGATATGGTACAGGGTGTCCATAAAGTCATTTTAAAATTTCAATTTTGTTATGAAGTTTGTTCTCAATATATCTTAACCAGATTTGTTGTTGTTTTTTAATCAGTAATTGTTTAAGTATTTATACTCCATTCAATATATCTGTGGGGGCCAAAACAATATATGGTATAGATCAGACATGGGCAAAGTACGGCCCGCGGGCCAAATTCTGCAATTTCTGGTTCCTCTGGTCCAAAAACCATGCCCACCCCCTGGTATAGATAAATTCCCTTTGCAATTTTAAAAAATATAAAGACTTTATGGACACGCTATATAATGATATTGTGAGTTGCTCGGCAGGCAGGCAGTGTGGCGCATCGTGCTAGACGTGGTACCAGTATCTAATCCTGTAGGGATACCGGTAACTCCGAAATGGACGAGTACGATACGGTACGTTAATTAACCTGACTGCCTGACGAGAGCAGTGGTTCACTGTATGATTAAGCCATCTAATCGGCTTTCCTCCCCCTTGGTTATATATATCTATATATGCAAATCCTATCCTATAACAACAAAGAACCAAAGCCCGCCGGTTTATTACTATATTCATATGCAGTGTGTTTCATGTTGTGTTGTGTCTCTATTTATAGATGTTGTTTTGTCTAACAAACTCCTTTGTACAAACAGTTTTGTACACTCCACCCTTATCCCTGTTACCACATCCACCCACCCTCCTTGCACAACTGCCTGTATAAAGGACCATATTGTACATATTTGATTTACCCTATTATAATTTAGATATATCAAAAGGGGTGTATGCCGCACATCTGTGTTTTAGGCCAATATGGTCTTGTGCATACATCCCGTCTTCAGTATTTATAATTACTTACTCTTTTATATTGCTTTTACGAGACGAATAAACATACATACATACATACAGCAGTCGCTTACAGACAAGTACAGCTAACTTCTGAACTTATAGAACTGTAAAAGTGAAAAATTAACCGGTACCAGGGTACAGTAACTGCAGAACTGTCTACAGGTTTAGTTAGGGCTTCTTATAAAATAAGGTAATCAGCTCATATAAACATTTCAAATAAAATTACCAAGTTGGTTTCGATTCCCGACTTCTTATAAACCTCAACAGCATTTTTCACAGGCACTGGTAAAGTTAATCTTGGTTCTTCAGTTGTGCTGTCCACTTCACAGGTTGGTGCCATGAAGAGAGTCGTGACTCTATGAAATTGTTAATAATCGAAAGCTCATTCACTTGCAGATCCCAGAGAACAATATTTTGTACCATATAACCAAAGCAAAAAGTTCAAGCCGACAGTCAGACAGAATGAAAAAAAAAAACAGCGAATGAAGTAGCTAGTTGAGACCGCTGTGAAGCTAGTAGAATTTGACCTTTGTGTGCGGCGAGGCGAAAAGGTTAAAATTCTTGGCAGAATTATAGGCGTGTCATTATTTACAACTGAAAAAATGTAGACAGGTAATATTAACATAACAAAAAAGGAAAGATATTTATTAAATATAACTAAAATTACCATTTACAAAGCAAAAGCATTATTTGCTTGGTAAAATAAGCATAATAAATAGTTAGCAACTAATTTTTTATAAATATCCCGTGTTGATTATGCCTTTATTCATCAAAAATTACGTAAAGCGAAAACGGGTTAAATTTTGCAATTTTCAAATATTAATAGAAATATCTTCCGCTCAAGAGGCACGCGATTTTATAATTTCATATCAAAGTAGAATATATTAGGTTTATCACACACATTGAACCTAAAACTACTCGAACTTAGAAAAGGGAGTACTCCCTTGTTGAAGATACCCCTATTACTCGAAATTACGTGAAACGTAAAAATGGTAAATTTAGCAATTCTCAAATATTAATAGAAATATGTTCCGCTTAAGAGGCACGCGATTTTATAATTTCATATCAAAGTAGAATATATTAAGTTTACCACACACATTGAACCTAAAACTACTCGAACTTAGAAAAGGGAGTACTTCCCTGTTGAAGATACTCCTTTTCATCAAAATTACGTAAGGCTAAAAAGGGTTAAATTTTGCAATTTTCAAATGTTAATAGAAATATGTTCCGCTCAAGAGGCACGCGATTTTATAATTTCATATCAAAGTAGAATATATTAAGTTTATTACACACATTGAACCTAAAACTACTCGAACTTAGAAAAGGGAGTACTCCCCTGTTGAAGATACCCCTTTTCATCAAAATTACGTAAAGCAAAAAAGGGTTGAATTTTGCAATTTTCAATTGTTAATAGAAATATGTTCCGCTCAAGAGGCACGCGATTTTATAATTTCATATCAAAGTAGAATATATTAAGTTTATCACACACATTGAACCTAAAACTACTCGAACTTAGAAAAAGGAGTATTCCCCTGTTGAAGATACCCCTTTTCATCAAAATTACGTAAAGCGAAAAAGGGTTAAATTTTGCAATTTCCAAATGTTAATAGAAATATATTCCGCTCAAGAGGCACGCGATTTTATAATTTCATATCAAAGTAGAATATATTAAGTTTATCACACACATTGAACCTAAAACTACTCGAACTTAGAAAAGGGAGTACTCCTCTGTTGAAGATACCCCTTTTCATCAAAATTACGTAAAGCGAAAAAGGGTTAAATTTTGCAATTTTCAAATGTTAATAGAAATATGTTCCGCTCAAGAGGCACGCGATTTTATAATTTCATATCAAAATAGAATATATTAAGTTTATCACACACATTGAACCTAAAACTACTCAAACTTAGAAAAAGGAGTACTCCCCTGTTGAAGATACCCTTTTCATCAAAATTACGTAAAGCGAAAAAGGGTTAAATTTTGCAATTTTCAAATGTTAATAGAAATATGTTCCGCTCAAGAGGCACGCGATTTTATAATTTCATATCAAAATAGAATATATTAAGTTTATCACACACATTGAACCTAAAACTACTCAAACTTAGAAAAAGGAGTACTCCCCTGTTGAAGATACCCTTTTCATCAAAATTACGTAAAGCGAAAAAGGGTTAAATTTTGCAATTTTCAAATGTTAATAGAAATATGTTCCGCTCAAGAGGCACGCGATTTTATAATTTCATATCAAAGCAGAATATATTAAGTTTATCACACACATTGAACCTAAAACTACTCGAACTTAGAAAAGGGAGTACTCCCCTGTTGAAGATACCCCTTTTCATCAAAATTACGTAAAGCGAAAAAGGGTGAAATATTGCAATTTTCAAATGTTAATAGAAATATGTTCCGCTCAAGAGGCACGCAATTTTATAATTTCTTATCAAAGTAGAATATATTAAGTTTATCACACACATTGAACCTAAAACTACTCGAACTTAGAAAAGGGAGTACTCCCCTGTTGAAGATACCCCTTTTCATCAAAATTACGTAAAGCGAAAAAGGGTTAAATTTTGCAATTTTCAAATGTTAATAGAAATATGTTCCGCTCGAGAGGCACGCGATTTTATAATTTCATATCAAAATAGAATATATTAAGTTTATCACACACATTGAACCTAAAACTACTCGAACTTAGAAAAGGAAGTACTCCCCTGTTGAAGATACCCTTTTCATCAAAATTACGTAAAGCGAAAAAGGGTTAAATTTTGCAATTTTCAAATGTTAATAGAAATATGTTCCGCTCAAGAGGCACGCGATTTTATAATTTCATATCAAAGCAGAATATATTAAGTTTATCACACACATTGAACCTAAAACTACTCGAACTTAGAAAAGGGAGTACTCCCCTGTTGAAGATACCCCTTTTCATCAAAATTACGTAAAGCGAAAAAGGGTGAAATATTGCAATTTTCAAATGTTAATAGAAATATGTTCCGCTCAAGAGGCACGCGATTTTATAATTTCATATCAAAGTAAAATATATTAAGTTTTTCACACATATTGAAACTAAAACTACTCGAACTTAGAAAAAGGAGTACTCCCTTGTTGAAAATACCCCTTTTCATCAAAATTACGTAAAGCAAAAAAGGGTTAAATTTTGCAATTTTCAAATGTTAATAGAAATATGTTCCGCTCAAGAGGCACGCGATTTTATAATTTCATATCAAAGTAGAATATATTAAGTTTATCACACACATTGAACCTAAAACTACTCAAATTTAGAAAAGGGAGTACTCCCCTGTTGAAGATACCCCTTTTCATCAAAATTATGTAAAGAGAAAAAGGGTTAAATTTTGCAATTTTCAATTGTTAATAGAAATATGTTCCGCTCAAGAGGCACGCGATTTTATAATTTCATATCAAAGTAGAATATATTAAATTTATCACACACATTGAACCTAAAACTACTCGAACTTAGAAAAGGGAGTACTCCCCTGTTGAAGATACCCCTTTTCATCAAAATTACGTAAAGCGAAAAAGGGTGAAATATTGCAATTTTCAAATGTTAATAGAAATATGTTCCGCTCAAGAGGCACGCGATTTTATAATTTCATATCAAAGTAAAATATATTAAGTTTTTCACACATATTGAAACTAAAACTACTCGAACTTAGAAAAAGGAGTACTCCCTTGTTGAAAATACCCCTTTTCATCAAAATTACGTAAAGCGAAAAAGGGTGAAATATTGCAATTTTCAAATGTTAATAGAAATATGTTCCGCTCAAGAGGCACGCGATTTTATAATTTCTTATCAAAGTAGAATATATTAAGTTTATCACACACATTGAACCTAAAACTACTCGAACTTAGAAAAGGGAGTACTCCCCTGTTGAAGATACCCCTTTTCATCAAAATTACGTAAAGCGAAAAAGGGTTAAATTTTGCAATTTTCAAATGTTAATAGAAATATGTTCCGCTCGAGAGGCACGCGATTTTATAATTTCATATCAAAATAGAATATATTAAGTTTATCACACACATTGAACCTAAAACTACTCGAACTTAGAAAAAGGAGTACTCCCCTGTTGAAGATACCCTTTTCATCAAAATTACGTAAAGCGAAAAAGGGTTAAATTTTGCAATTTTCAAATGTTAATAGAAATATGTTCCGCTCAAGAGGCACGCGATTTTATAATTTCATATCAAAGCAGAATATATTAAGTTTATCACACACATTGAACCTAAAACTACTCGAACTTAGAAAAGGGAGTACTCCCCTGTTGAAGATACCCCTTTTCATCAAAATTACGTAAAGCGAAAAAGGGTGAAATATTGCAATTTTCAAATGTTAATAGAAATATGTTCCGCTCAAGAGGCACGCGATTTTATAATTTCATATCAAAGTAAAATATATTAAGTTTTTCACACATATTGAAACTAAAACTACTCGAACTTAGAAAAAGGAGTACTCCCTTGTTGAAAATACCCCTTTTCATCAAAATTACGTAAAGCAAAAAAGGGTTAAATTTTGCAATTTTCAAATGTTAATAGAAATATGTTCCGCTCAAGAGGCACGCGATTTTATAATTTCATATCAAAGTAGAATATATTAAGTTTATCACACACATTGAACCTAAAACTACTCGAACTTAGAAAAGGGAGTACTCCCCTGTTGAAGATACCCTTTTCATCAAAATTACGTAAAGCGAAAAAGGGTTAAATTTTGCAATTTTCAAATGTTAATAGAAATATGTTCCGCTCAAGAGGCACGCGATTTTATAATTTCATATCAAAGTAGAATATATTAAGTTTATCACACACATTGAACCTAAAACTACTCGAACTTAGAAAAGGGAGTACTCCCCTGTTGAAGATACCCCTTTTCATCAAAATTATGTAAAGAGAAAAAGGGTTAAATTTTGCAATTTTCAATTGTTAATAGAAATATGTTCCGCTCAAGAGGCACGCGATTTTATAATTTCATATCAAAGTAGAATATATTAAGTTTATCACACACATTGAACCTAAAACTACTCAAATTTAGAAAAGGGAGTACTCCCCTGTTGAAGATACCCCTTTTTATCAAAATTACGTAAAGCGAAAAAGGGTTAAATTTTGCAATTTTCAAATGTTGATAGAAATATGTTCCGCTCAAGAGGCACGCGATTTTATAATTTCATATCAAAGTAGAATATATTATGTTTATCACACACATTGAACCTAAAACTACTCGAACTTAGAAAAAGGAGTACTCCCCTGTTGAAGATACCCTTTTCATCAAAATAACGTAAAGCGAAAAAGGGTTAAATTTTGCAATTTTCAAATGTTGATAGAAATATGTTCCGCTCAAGAGGCACGCGATTTTATAATTTCATATCAAAGTAGAATATATTAAGTTTATCACACACATTGAACCTAAAACTACTCAAACTTAGAAAAAGGAGTACTCCCCTGTTGAAGATACCCCTTTTCATCAAAATTACGTAAAGCGAAAAAGGGTTAAATTTTGCAATTTTCAATTGTTAATAGAAATATCTTCCGCTCAAGAGGCACGCGATTTTATAATTTCATATCAAAGTAGAATATATTAAGTTTATCACACATATTGAACCTAAAACTACTCGAACTTAGAAAAAGGAGTACTCCCCTGTTGAAGATACCTCTTTTCATCAAAATTAGGTAAAGCGAAAAAGGGTGAAATTTTGCAATTTTTAAATGATAATAGAAATATGTTCCGCTCAAGAGGCACGCGATTTTATAATTTCATATCAAAGTAGAATATATTAAGTTTATCACACACATTGAACCTAAAACTACTCGAACTTAGAAAAAGGAGTACTCCCCTGTTGAAGATACCCCTTTTCATCGAAATTACTTAAAGCGAAAAAGGGTTAAATTTTGCAATTTTCAAATGTTAATAGAAATATGTTCCGCTCAAGAGGCACGCGATTTTATAATTTCATATCAAAGTGGAATATATAAAATTTACCACACACATTGAACCTAAAACTACTCGAACTTAGAAAAGGGAGTACTCCCCAGTTGAAGATACCCCTTTTCATCAAAATTAGCAATAACAGCTGAATATGGCAAACTTAATTGACTATAACTCAGCGACAAATAAAGATATAATATTCATTTTGGAATCGATGGAAATATATTTAAACCGTGCCGTGCCTATTTTGCTCATTTACACAGAATTGTTGTAAGTTAGCAAGGTATTGATTGCAGATTTGGTCGATGTGAATATTGTTAAAATTGATCCATCCAACGTCGATTTATTGTGCAAGAAAGAAAGTCAGCTTCTTGGGCCACCATAGTGGTCCGTGGCAGCAAAAGTGTTAGGGCTAACATTTGGCAGGTCGTTAACATATGCATCGCAAATTTTGCTACAAAGGTTAATATCAAACAATTTGTTATATTTGTTTTGACGGATACTTGTCCCACGACATTTAAAAGTGAAAGTATAATTCTATAAACCTTACATGAGAAGCGCACGACCCCGTAAAATCGTTGATACCCAGGGCCAAAATAATTAGATCCACATTTTAAATACTGTGCCATGTAAAATCTCGGCAATTGCATGTGAAAGTTTTCCTCCGGGGATCGTGCACACAGAAAAATTGAATTCGCAGCCCTTTAAAATAACAACTTTCTGATAAAACAATAATACAAATAATAATAATTCGAGCAGTGGAATAGCTTTAAAAAAATTCTGTTGGGGTTGGGAGAAGAGTATGCATGTTACCTCTAGCACAGGGGTCGGCAACCTTTTGAACTCGGCGTGCCAGTTTATGAATAATGAGCACCTTTGCGTGCCAAACATTTTTATGCGTATGGTTTGCATAGCCATCTACCTGGTTTGAATAGTAAGCGGATGAGCAACAAAATCATTTTATTGGATAACGTGCATGGAAAATAGCTTACGGGAGATTTCGGCATACGGCATTTCTACACCCGACCTGTCTTTGGACGACTTAAGTAATAGGTATTAATTAAGGCCACTCGCGATTAGTTTTGTAGCCAGAAACAATGAAATCGCGATAAATACTAAAGAAGATAAAATTTATTTTGGTACTCCCGTATTATGTGCACCGTGATGGCGTACACCGTAACGTAGTATGTGTACCAGGTTAGGGTTAGGCCATAATTTCAGGTACAAATACTACAGGAGTCATTTGGCTAGTTCCCAAACTCGTAATAGAACTAGAGATATATCGGTAACGGTATCGCCAATGACGTTTTTAATATTACGTAGTAATTATGAAGAAATATATCAACACAGCACATAACAAAAAGCAACTATAGGCGCCCAGTTTTAAATCATACAGTGGAATTGGGGTCCTTATCAACGGCTTGGGTTGCCACTTCTGGATACATTTTTTTTTTGAATCGAATCTCGAATCAAAAATTTTCGAATCGAATCTTTCCGAATCTGATTCCATTAAACTTTTTTTTGTTTATTGAATGCGTATGTTTGCTCAAAGTCACAAAAAAGCTCAAATCTAGAAGAGAAAAACTTGAAAGTGAAATAAGCTATATAGCAAGGATGATAAGGGTTTTTCAGTGAATAAGCCACACTTATTTCCATCATGATAAAAAAAGATGTAGGTCATAGATATCCCCAATAAATGCAATGAGGAAAAACTTGCTGTTGCAACTTATCTGTGAGTCTTACAATATTGAGTTATTATTGTGTATCTTTGAGCTCCAAACACGCTGTACTTGTATCAGGACTGAGGCAATTTGACGGAATTCATATAAGAAAATAAGCAGGAAACAGTTGTACTGTTATGCCATAAACACAATAACAGCACTGCTTTCCCTAGTCCCACACCAGTATATGTGGTGTTTCACTTCTTGTTATATTGAATTGAGGCCGGCCTTATTAGCGATTCTTTATCTTCAATATTTTCAGTACAATATTTTATATTTATGCTAGCAACACAGAGTAATACGACAAAAACATTCTAATTGCATCTGAATTACTATAAATGGGAAATGCTTGCAAGAATATGACTGAAGACAATAAAATTAACCACGATTAATTACATTAAATTCGAGAAAAACAATCGTTCACCCGACTACGATTGCGAACAAAACTTTCCATAAATATTGCAGACAATGTTATTTGTGGCTAACAGCGTTATTGGCTAACTAGGTCTTCATTATTATCGTGGACTACGTTTAATTTCGTAATTCAGAAAGTCCAAATGTGCATAACGGACGCCGCGCTGACCAGCGATAATTGGTCGACGCTTCATCTCGATCAAATAGGGCTAAAGTAAGACGACATTCGCACAGTATGCTTGGTCTGGTATGAAATCTGGCACGTGTTGATTTAAACAGTGCACAAGTATAAAACAGTGCACAAGTTGCCTTACCTCAAGTATTATTTACTCCCACCTGTCCGTTATGACATTTGCTAGAAATAATCCGAAATGTTTTATTCCCGCTTGTATCGCGCTAACAGAATTAAAAGTAAGTATATACTACTTTTTTTTTGTATTAGCTATTACATTATGCCCCCCTGATTTCGTTTACCGCCACTCGAGTGGAAGCCTGACAAACGCAAACAAAATAAATATATATTTTAAGATGAGAAACATGATTGTCAATTAACATTGCCGGTCGATGAACTCATTCAGTAATAGTTCTCTTCAATTGTACGAAAAATAATTCACTCATAACAAAGTTCAAATTAAATTTCAATCAAAATTAAATATTGTCTAGACGTCGGTAGCTGATTCTTTATCTAATCATGACAGGGCGTACAATAACTCAGTCGCAGCGCAGGTGTGCTGTTGAAAATTTTCATCAAAATTATCACGAATTTTTAAGTATACGATCTATTTAAATTCGCGCATAATAGAAACTTAGGCTATTTAGTGGAAAACTGAACTTGCAGTTTGGTGGAAATTACGCCACACATCATCTCGAGTGATGCGTAGAAGAGTGTGTTCTGCCGAATTTGAAACAAATGAGTCATTCACGAAAAATTCATTTTCATTAATTTCCGTCCCGTAATTTGATGTTATTTGGAGTGCGCATAAACGCATTCGGCAGTTTTAACGCCGCCGAAAACAACGATTAACAAATGTTGAATGTATTTCTTTTGGTCCCGTAATTTGGTGTTATTTGGAGTGCGCATGCACGCATTCGGCAGATTTAAAGCCGCCGAAAACAACGATTTATTAACAAACGGTCAATGTTTTGTTTTTTTCGGTTAATCGCTCTCTTTTTCCGAATCGCGTAAATCTGATTCGAATCGATTCGGAAAAGATCAGATTCGAATCGATTCGATTCGTAAATCCTATTAACGGCACATATACTTTTGGCACGGGTATAAATTCTGATTGTTTGTCGTCAAGTACGCGTGTCATTTAGTCCGTCGACATCGATAAACTAAATTCCGACACAATTATTAGGTATTAATTTAATTTTGTTTAACTACACAATTACTTTATAGACGTGACCGCCTATCCCTCTGGAATGTCTCAAAATATATGATAGCAATTGTAGAATATTATAAAATAGTAAAGAAAAAAAACATCCTCGACGGTTATAGGTATGCCTTCTTTTTGTCGGTGCTGATCGATATTCTTTCATGTTGGCTTTGACTTATTGCGTCGACGATTACGATTAGCCACGAAATAAAATATTTGTAAAATGCTTTTAATTTGAACGTAGGACGGCGGCGCTAGAATGTGTGGGTGATATTCGATATTCTTTTAAACACGAAGAACAATATTCGAAGGTCGCGATATTGACATTAAATTCAAATTGGACATCCCGGCTTATGAGTTTTCTAATTGAACACCGAGATTACTAGCGTTACTGTACAGTGTACAGTGTATCTTAATTAGTTAAAGCAAACACCAAACATTAATCGGTATCGGTACATCTCTAAATATAATTGGAATAAAATTATGCCCTAACCCAAACCTGGTACACATTCTACGTTCCGGTGTCCGCCATCTTGGTGCACATACTACGGAGCGCCTTTATTTCATCGTTTTTGTTAGGGTTACATGTAGCTCACGGTGGAATGATAAAAATCAGCCAGGCGCGCAGTCAGGATTTTAAAAAGGGGGTGTTTCAAAACCGGAAATTTCCATTCCCTTATGAAACAGTCGCCGCGATTACGCTCTCATTAAAAAGGCCGAGTTTTTCAGCGTATACCAACATTCTCTCCCGTAAAATATTCATTTCATGATAGCTACGAGAATCTAAAACTTTCTTCTATATTGATATAATCTTGTGTCCAACGTAACTCGCGGTTACGTCTTCTTGCGTCAAAATATAAACATTATTAGTCTGAAATACCACTCAATCTTTTGATGTAAAAATATGAGATAAACATGCCTAATGGCTAATTGTATTTAGTTTCGATTGATTGTATAATAACTCTCAGCGAATTTCAATTCTGAGCAAAAATAAAGTAATTATTATCGTTGTCGTGAAATAATTGTTGTGATTCAGGGAGAATAAACACCAACTAAAAGTGTTTACGGCCTAAATAACACGTCACGCTGATAAAAACAATCAGGAATTTTAGCGAAAAGCAATCGCACGCGCTATTTGTGACTTTTTCGGTTTTCCCTAAATTTGAAAGGAGGGGGGAATTATAAAATCGCGAGTGGAAGGACTTTATATTAATATTTGAAAATTGCAAAATTTAACCCTTTTTCGCTTTACGTAATTTTGATGAAAAGGGGTATCTTCAACATGGGGAGTACTCCTTTTTCTAAGTTCGAGTAGTTTTAGGTTCAATGTGTGTGATAAACTTCATATATTCTGCTTTGATATGAATTCATAAAATCGCGTGCCTCTTTTGAGCGGAAGATATTTCTATTAATATTTGAAAATTGCAAAATTTACCATTTTTACGTTTCACGTAATTTTGATGAATAGGGGTGTCTTCAACAAGGGAGTACTCCTTTTTCTAAGTTTGAGTAGTTTTAGGTTCAATGTGTGTGATAAACTTCATATATTCTACTTTGATTAGAATTTATAAAATCGCGTGCCTCTTGAGCGGAAGATATTTCTATTAATATTTGAAAATTGCTAAATTTAACCCGTTTTCGCTTTACGTAATTTTGATGAAAAGGGGTACCTTCAACAGGGAAGTACTCCATTTTCTAAGTTCGAGTAGTTTTAGATTCAATGTGTGTGATGGACTTCATATATTCTACTTTGATATGAAATTATAAAATCGCGTGCCTCTTGAGCGGAAGATATTTCTATTAATATTTAAAAATTGCAAAATTTACCACTTTTTCGCTTTACGTAATTTTGATGAAAAGGGGTATCTTCAACAGGGGAGTACTCCCTTTTCTAAGTTTGAGTAGTTTTAGGTTCAATGTGTGTGATAAATTTTATATATTCCACTTTGATATGAAATTATAAAATCGCATGCCTCTTGAGCGGAACATATTTCTAATAATAATTGAAAATTGCAAAATTCACCATTTTTACGTTTCACCTAATTTTGATGAATAGGGGTATCTTCAACGAGGGAGTACTCCCTTTTCTAAGATTGAGTAGTTTTAGGCTCAATATGTGTGATAAACTTCATATATTCTACTTTGATATGAAATTATAAAATCGCGTGCCTCTTGAGCGGAACATATTTCTATTATTATTTGAAAATTGCAAAATCAAACACTTTTTCGCTTTACGTAATTTTGATGAAAAGGGGTATCTTCAACAAGGAAGTTCTTCCTTTTCTAAGTTTGAGTAGTTTTAGGTTCAATATGTGTGATAAACTTCATGTATTCTACTTTGATATGAAATTATAAAATCGCGTGCCTCTTGAGCGGAAGATATTTCTATTATTATTTGAAAATTGCAAAATTTAACCCGTTTTCGCTTTACGTAATTTTGGTGAAAAGGGGTATCTTCAACAGGGGAGTACTCCCTTTTCTAAGTTCGAGTAGTTTTAGGTTCAATGTGTGTGATAAACGTCATATACTGTACTTTGATATGAAATTATAAAATCGCGTGCCTCTTGAGCGGAAGATATTTCTATTAGTATTTGAAAATTGCAAAATTTAACCCGTTTTCGCTTTACGTAATTTTGATGAAAAGGGGTATCTTCAACAAGGAAGTACTCTCTTTTCTAAGTTTGAGTAGTTTTAGATTCAATATGTGTGATAAACTTCATATATTCTGCTTCGATATGAATTTATAAAATCGCGTGCCTCTTGAGCGGAAAGACTTTCTATTAATATTTGAAAATTGCAAAATTACCATTTTTACGTTTCACGTAATTTTGATGAATAGGGGTATCTTCAACAAGGGAGTACTCCCTTTTCTAAGTTCAAGTAGTTTTAGGTTCAATATGTGTGATAAACTTCATATATTCTACTTTAATATGAAATTATAAAATCGCGTTCCTCTTGAGCGGAAGATATTTCTATTAATATTTGAAAATTGCAAAATTTAACCCTTTTTTGCTTTACGTAATTTTGATGAAAAGGGGTATCTTCAACAGGGGAGTACTCCTTTTTCTAAGTTCGAGTAGTTTTAGGTTTAATGTGTGTGATGAACGTCATATACTGTACTTTGATATGAAATTATAAAATCGCGTGCCTCTTGAGCGGAAAATATTTCTATTAATATTTGAAAATTGCAAAATCAAACACTTTTTCGCTTTACGTAATTTTGATGAAAAGGGGTATCTTCAACAGGGAAGTACTCCCTTTTCTAAGTTAGAGTAGTTTTAGGTTCAATGTGTGTGATAAACCTTATATATTCCACTTTGATATGAAATTATAAAATCGCGTGCCTCTTGAGCGGAACATATTTCTATTAATAATTGGAAATTGCAAAATTTTCCTATTTTACGTTTCACGTAATTTTGATGAATAGGGGTATCTTCAACAAGGGAGTTCTTCCTTTTCTAAGTTCGAGTAGTTTTAGGTTCAATATGTGTGATAAATTTCATGTATTCTACTTTGATATGAAATTATAAAATCGCGTGCCTCTTGAGCGGAAGATATTTCTATTAATATTTGAAAATTGCAAAATTTAACCCGTTTTCGCTTTACGTAATTTTGGTGAAAAGGGGTATCTTCAACAGGGGAGTACTCCCTTTTCTAAGTTCGAGTAGTTTTAGGTTCAATGTGTGTGATAAACGTCATATACTGTACTTTGATATGAAATTATAAAATCGCGTGCCTCTTGAGCGGAAGATATTTCGATTAATATTTGAAAATTGCAAAATTTAACCCGTTTTCGCTTTACGTAATTTTGATGAAAAGGGGTATCTTCAACAAGGAAGTACTCCCTTTTCTAAGTTTGAGTAGTTTTAGATTCAATGTGTGTGATAAACTTCATATATTGTGCTTCGATATGAATTTATAAAATCGCGTGCCTCTTGAGCGGAAAGACTTTCTATTAATATTTGAAAATTGCAAAATTTACCATTTTTACGTTTCACGTAATTTTGATGAATGGGGGTATCTTCAACAAGGGAGTACTCCCTTTTCTAAGTTTAAGTAGTTTTAGGTTCAATATGTGTGATAAACTTCATATATTCTACTTTGATATGAAAATATAAAATTGCGTGCCTCTTGAGCGGAAGATATTTCTATTAATATTTGAAAATTGCAAAATTTAACCCTTTTTCGCTTTACGTAATTTTGATGAAAAGTGGTATCTTCAACAGGGGAGTACTCCTTTTTCTGAGTTTGAGTAGTTTTAGGTTCAATGTGTGTGATAAACTTCATATATTCTGCTTCGATATCAATTAATAAAATCGCGTGCCTCTTGAGCGGAAAGACTTTCTATTTATATTTGAAAATTGCAAAATTTAACCCTTTTTCGCTTTACGTAATTTTGATGAATTGAGGTATCTTCAACAGGGAAGTACTCCCTTTTCTAAGTTCGAGTAGTTTTAGGTTCAATATGTGTGATAAACTTCATATATTCCACTTTGATAAGAACTTATAAAATTGGGTGCCACTTGAGCGGAAGGACTTTCTATTAAGAACATATTTGGACACAATTTATCCCATGTCTGATCTCGAATCTATGCGAGACGCTCTATTAAAAGCGCAGAATAGTTTCTTATGAAATTTTCATAACATCGACTGCGTTTTTCACAGCACTAATACTGTTATTAAAATCACCGATTGTTCAAAATCGGAAATTCCCATGCAGCGGCTTCTAAAACGTTCGCCGAGATTGTGTGTTCGTTAAAACGGCTGACGTATTCAGCGTACAATGACTCTTATGTGGCGTGAAATATTTAATCCGCGACAACTACAGGAATTTGAAAAGTCCTTCTATATTAATTTAATTGCGTTCAGTGTAACTCGTTGTTGCGTCGATAGAGTCTACTGTAATATTCTACGGCAATCTGTGGACATAATAATGTGAGATAAATTGCGTCAACAAAATGAAAACGTTAATTCTCAAATTAACATGGTAATCCGCGGACATAAAAATGTGTTGTAAAGTGCCTGATAATATCGTGTTGTATGTAATTTGTATTTTCGCAAGTTTGATAAATCTGAGCTGTTCTTGTAATATTGACACGGCTCTATCGCATTTCTTTCGGTTGTAATGCTTTTAAGACAACCGTTAGACAAATCCCTGCGTCAGCAATAAAATTTCATTGAGTTAAATTTAGTTCAAAAAGTTGATTGAAGATACTTTACACATTAATTATTTTATATAAAAAGTTACGCTAGTTTCCCGCCGGTATTTTTACAATGAATAAAAAGTGCCTCGCTCGCACAATTGACAAAAAATAAATAAACAATATGTAATTTTAATCTTTCTTCATGAATCAAGACATTTGTCTTCCGCTATTTGTCATTACGGCTGAATAACACGTCACGCTGCCGAAAATAATCGGCTATTTTAATAACAACATTAGCGCTGTGAAAATCGTCAACTGTGCGTTTTCACGGCGATTGTTGGTCTCGGATGGTTGGTCTTGATGTTTCTTCCATATCTATAATCGAGAGCAATTCTATAATCGAGAGCAATTCTGCCGCGTGGAATTTAGAAATCGCCTACGTTTTACTCCATCACCCTTCAAAAAGCACAAAACTGTAATATCACTCTTCAATGAGCACAAAAACGAGACTTAACGCACCGCTGCGCACAATTCGAAGAAGGTTTGCTACTAGCTTCACAGTGGTCTAGTTGAGCTGGTTCTTCCGCATTCTCGTCGTAATGAGTCCCTCCTCTCAATGTTGATTGGTGGATATGGAGGTGTGCGTTTAACTTACACGAGACATGGTTATGGGCGTCGCGGAGGCGCGGATAGTTGCACTTTCACTTCCTGAATGTCGTTTAAAGTAAACATTGTGAGCCAGTTTACACAATGTTCACGACTATTACAAAATATCATCGATTCCATGAAAACAGTCTAATCACAGACAGTTGCGCTTGATGCGCCGAAAACTTTGCGACGTATAAAAGAAATATCATCCACTCTATGACCGCGATCGGTTTTAAATATTTCATTGGAGTTTCCCAAAATGCCTTTACGCCAATTGTTTAAATATTTTTAGTAAAATAATAAACGACCGATACAAATGGTTATTTGGCTCTCACAACTTCTAGATCTGTGTTTCTCAAGAGAGACAAATTGCACAACAACATTGTCATGTAATGTAGGCCAACATTTATGTAAAAAACATTGTTTTTGTTGCTTTATTTGTATTCTGATTAACAGATAATAATAAATTCCTCTCTTTATTCAAGACCTAGTCGATAGCGCGAATATTTTTTTTGTGACCTTTTGTCGATAGCAAGAAATCTCTCCTACACGTTTTAAATAATTAATCTAAAAGGTGTGAGAGATGAAAACGTGTTGTTTAAGTTAATGGATATCGGTTTTCATATATATATATATATATTTGTATATGTGAAAATCTCGTAATTCTATACTTTGTAATTTTGTTTTTGATAAATGAAAATAAAAGACATCCGCCGAAAATGAGCCCTAGTGTTATTTTTCGAAAGAGAAGTGAAATGAGACCCAGTCTTATTTTCGGGGAAACACGGTAATTACCCGAGCTGCACTTTCGATGTAAGCACCTGAGTCCAGCTTCAAACACGAGTTTGGGGAAAAACTTCGGGAAATGGGGAAAGACATATAGGCTTGCATATTTATAGTTTATTTCGGTTTTTATGACAAAATCATGTCGATTAAACGTGAAACAATAATACGGAGGCTACTGAAAAACGCTATAAAGAGTCTGTATGGTCAGGCAAGTTGTAGCACTGAAAGTGGCCCAGTGGTGGCGCGTGGTCATTTTGACAACCGGGGCAAGCTACTGCGGGACCAAGTCACCCCCATCTACGGGGACAGGATGAGCGCTGTAAGTTCTCCCATCATTTTATGAGTATAAAAACCATTCCATCGGTAACAACCAATCGGCAAAAGCGACAATTTTTAACGATAAGAAAGTGTCTTTGAAACCGGTCCAAGTCAAGGGATTAATAAATATAGACATAGTTTATTTTGAAACCTCTTTCAAGAGGAAAGGCAATATTTACCCAGATAAATACAATGACATATTAACAGAAACTTCGGGAAAGCAGACAAAACCTAAAATAAGGTTTAAAACGTTACTATGAAGAAAGGAAAGTTATGCAAAGATAAGGACATGCGTCGCTCACTCATAGATATATATATATATGCTGCTAGACTTCTACTGCTTGAACATATATGCAACATGCCGCGGTTTCTTGGAAGCAAAATGCTCAATAACGCGCTGAGTAAAGTCATGCATCCCAGAAATAACGTCTCTGTGAGTGGATAAAACAGCCAAGGAATTTAATCTATCTTGCTTCATTGTGTTTCTGAGATACGTTTTAATACGCTTCAGCGTGCTGAATGTTCGCTCTGCGTCGGCGGAAGAAATAGGCGTCGTCAAAATGATGTCCAGAAATTTTGCAGACGCCGCAAAGGTAGTTACTAGAGTGTTATCTATGAGGAACCCATAGAGCGCGCAAGTTGATGTGATGTTCAAAAAAGTTTGATTGGTGTATATACATCGCAATTCATTTTCCAATTTACCCACGTTTATCATGGGGTAAAATTTGGAGACAGTAGCCAACAAATGGATGGGAAATTGACGTGCAAATTTTGAAAAATTTTTGGGGTTCATCAAAGAGAACGCGGCAAGGTGTTCAGTGCGCAGACGATCGCCTATTTGATTCACCAGAATGTCACAGCATTCCTTTGCAGACAAAATCAAACGCTGCGTTGTTTGCCCGCGGCGTGAAGAAGCACTCCATGTGTCGTCGTATTTTATTGTTTCCCGGATACGAGATACAGCATCGCAGAAGTCTGAAATACACGACTGCATAGACGCTCCATCCATTAGTCTTGACTGCAATGCGCCGTATAATACATCCACGTGATAGAATATTGTGGAGAAAAAATGACCCGAAACATTTGCAAAAAATATACGGACGAGAGGGGTATCAAGACACATATTTTTAATAACGAGGTTAAATTGGTGTGCATAACAATGTGAAAAATGCGCATGAGGAAAATCTTCTTTTATATAAACTTGAACACCATGTTTCGACCCACTCATGACTGCCGCGCCGTCATAAGTTTGAGCTATCAATTTTGACTTCGCGTTGTAAGGCTGTAACACTTCTTTCAGTACAGCCGATATCCCGCAAGCCGCGCGATCAACGATTGGTACAAAGCTGTGAAATCTCTCGGTAGGTTTACCATCTTTCACAAACCGAAAAATCACAGCCAGTTGGGAAACGCACGTGATGTCAGTTGTCTCGTCAGACTGAATCGAAAGGAACTGGCAATTCTCAATTTCCAGAGCCAAATGTTGTAAATAAATTTTATACATTGAGTCGAGCAAATCATTTTGGATATCCTTGGATGTCCCTTTCGAAACAGTTGCGGCATCAAGATGATCTCTCAATACTGTATCTAGGGATGCGGTGTATTCCACCATATCCAAAAATACCCCTCTATTAGAAGAGCCAGCCCGTTCATCGTGCCCACGGAGGGACAGCTCGTGACAACCAATGAAAAACATCTATCAATCGACCGAGAGCATGGCGGTTTTTCTCGACGTTTTGGTTGTGCCGACGAATAGAAACCGCGCGTTCTTCATCCAATTGTGCTGCAATATTAACATTTCCGAATGTTCGGTATTTTACTGCATTGTCCAGATGCTCCATAGAAGATTGATGATCCCTGGCGCGCTCGGAAAGATGTTTAAGATCTCTAAAACCAAATTTACACCAACGTCAGTCACGGGCGGTAGCAAAAAGTAGGCAATAAAAACAAAAAATTGCATTTTTGTCCTCGCTGTAACACAACCATTCGTGTTTTTTATACCAAGTTTCTGCGCAGAATGTAGGCCGACGCTCTCCTCCGTCATGGGATTGTTCCAGTGAACAATTTTTTGGTTGATAAGGCCCAAGACGTTGTACCTCTAATTTTTGTTCCAGCGGCAGCTGCGAAAACGAAGTGCGAAGTAGTGCATCAACCTTATTCATTATGAGGTCTAAGGCTAAGAAATGCGAAGCCGGAAAGAAGTGAGGAGCTCAAAAGGAATGTGGAAAATCGAAAGCAAATGGACTAAAGGTCTCTAACTGATTCAAATAGCGAAACAAGCGACAAAAACGAAGGCGAGGAAACTATCAACTTATCAAGCAACCAACGAACGAGAAGGAATGCGTGTAATATGTCAACACGTTGTTGTAAGAAACGTCGGCATTGTGTCGCCATAATTTCAGGGCTAGCCCCGATGATTTAGTAAAAGAAACAGAAAACAAACGAGACAAACGCGGCGAGTGGAAGATAAAAGAGAGAATACGATATACAATGAGCAACCGGGGCAAAATCGGCGTCGCCCCGTCGACCGTTCGGCGAAGGCTTTGCGAGCGAAAAATGAACCATGTCGGGAGAATATGGCTAGTGTAGACAGTCTGTGCAACCGATATTGAGGTATTTTTCGAATATTTTTTATTATACCGAAAAAACAACCGGGGCATTGCCCCGGTTGGCTCTATTGACGCGCCGCCACTGGAAAGTGTGTATGCACGAGTGTTGTAAGAATTGGGATTGACATTCCGGGACTTGACGTCGAATGGGAGCCTTACAGTAGCAAAACGATCGCTCTTGCCGTTTTCGATCATTCATTCCTGAAAGTGGCTTCAAGTAAATTAAATTATGTTGAAATGTTGCGTTTTTTGAAGAATACATTGCGACTACACAAAAGATTCCGTGTATTAGGTTGGTTTAGGCCAGGAAAAAGTGGGTCGGACACGCTGACAAGCAGTTTCAAATTGCACATAAGCGAGCTCAAAGTACTTGGTGAGAAATTACCACGGTTGGAGTGAAAGTGGACCCCTTGAGGTGTCGGAGGGCAATAATATGCCTCCTAAAAGAGCACGAACCAATGAACAATCTAGTTCTTAAAAAATGTACTATATGCTTTATATCTCATTTAAAAATGTTATTTTCTCCGTGTGATTTGTGACAAATCTACGTATGCCAGCGTAATACAACTTGTACAAATTTGTATTCACATTACTTATATATATTTGGTTTTATGTGCAAAATGAGTTTTCGTTATTGATGTGTAATTCGTGACAGTGGACTGGTCGTTTCGTGCTAGTGACGTTTTAAAGTCGTGAGTAATAGTTCAGGTTATTTCCATTGTGACTTTTATTAAGGTACGTCCGAGATTCAAAATAACTTGAAATGTCTGACAAGTCAGTTTGAGAACAAACAATTATAAAATAAACGATTGTAAGCCTGATTGAAATTGTACCTAAAACTATTTCCGGTTTTAAAAAGTTTAAAATGATGAATTTTTTTTTAAATAAATTAAGTAGTAGATATAAAAAGATACTGCGAAAACTGTTGTAACGCAAGACGAGACTTTTATTTCACAAAATTAATTTACAAAATTTATAATCATTTAACAAGTAAACGTGAATGTGAATAATGGAAATTTTTTGTATGAAACAGCGATATAGACAGCTAGTATCTTTTTTACGTTAAGTTATAATATGTTTATTTTAGAACGACTTATTGCGCAACTTCGACAATGGGTTCAAATCACAATTATCTTTTTCACAGAGTCACTCGTATATATACCGCGGATTCTCAGTTCAACATCGTAGCATTTGTGATGTGCGTTCTATAACTACCTTTACAAAAATGTGAAGGATCTCAATCATTTGTTTAGATTGGAGCTATAGTGAATGTTAGTAGGTAAAAAGGGTTCCATTACATTTGAACCCACGTACATTTGAACCCATGACAATTGCACATGTATGCTATTGCACCTATGGAATTTTTTTTGTTTCACGGATAGTTAAACCCATACTAACCCTAACCCATGGGTTTTAGCACCCGCATATAGATTGAACCCGTGGATATACGCATGGGTTCAAATGTACGGTCACCGGTAAAAAGTAATATACGCTCTAATGGCAAGAGTTGTTGTGGTATTTGAAATAGCGAGTGCTCATTAGTTTCACGTCGGCACTCTCAGTTGTCTGAAGTTCGTCGCCTGATGGAGTTCGCTATCAACATTAACGGAATACATTTACATTATGTGTCATCGCGAACACACGCACTACATAGGCGTCGGGAAGTAGTAAAATTGTAATTTTTATAAGTGAAGGAAAAACTGAATAACATCTGTCACGTCTTTTGATAGCCCGGAATCTATATCGACGAGACACAATGAAAACGTATCGAACGCGCCACTCTCAGCCCCTTTGTCCACAAACAAGACACCTGCAGAAATCACTTCTTTATATTCTTGGCAAAGAACGGCGGTTTTCTTAAATAAATAAAACAAAATTGATTAACATAAGTCAAAGCATATAACAACAACAAAAGGCAAATTTCTCACCAAACGTTTTCCGATCCGGGAGGCTAATACAATTACAATATATAACAGATAAATAAACAGTCCACAATACAGACAAATATCTGCGACTCTTTACACGATGAATACGTGATGCAAATGACCGAAAGGAAAACGCTAAACCAGACAATAGATAATAATTTACGCTACAAACAAAGGGTAATAATGGGTCTACAATGATTGGATGCAAGGCAGAGCACGATGCACTGCATACAGTGGCAAAATATACGACAGACGTACGTTTACAACGTAACAACATCTTCAAAATTTACTAATTGAGTTCAGCTCCTTAGTTCAGCTTTCTGAAACCCGTATGTTGGCACTCGCAAAATACCCAAGTATTTAAGCAAACTGCAGTTAGAAACTATTTTTCCGGATATCCTTCTGATAGTAAGTACCTAAATAGTTAAAACGTCACATGAACACAATATTTTAAATTTTACAGGAATTAATAAAAAATGCTCGTCATATTAAACGATTTGAATCGTAAAGGTTTAGCACACGTTAAAAGTACAGTACACGATGGCTACGCAGAGGTTAGCTTGGACGACATCACGTTGCTAGATGAAGAAGACACGAAACCCAATATCAAAATTATCGGTGATATTCTGCATGTAGCAGTTCCTGCGGAAAGTTTAACGTCGGAAAGCGAACGGATATTTGTGGTATCATCGGACACCAAATGGGAGGATCGCTTAATCTACATCAAATTTGGTCATGACATCGCATGTGTCGTCGCGCAAACCTCCATGAAGTCTGTTACGCTACGACCTGAAGAAACGCTGTCAATTGGGAAAGCATGTATTGTTCTTGAACCGATTTGTGTACGGTTCTGGGGTTATGTTCCCGTTCTTCGAACAAAACATCCAATTCTACCAGCATCTGTAGAATCGAACAGTTCAATATTTGTGAACTTACCAGTTGGCAGATTGCTGCGAGGAGTGATGAAACCTTTTTGCATATACCAGGAACGTCTCAAAGTTTTAAAGTGTTGGGTTCGTCGAGGTTTGTTTACACGAATTATGCGATGGCCGTTATGGGAAAAACTGCCCAAGCAGCAGTTCTGGTGCTTGTGAGCTTGCTCCCGCGGTTACGCTAACATTGGATGGCACGTACAACACCGTCACGACTTATATGAGTAGAAAGTTAGGACTGCTAGTATTCGACAGAGAATATTTATTAAATAGTTCTCATCTAAATCGAAATTACTTCGATATGGGTAAATTTCTAAAGTTGGTTTTGACACAGCATTGCGGTTTTAAATTAACTGGATGGATCAAAGCCGAAGGCGATGACTCAAACAATGCCTCAATTTACGAACCAAGTCACGGGCCCTAGATTTTAGAAAACAAAGCAACGGAATGTTGTTTTGGTAACAGGTCATTACTATATTATAATCAAAATGGAAATATTTCATAGTTTTTTGTGCTATTTGTTAACATGTTGAGATCTTAATAGTTTTATGTATATATTATTTTGTCATAACATTATCGTCATTAACTCTCATGAATGTTTTTCATTTCAATTTATTCGTTTTACAAGGACTACGACTAACTTTGTTCATGTTTATGTAATTTTATGTAACTCGTCCATATAACTTTTGAGTAGGGCAAAAATTAATGCCAAATTAAAAAGATGTTCTGACTTCAGACTCTCTCTATGTATATGCAAGGGCTGGCGCAAAGGTCTTATGGCAGTGGTTAGGAAACCATGGCTCGAGAGCCAAATATGGCTCTGTTGTATATGCTCATGGTATTTTAAAATTTCGGAAAGCAATTGTACAGTACATATGTACCTATGTATCGGTATAGGCAATATCGGCCACTTTTTCGTCATCGACCATGTATCTGTATCGGCTAAATTAAGACCGATATCGGCTAAATTAAGACCGATATTTTCGATATATTTACTATTTTCAGGCGTGATATTTGAAATTCTAACTAAAGGTGTCGGGGGCAGAGCGCCGGACGAATTTTCACCCTCTCGCGGGCGACGATATTTGTGCATCTATCAAACACCAAACGAGCCTCCTCTTTATACTTTCTCAAGATTTTTCCTTACTTTTCCCCTCACGGGTAGCGTAGCGACCTTCCCCTGGATTTGAGAAATTACAGAATGAAGTATTTTCGTCTGTTAATGGTTGTCAAGGTGAGAGATATCGTCCTCCAACGGAAAAAAAGATAAACAAAGGGCGATTGCGCATTCTCGAAAAGTTAGAATCAACACGCAAAATAGCCAGATATTTCCAACGGAGGTTCTGAAAATTGTAATTGATAACTTAGTCCGTGACAGCTAGTTGGGTCAGACCAAAGGGCGGAAACGGTGGTTTTCTAGAGTCTTGACGATCTAAAAGCATTTGCTTTTAAAAATTTGCTATGTACGATACAAAAAAATGCTTTTTTTTACATTTCAAAAGAGTGGTTCCTATCAACGTGTGCGATTTAGGATAGGATAGGATTTACATATTTATCCCGGGGGAGAGGAAAGCCGATAAGACGGCTTATCCATATGGCGAACCACGGCCTCTCGTCCGGTTACCATTCCAAGTCGGGTATGGGATTAGTTTTTACTGTATTGTTTGTTTTCGGAAGCATGGACTTGGTGGTGGAGGAAGCCGTAACCGACCAGCGGTTACGTGAACCACCCAACGACGGCGAGGAGTCCAGCAATCCTCTCGCACATAACCATCCCTGCATGGGATTCGAACCTGCGAACCCACGCAGAGTAATTAGAGGTGCGGTGGCGAGCGTATTCCTAACGCTTAGCCCGTTGAGCCACACCGCAAGGGCAACTTTTGTCAGAATCGCGGATTGTTTCCATTTATAACTATTTTGTCTCTTGGTATATATATATCCGATCTCGTGCTATGAAATTAAAAGAATCTTGCCTGATATGTTTCCGCAAAGCTATTTGAATTCCCTCAGAATATTAGCTAGAAAATGAATGCGCGTCTTGTAGCATGAAGAGCTGATATTATGTTGACAAACTGTCTTCAGTCTTTCCTTCTAACTCAGGTAGTTTATCTACTAAAACTGAAAAAAGTTTGTTATTCTGACCGAAAACATGTTGAGTCGGACTGAATCCTTCATTAATAGTCAAAAAAATTTTGCATTTACGACCCATGCGATCAAGACTCCTCCATCAGTACGCACATCATTTCTAATCTTGCGCAGCATATTTGTCAATACTTGGTTATGTCTAACACAAACTCCACCAAGAGTATGCAGAGAAGTGTTGACAATGATATTGAAGTTATCACACTTGTCCATAAATTCATGAATAATAAATTATGCCAATTATCAGTAAACACCTCTTGTGGAGATCCAAAAATACTTATCCCGTAGAGCAGGGGTCGGCAACCTTTTGTCACTCGCGGGCCAAAATTAAGGGTTGCAAGTCATTGGCCGGCCGCACACATTTTTAAAAAGTTGACTCGAATAGTATATAGATTTATTTCTTCATTGCATTACATCTCACAAAAATTCATTTGAATATTTCTCTGCGCCATTAAACCCTTTGCACTAAACATCCACTTTCCTGTGTTTTGTTACAATTTAACTAATTATAATTAAATTATAGGCTGAGTAATTGTGAATTATATACTTAGAATATAATATAATTTAGTCTACACGTGCCTCACAATAAATTCTGTCGTCTATCGTCAAAACAGCTGTTTTGTTACTATTATTCAGTGAAGCGTCGCGGGCCAGATTATATTACTCGCCGACCCCTGCCGTAGAGCAAAAATTTGTTTGCAATTGTTGATGAAGATTTAGACCTCACGATAACAGCATTGCTGAATCTGGTGAAATTATCGCTCATGTGCATGTACCAGAGATTAGATTCTAATTGATTTAAATCAATTGCTACAAATTCATTGAATCTTGATACCCCTGATAAACCTACAGCAGGACGTGGTTGAGATATTTCAAGCACGACACGAGTTCCACATTATATATTTCACTACGTCATGTACTGACTTATATTGACGTAGACACGTCAATTCGGTGACAGTACACACGTAATTTGACCCCGTGGACTGCACCTAGGATATCTAGAAGACCACTGTGATGTTGAATTTATTCGCATTGCAAGTTGAAAATATTCGCTCTCTTAAACTGACACTATTCTCGCCATCATTTATAAGAGAAAACACTCGTTGTAATTGCATTGCGTATGGCCATGCATCATAAGTTTATGTATATTGTTTAAATCGAATCCATGTCGCCTTTTGTATAAATCTCCATCGCAACATCTCTACCTGCATCTCTTCAAAGTGAGGCATCGTCGAATTAAATGGTACATAAGTTGTTGGATTGTTTACATATCATTTACCGCTAAATCATAATCACGATAATTAATTCAATGATTCGTTAATGACTAAATCATTTTGTTTACTCTTTTTAAAACTCACGATTGGCATCTTTGTAAACTCCATCTGCAGTGCGTGCAAAATTTGTGTATAAACTGTAAATTGTACTGTACATTGTAAAGAGGTACTAATCATAAGTACCCTTAATAGTAAGGTAGAAATGCATGTAAATCAAGGTTTGTCTGCACAGTGTTTTAGAAAAATCATAGGCATATGTGAATTTCACCGTAATTAATATATACTTTCCGTCATCTCACGAAATCGTTTCTCTAAAAACTCATAATTACGTCCAATAGATGTTTGACTTGACAACTTTTTACATCCGTAACAAACCGGTTGGTAGCAAAACATAAAATAGTTGATTTAATCTGCCTTTGAAGCAAACCTTCAATTCTGCTGAACTTGTAATAATTTGATCGCATTGTTTGATCATGATATATAATCAGGCTCCAAAACGGCAGAGCCCGGACGTCTCGTAGTCGATAAATATTTAATCATTTTTTTATATCTACTACTTGTAACAAAAACATACATGTGTTATATACATCTCTGTAGGATTGACACCATTACAAAACGGTTCCATTACATTTGAACCCACGTACATTTGAACCCATGACAATTGCACCTGCATACTATTGCACCTATGGAAATTTTTTTGTTGTACGGATAGTTGAACCCATACTAACCCTAACCCATGGGTTTCAGCACCCGCATATTGATTGAACCCGCGGATATAGACATGGGTTCAAATGTACGGTCACCGACTGTCTTCGTTAGTTTAAGCTTATCCACGCAGAGTATATATACCATGTCGCATATATGGATTATCGGTGGTTTAGGTCTTAGGGGACACATACGAAATACGATGTTAGGGGAACACCATGAAAGCGATGTGATACAAAATTTAAAATGGCCCGAGACGCTTTAACGGGGCCTTGGCATAGCATGCTGTGCATCAGTAGAAGAAAACTGAAAGGATTTAGAACATAGAAAAAATGTCCCCTCAAAGAGTCCCTAATTTATTTTGACACTTTTACATCGGACAATTGATGAGTTAGGGTAACAACATACCGAACAGTCAATCGGGGACCTGTGACGTCATTCGTCTATTATATATTGTTGTGATTAAGATTTTACTCTTTAAGCAGTTTCAAATGCATTTTCCTCGCAAAGCCATTTTATCTTTTCACTTTTAATTTGAACAATATTAGTCCAGGGTGAGATTTCAGCAAACAGTTAAAAGGGGGACTAATGACGTCATACATATGGATGGATATACGAGTCTCCCTGTTAATTGTATCTAAGCGTATGAAAAACAGTGGAACAAGATTTGATTTCCACCTACAAAGAATATGAAATAAATTTATGTAATATTCAAACCCGATTTGAAATAGAATGAAGCAATTAGTCCAAGTTCTGAATATATTCATATCCAGCCCTTGTTTGTGTCAGAGTGAACCCCCTGGAATAGATAAAAATCTTCCTGCGGAGGTCTGCTAAAATTTTTGCATTAGTAGATAGATAAAAGTATATATATATTCATCTTACGTAGGGGTTTGGGATACAATTTTAAACTTTGACCTCAAAATGAAAAACTTGTTATATTGAAGTTGGCAACATTTTTTGACATATTTGAGTAGATCTTAATTAATTAACCTAAGTAAAACAGAAATGACTTTATATTCAAAATTCGATTAAAATCCTGCAAATTATTAGTCATCGAAATTTTTATTTATTCGAAGAAATTCACGAATAGCTTCGATCAAGTGAACCAAAATAAAAAGCATTTACATCATTCGATTCGTATTTTCAATGCGCGTTCGTCAATACATTAGACTAGATTGAAATAGTAGAACAAAAGTTATAAATTTAGAAAGTTTAGCCACTAACATGGCGAATAAATCTCAAAATATTATTTGTCTAATTGTAGACATTCAAACTCCGAATTATTTACACGATAAATTTGATCTACAAAAATGAGAAACTATCACGAAAAGCTTAGTACCGAGCATTCCAGCGGGGTTCAGGTGGACCTCCAGCGGTTCACAGCGCGAATATAACTGTGTGGCCTATTCATTATATTGCTTTAGAGCCCAATTCATCATCTGTCTTGAAGCGATGAAGTAACGTAACACATACATTCGAATTCTCTACCAGAAACATATTTTTGCTTGTGAATGATATATTTCAATATTTCAATCTACTTCCATCTAATAAATGAAAAACAACATTCAATATTGCAACAGCTTTCTCGAATTAAACTTGAATTCTTCTGAAATAATTGCTCGTTTGGAAGTGTAATACATCTACATTTCTGTTTTTGGCCTAGACTTTATCCAGGCACTAATTTTAGGCTCCGCAGCTACTTTCTTTGCGAGGGCTGCCAGTTTTGGCACAGCCTTCAAGAGGTCAGGGCACTTAAGTTTAAAATAATCTGCCATCAGCATCCAGCCCATATCAGCAGACGAGAGCTGAAAGGAATATTTAATATATTATATTTAATATTATAATATATGTATATATATACTTTCAATTAGATCACCCCCACAGAAAGAACTAAAAAATTACGTTTTCTAGCAATTTGATGCCTTTATGCTTAATAAATAAATGTAATTGTCAACCTTTTTTAAGCATACAGTGCTCGGACCGCTGTTGTGTGGGTGTAATGAATGTTAAGTTTAACTTTCAAACTTCTTAGCATACGCTTTTCAAATGTATTCAAACAATCTATTGACGTAGCATCTCGAGTATTGTGTTGGCGAATAGCAAATGGACGCCAAACTTTTCGCGATAAGTTATGATTATGGTTTGAATATTTGACTTTACTCACCTCGCCCACAAAATAACCATCACCATTTTTGTTTTGTTTGAGAAGTGCTTCAATTTTTTGCAACAAAGGGGGAATTTCTTCTTTGAACGCTCGTTCGAACCCTTCTTTCTGTTACAATTAAAGTTAATTTTAACGGGCATGAATGTATGGCAACAGTTACTACGGATTGTTGATATTGTTTCTGGCTCTACATACATAAACAAAAATAGTATTGCGCATTTAGCCAAAGAAATCTTTAGGCACAAAATTTTACATCAAGTTTTTGAAATGGCAAGTTGTTTTTACTGCACAACTGGCTATAGTTAGAGAGTAATGGACAGGATTACAAAGATTGCAGATTATATAGTAGGGTGTATGCTATGTCTAATTATTGCATCAATATATGAACATTCTTGAATCAATCAGATTTGAAACGCCGAAAAATAGAATAACAAAACTACATTTTCGACTACGCAATACCCTCTTTTGCTCATCTTTTTCCATGTACGGGATCTTCATTGCCATGTCGTGAATACAGAATCCAATCATTTCAACTCGCATTCTCTCTTCCTCAGTTTTCCCAGAAAAGCCGAATTTTTTTGACAAATAACTATTTATCGCAGGACTTTGGCAGTATTGGACACCGTCGACTTCAAGCATTGGAAGTTGTCCAAATACGCTACCTTAATAGAAAACAAAACAACACGATATTTGAATGTTGGTTACGATATGGTTACTTGAATTCAAGAAGGTAGAAACCGACCTTTAAATCGTGGTCAGATAGTGTATTTACTTAATTGATCTATATACCCTGTCTTAGAGGAGATATTTTGTTGTTGGAGTATTATTGAGCAGGCAATGTCTCATAAAGATTCCGGTCATTTAATATAAACGTAGGTCTTAAAATATCGCGAGATATCAACTACCGATTGGACGCTATAGGGTCTTGTTCCGAATAAAAGGACCTAAAGCAAGATGTACAGGGTAAAATATCACATCTGGTCACTATACTGTAAATTGCATACTTTATTTTACTCTGCGTGAACTACATTCAAATTATGCCATGCTTACACTAATTGTCTCTTTGGCAACATTAATAAGTTCTACGTACTTGGTTTCATCTTCCCCCACTCTTCGGGTGTGAGTCTGACATCCTCATATTTTACACCCGCTTGAGCGAACATAACGCGTGTCAGTTCTGCTCGTCCCATGATATTGAAATATGTTAGTTTGTAGACAACCATTGTGATAATCGGGAAAAGCAAGTAAAATTAAACTGAAGTCGTACGGCTAATAGCTCGATCTGTAAATGAAAGAGAATTTATTGCAATATTTGCTCAAAATTCAATTTTGTGCTGATTCTACTAACCCTGTACAATATATCTTTTATTGGTAGTATTCCCTTATATTGGACATTGAATTTAATTGAAGCACCGTAACGCAACACGGGTTTTCATTAAACCTATACACCAACCAGCTAAATGAGACGATGTCAACGTTTCTCATCATCTTATACCATGCTTTCTTCATTCTATTTTTTTTTCGACGCACGAACTTCCATAAATAGAGGCTGTGAATTGAAGAATCATTAATATCACGACCTTCAAATATTTGTTTCATCGCCGTGAAAAGTTTACTCGTCGTTATAATCTACACCTTTTGCTTTGTATCTAAGCAAACTCCATGGCATTATTTAGCTATTTGTCCCCAGTCCATGACGTTATACTTCAGATGATCTAGTCCGATTAGTAACCATTGTGATTTTCAATTGAATTCATTCTATTTTCCCTTAGTCATGCAGGCAAAGCAATATATTCTTTAAGTATATATGGTCACAGTTTATACGTTGGAATATTTTAAATGGCCATCGGATATTTACAAAATCTGTTGCGAAGCTAAAATGTGTTTAGTTGCAAGTATTTATGAGCATTTATTTTAAAATATCAGCTGTTCAAGTTGGCCTATTTATATAGCATATAGTATGTTATTCATACGTTTTATTCGCTTATGTTATAACACCAGTGGCCTTATGCGGCATTAACCACTGGGAAATCATCGTTGCCACATAGATACTCCCAAAAAAATTGTAGTACAGATCAAAATGAACAGACTATAATTATCATGAATATTTATTACTAGATAATTATGTGAATCAAGATCAATGCTACTGCAATTTCTCCAAAGTGGCTCTCGTAAAGTCAGCATATTTTGAGCTTTCTGGCTTAACAAATAAACCAATGTCCTTTGTGAGTATATTACTGACGTTGTAGTAAATAGTGGAATACGGTCCCGTGTGCAAAACACTGTTCGCATTAACCGACCTGTACGTTATGTATATGCGCGTCCAAAACGAAATGACCTACAGATAAAAGAATATGGTATTGTATTCCCATGATAGACGTATCTTTTCCAAAAACTAAACCACATAAGAGCCGAAAGTGGCCGTACAATTGAACTCACGTACATTTGAACCCATACATTTGTAACCGTATATCCGCGGGTTTAATCTATACGAGGGTGCTAAAATCCATGGGTTAGGGTTAGTATGGTTTCAAATATCAGTAAAAAAAATTTCCATAGGTGCAATAGTATACAGGTGCAATTTTCGTGGATTCAAATTACGGGTTCAAATGTAATGGAACTGTACAAGCCAGAAACCCGGAGAAACGCTTACAGGGTTTTTATTATCTTTGATGACTAGCTAGAGAATGTAAATTTATAGCTGTACTGCAGACCACTACGGTGATGAGCTAACAAGAGATGCCTGTATCAATGGATTATCAACTCCTCCAATTCGTGTTCGTCTACTCTAAAACGAAGAATTGAACTCTGAATACTGCGTTTAAACGCCTTACGGCGCTGAGCATGGTACCTTTGACGCAATTAGATTTTGCTTATGCTTCAACTTCTGGTTGTGCATAATTGTACCCGAAAGTTTCAGTAATCTAGGACGCTTTGCACGAAAGTTCCAAATCACCTCAAAGTATAGGAGAAAGACTTGCACGCGTTGCGCAAAACAGTCAACAAACACACACACTCCGCTATGAAGATATTTCTGATTTGTGTTGGAATTGCAGTTTTGAGTTCACTGATTGTTCGAGAATGTTCTGATAAACGTTTTTCTCCGAATATCCTCACAGATGAAATTCTGATGTGCACAAGTCCAATGAATGAGGTACTCACTCAGTCGACGTCACACTTCTCGGTTCTCGCTGACCAACTTTTTTTTTGAAATCGCTCTCTTATCCAGTCGAGGGAGTGATTTGATATGTGGTGGATCGCCCTGTCTTGCTTTAAACCACTCCTCTACGTCGCCCAAATGATGCCCAGCACTTTCTCAGCACCGTCGCGTAATTATTCACCGCTTCATTTGCGTTTTCAGACCAATATGAACCAGCTATGTAATGTTTGAAAATGGCTTCCCAATGCTGCGCAATATATTGAGTCAAAGGTTCTCTGTAAGACTTTTTTCGGAGGTGTTGTACCCAGATAATCAATATTTTTGTCATTGACATACCCAGGCAGCAGAAAGGGCACTTCGGCAGAAAACTGAGTTGAGGATGGACAATTCTGCGCAGAGGATACAATTCAGTCTTCTATACCCAAGAGGTGAGTTGGAACATTATCTAGTGAGAACATAACTTTTGTGCAAAACGTCATCGATTTCTGAAATTATTGGGTACAATCATATGTCGAAATCGATTTACCCAACTCACTTATGAACTGCTGTATTGTTATGTAATAGTTACGACATGAACTATAAGTTAAACACCTAACTGTACTACCGATAAATTATCAAAAAAAAACGGAAAGATAAAAAGTTTTTTAATGTGTTGAAGAAGTATTTTCTCATTCGAAGTAAACTGATGAAGAAAATGTACAATGTACTCTTTGTATATATTCTCTTTTGGAAGTATATTTTTGCCGGGTGAGTGATATATTTTAAAGTTTCAGACTACTTTCATGCAATAAATGCAAAATAACATTCAATATTGCAACAGCGCTTTCAAATTAAATTTGATTTCTTTCGAATTACTTCCTCTTTTGCATATGTAATACATCTACACTTCTGTATTTGGCCTGGATTTTTTATGAGCAATAATTTTAGGCTCCTCAGCTACTTTCTTTGCGAGGGCTGCCAGTTTTGGTACAGCCTTCAAGAGGTCAGGACACTTAATTTCAAAATAATCTGCCATCAGCATCCAGGCCATATCAGCAGAGGAGAGCTGGAAGGAATATTTCAAAAGATTAAATTAAAATTCCATAGCCGTATTTCAATATTGATACGCTTACAAAAGATGAATAAAAGTATATATATACAGGGTGTCTCAAAAGTAAGTACTGTATCCATTTTTAATTTTGATTTGCTTTCCATGTACTCATCATTGAGCGTTCATTTATTCAGAAAACATAGTATGGATAAGAAGTAAAATTTAGGTATTGTTTGCATTTTTCATCAACCCACAGAATGACAAGGAGATTAACCCAAGAAATGAGGTGCAAAATTGCTGTTTGGCAAGAAGCATATTATAAATCAGTAAGGCAAACTAAGCTTACTTAGGCCTAGCAGAAATCTAATATGCGTACAATGCACGGACAACTATTCTGGAAGTGTAATAAATATTAACTATAATTTCCAAACTTTACATTTTCATGGCATACGCTTTTCAAATGTATTTGGGCAATCCATTGACGCAGCGTCTCGAGTATTTTGTGGGCGAATAGCAAATAGACGCCAAACTTTGCGTGATAAGTTATAAATATGGTTTGAATATTTGACTTCACTCACCTCGTCCACAAAATAACCATCACCATTTTTGTTTTGTTTGAGAATTGCTTCAAGTTTTTGCAACAAAGGGGGCACGTCTTCTTTGAACGCTCGTTCGAACCCTTCTTTCTGTTAAAATTGAAGTTAAATTTTAGTATAGGTGTGGATTCGTTGCAATAGTTACTATCGATTGGTGATATTATTTCGTGCACTGAATATATAAATAAAAAATGATATAATATAGCGCATTCAGCCAAAGAAAACTTTAGGCTCAAAATGTTCATCAACTTTTCGAAACCAAAAGTTGTTTTTAATGTGAAACTGGCTAGTATAAAAGTAATGGACAGGATTACAAAGACGGTTGAAATTCAACAGAAATCTTCAAAATTATTTTTTTGTAAAACCGAACCCGCGGAGTTTCGATATATGAGTTTTAATGAATTAATCCAGGTTTGTTCGACAGCGTAATACCTTCTTTTTCTCATCTTTCTCCATGTGCGGGATCTTCATTGCCATGTCGTGAATACAGAATCCAATCATTTCAACTCGCATTCTCTCTTCCTCAGTTTTCCCAGAAAAGCCGAATTTTTTTGACAAGTAACTGTTTATTGCAGGAGTTTGGCAGTATTGGACACCGTCGATTTCAAGCATCGGAAGTTGTCCAAATACACTACCTTGACAAAAAACAAAATAACTCTTTATTTTCATAAATGATTATTTGAATTCACGAAAGTACAAACTAAGCTGTAAACTACGTCCAGTATTATACTTTACTTGATCGATAAATATTCCGTGTCTTGAACGAGGTATTTTGTTGGAAAAATATTTGGCCGGCAATGCCAAACCGGAAAGTTTCCGGTCCTTTAATATAAACGTAGATCCCAAATTATCGCGAGATATTAGCGACCATTTGTACGCCACAGGGTCTTGTTCGATATAAAAAGAACTGAAGCAAGTTGTGCGGCGTTAAATATGACCTCTGGTTACTTTAATTGGATAATTTATTTCACCTTACGTAAACGACATTTCAATTACGCTAAGTTTACCATAGCTGTATGTTTGCCAACATTAATAGGTTTTACGTACTTGGTTTCAACTTCCCCCACTCTTCGAATGTGAGTCTGACATCTTCATATTCCACACCCGCTTGAGCGAACATAACGCGTGTCAGTTCTGCCCGTCCCATTATGTTGAAGTAAGTTAGTTTGTAGACAACCATTGTGCTGATAGCAAAACAAGCAAAATTAAACTGAAGACGTACAGATGACAGCTAGATCTAAAAATGAAAGAGAACTTATTGCAATATTTCCTTAAAATTATATTTTGTGCTGTGGTCTACATGCATCCGAAAATAATAAAATTTACCTATACGTACATTTCATGCTACTACATCCTGTACGATATATCTCTGTTCGTTGTATACCCTAGCCCATGGATGTTCAACTCGCGGGCCGCATGCGACCGACCCACAGGATGAATTCGTGCGGCCCACTTGAAGTTTTTATATAAATACGGACATATACACATATTTAACATAAAAATTACCTGATATTATATCAAATCCCACTAGAATTCAGGCTATAATTTCACGCGACTCCGCCATAAGAAAAGCGTTGTTAAGCGCCATAGAACATGATTTCACAGAGGGCCACTCAAAGGGCAACATCTGTGGCGATACCATGAGTTTGCTATTCATTGTAAAGTCATCAAGGTAGAAGTCACATACCGGTATACTTGTTTTATTGATGGTTGTTAAACCACAAAAACAAATCCACCGGTATGTCTGGAACAAAAAAAAGATGAAGCTTGAGGATGAAAATCGGAAATATCAAAATGATTGGGAAGAGATGTAAGACAACGATATATGCCGTAAATCTGTTTCGAGCTTGGAGTCTTATAATTTAAAAATTATGAAATCGAAGCATAGGAGTACGCTGACGAACAAAAATTTGCCAAGTCAGTTAGTTACATTGTGCGGTATCAAAACTACCCGTTGATATTGAACAGTTGAGCAATGACAATCGAAGGCAAGTTTCGCACTAGAAAAATTGCTGACTTTATTTTTTCCCCTTCATTTTTTACGCCTATGCATGTGCATTTCGAATAAAAGTTAAGTTGAATTTCATGGTTCATGGTCTTTATGTGCATCTTGTGTTCAGAAATCCGCAAAAGTGTTGTGCAATCCAGGCGTTCGATTTTGCGACGCTCAAATTCTAATGTAAATCGGAGTTGGCTTGGTATTCAAGTTTGGGAGAAACGTTTGCCGCCCGCAATGAATTTCCCCATGTGAAAGGGGCCCGCGACACTAACACTGGACATGCCTGCCTCAAATTCAATTCAAGTACCGTTAACGCAACACTAGTTTTATTAAACCTATGTATAAGGTAACCACCATCTGAATGAGGCGATGCGAACGATGGTTCGAAGAATTATTAGTATCACGATCTTCAAATATTTGTTTTGTCGCCGTAAAATGCTTACTCGTCGTTACAAACTACACCCTTTGCGGAATATGGAAGCAAACTTTATACGGTAATCTTATTTTAAATATTTGTATTGTTGCCATGAATCGCTAAATCCGTTGCGAAACTAAAATGTGTTTAGTTGTATATAATCACGAGCGTTTAAATAACAGTTGTTTAAGTTGGCATAATCATAGAATATTATAGCATGTTGTTTTTGTTGTTGATATGTTTTATTCGCTTATAAAAACAGTGACCTTCTACGGCATTAATCACTGATAAATAATCGTTCCACCTAGACTAGATCCACACTATTGTACTTCGTAAATTCGCTACAAAAACATTCAACGACGTCAGACAATATTCCATTCAGGTATATAAGTATTCAGAAATTAGCTATATTTCTTTCCCTTTGTAACACGGATCACCGCATAGTTTGTATTGTAAGTTGAAATTCCCGAAGTCGAGTGTTTTACATGTACTTGTACAAATACGGGCATGAAATTAAGTTGTGCATTCGGGAGTATGCCTATATTAAGCCCACACGTACCATTTGTCTTCCTATCTTAAATCGCTGTGCCTTCATGGCGTGTTAATACAACAAAGCCCATCTGGCCATCACCCCGACGTTTATTGGTTTTAAATGCCATGTATATTTCAATTTACCGCCCTCCATAGGCGTATAGTCATTTTCAGAGAGACACAAAATTCTATATAATCTAAACTTAGAATCACCACCTTGCCGAGAGTAGACGGTATATTCCTGCCTCGATTTTAACTTTGCCTATTTTTTAACATTTCTGACTGAATAATAAATGTCAATACTTCATTCCTTCTCGTGCTTTTAACAATTACAATTTTCTTTTTGTCACTTCGCGTAAATAGATCTCAACCTAGCAAGCTATGTATCCAACGTTACACTTTTTCGATACGTCCCTTCAATTTTGTAAAGTCTGAATTATACCGCAGTGTTACTAATGGGAAATGAAGGAAGAAGTAATGTGGCTGGCTGCTTTGCCAGGTAAACAAACATGCGCGGCCATTCAAATGGCAGTTTCGATTATATAACCATCCCTACGCCTAACTAATTGACCCAAATTTGGAAACAGTGTATGATTTCACTATACGATAAACGTAAGACCGACGTCGAGAGAACGTATGTGTTGCGATCTATATTTTGTTTTCAAAATAAAAGCACATTATTTCAAAACTGCATACGTCATGACAGCAATTCGCCACCGGCGTTTGTATATTCATTTCATGTGGTTACCGCAAAACTGATAGAACGCATAACAACAAATTCGAAAACCGACAGAATATCATTTTGAAAGGAGGAGAAATTTCGTACTGCCAGTTCAGAATATAAGTCGATTTGCTCTGACTTCAAAGAGGTTTACCAACGTCTTATTTAAATCATTTGAGTTATTGAACAAGACTTGGCAAGGCGAATAAAATTCTTCGATCACCACTTAGCTATGTACCACTGTTGCACCTTTTCGCCACACCCCTGCAAATTTTGGTAATGTTTTAATTATGTCGCAGCGTTGCTAATAATTGATTAACAGGAAATGCTGAGAAATGTAGAATGAACTACCTGAACGCTTCTCTAGGTAAACAAACTAAAGCACAGCAAAGATTACTTTTCAGCGTCGAGTTTCTACAGCATAATATATACTTAACATTTCACCCCGCAGATCGCTCATAAACTGATATATTACGTGAGTGAAGAACAAATCGAATGCAACTAATATTTATACCTATATATGCTACACTGAGGTATAACTGACACACTTCAAAACTTTATCACACGATAAACGCAAGATTGACGTCGAGAGTACGTATTGTCATTTATATTTTGTTCCAAAAATTGAATCAAATCATTTTCATTTAATTAACGAGGCTAACTGCTTTTCGAAGCAAACAATCTGATGGAAAACAGCTTTTCAGCGACGAATTTCTACAACATACTCCTGTACTTATTTATACATTTTCCCCCACTTAAAGTCTTGTTTCTGATGACTCGATATAACTGGGTGAGAAACAATTACGGCATATTTGTAGAAAGGTCCCTCCACCGCTCCAAAAAATAGTAGTTATCCAATTAGGGATAAGTTAGGAATATACAGTTTGCGCTGGAATTTCAAATTTTCAAATCATTCCTTCGACACTGTTACATTGAGTCTTTGAAATTTCACTGCAAAAAAGCATCTAGTAACTAGTTTTTGAATACCACAAAACACATTATGCTGCCTCCTTTGGTCCATGCAACTTTGAATGGAAGACGTTGTCGCAAGCCAACCATAGCCAGTTTGTGGGTGCAATTTTTATTTATTTCATTATCTGTTACACAGATTATGAAGTAGGGGTAGAGCATGGTGTTCATAAAGTCTTTTTTCTTTACAATTTGAAAAAATATTGCAAAGTGCAATGATAAGATATCGCAATGATACACTTCTATATGGGCACCATTAGTTGAACGAAGCACGTCTAGACGGTTTCCTGCCATGTTCATTGTAGCATAGCAATTTGGAAAAGTGGTTACTGATACAGACTATTTAAAATATGGTACAGTTCTTAACAAAACTATCTCTATCTTCCGCGTTTTCCATCTCATTCCATTAGCGGTCTCTCGGCTGAATAGAATATCGTTAAGTTTGCCAATCATTTAACATTTCTGACTGAATTATAAATGTTGATACTCCATTTCCTTTTGGGCTATTAACAATTACAACTTTCGGTTTGTCACTTTGCGTAAGTAGATCTCAACCTAGCTATGTATCCAACGTTATCCACTTTATCGATACGCCTCTTTAATTTTTGTGACGTCTAAATTATACCGCAGTACTATTAACAATAAAGTAATTAGAGACGAAGGAAGTAATGTGTCTGACTGCTTCTCTAAGTGAACAAACGGTATGATATCGGAAGGTGGGTTGTTTTATGTTAATCAGTATTTCATAACGTTTTTATTGACACATTTAATACACGTTTAAATAAAAATATCATTATTCTATGAAATACACTTCTATATGGGTACCATTAGTTGCACGAAGCACATCTAGACGATACTCAGTTTCCTGTCATGTTCATTGTAGCATAGCCCCATCAATGGCATTGGAAATTTTTGTTTCAGGTTAGCCATGTTCTGTACTTTTAATGTAACCTCAAGCAAAGATGTTCAGGGGAGTGATGTATGGTGAAGGTGATGGCCATAGAGGCATAGAATCGACCCATCCGCTCCAATCCATCGGTCGGGAATGCAGTGGTGGTGTACTATCTTGTACTCCCGTAGTATGTGAACCAAGATGACGGACACCGGAACGTAGTATGTGTACCAGGTTAGGGTTAGGTCATAATTTAATTCCAATTTTCCTTATTTTAATTCTATTACGAGTTCGGGGACTAGCCAAGTGACTCCCGTAGTATTTGTACCCGAAATTATGGCCTAGCCTGGTACACATACTACGCCCCGGTGTCCGCCATCTTGGTTCACGTACTACGGGAGTACGCGGGCCACTCGGAAACCTCCGGCGGGCCACATGTGCGGGCTACGCAATATGTATAACGCCGAATAGTCGACGATTAGTAAATGTTTGAAATTGGACATCCTATCCTATTATCCATTGTGGAATGGACCACTACTGCAATCTAATAGACTATTTCGGTGGCCATAAAAGACAGCCACTGCATCTCTCCCAGTTAACTAACAGTCGAAGTTGCACATGGACAAACTCATTTATGTCGTGTCTTGTCCAGTACGTAATGGAAATCGTGCATTGCGAAAAGTAGATGCGTACATATTAGTGGAAACTTGTAAAAGTGGATCGGCAAAATTAGAACCGTAGGCCTACATAGTATAAAGACTGCTTGTGCAGAACCATATTCTGTGTGAAGGCGTAAAATGTAGATTCTTCTGTATCAGTAACAGCTTGTTCTGGGCAAATATATCAACTGGTGTAGTGAATTTGAGTAGCCTACCTTCATAAAAAGCTTTATTCAACTGAAATCTAAAGTACATAATGAATCTAAAGTAAGATACAACACAAGTAAATATCACTATAGAAATAAAATAAATACGTATCAAATTGCTGACGCTAACAATTAGCGCGTCGATAGAAAAATGATTAAGGTTGAATGAAGTTCAACACACTACAGCACAACAATTATTGTTGACTGATTTTAAACGCGCTATAACAATCATCGCTGGACCGCAATTGTATATACAAATAGTTAGGCTACATTGATTTACATTCACAAGTTATTACAACTGATGTCGTTCTTTCGGGAACCTCAAATAGCTGACTCACTGGTTCAGAACAATAACAAAGAAATCCCACAAACGATCGAATCAATATCTATTATCATGCTTGGTTATATACAAAAATCACATGGGATGAAACACCTATGAATTTTGATTTTCTGAGCAAAAGGTTTCAATAGACAAGGCAACCCATAGCATGGGTTATACAGTTGATAACAGTACGGTTAAAGAATATTATACGTGAACATTGAACTCTTTGTCGTTTAAATTATTCAGTCAATCAACGAAGTCCTGTCAGGTTTTATGTTTCACAGATGACACCGTGAAATGTGAATTGTGGTGGATAATTGATCACTCCCTGATATATGAACCGTGGATTTTTCTCTACACGAACAGCAACATCTGTGTGCAATGCATCTAACCTCGGATAACTAGGAAACCACACTTCGGTTGCTATAGTGATTGGTCCTCCATTGGACAGCAGAAGCCGATTGTTCTGTAACGAAGTATGGTAGGTTCATCTAGATTAGACTGTTAGTAGCTATACGAAAATGGGTGAAAAACAGAAATCACAGAAAATATCACAAATTACAATACTTGAAAAATAAAAATAAAAACACTCCACCGGACAACTCCGATATGACGTCACAATACGTTGGAAAGTATGTTTTATATTTTCGGTTTTTCAAATTATTCAATCTCCCCATAAATCATACGGCATCGTTAGCCTCCCTACTTACTATTAGGTAATTTCATTAATACTGTTTTAGGCCAATTTTTTGACAACGGTAAATTTTATACAACAGTTTGTGACCTATCAAACTGACCTTATACTTCATTCCCGTCCAGATGCGAATCCATGTCTTACCAGCAGAGATCAGTAAACGTAGGTATGTGCGCAACATCTGAAAATGAGCGAGGTTGTAAATATTCGCGGGTTTTCCGTTTTAATTAATTTGCAAATTGATCGAGCATCGTTGACGCTTACGTTCTGTGCCGCATACACAACTGCTCGGTAGCGTTTCGAATCGTATTTCTAGCCATATTTATCTGAAAACATTAATGTGGCCATTGAATATTTCACGTGAAAATGTCAGAAAATTACGTCATCGAATATGGGATAAAGTTTTTGCCGGTTTATTAGTTTAGTGAGACTTCCTCCAGAAATACTGCATTCTATTAATTCCGGGAGAAAAAAAGTCAAGAAGTCGAACTAAGAACGACAGGACAAAGCCTTTTCAGAAAGCAAATTCTGAGGCATGGTTGGTGGACGGAGTCGTAACCAACTAGTGGCCGGCTCGATCACCCAGCGACGGCTAAGAGTCCAATATTTTAAAATTAAATCTCGATTCAAACCAACGCGTCATGCAAATCCATTTCTACCGCTTTGACGGGTGTGGGGTATTTTATAGGCAAATTCAAAAATCATAAACATAAATTACATTCAGCCTTTTTCTTCTCACGAAGGCTCTTTTCGATCAGTCTGGCGATCTTTTCAAAAAAATTTATATATTTTAGTTGTGTGCAGAGTGAGGTGTTTTGGGTAAATAGGATACTGTTACAAATTTTTGGAGTCGCAAAGATCGTTGTGAATAAGTTTTGACATGTTATAATGCCAATCTTTCTTTGCAAGAATCTAATGAGTGAACCTATTTATGTTTTCGTTTTAAACCTAGCTGCGTTGTCGTCGTGGTTGATGATATCAGAAGCCCACCATAGTGTAATTAAATTGCAAGGTCTCAGTCGAAACGAAAATGAAACGTCGTCTCTTGAAAAAAAATACAACCACTGAATACGTTAACTGTGATTAATAACGTCAATAAAATTTTTAGATCATTGCTTGATTTTGAATTCAAAGTATATCATTTGTTTTCGGTCTCTAGAGTAAAAATTTTTATACCCAAAATACAGCATAGATTATGATGAACTCACCGGATCCATCATTTTTCTGAGAAATGAATAAAAAATGTAGATGATTGATAAAATAATCATAACACGTAAGTTGTTTTAGATTATTTTAGTTGTTTTGGTCTAAATGCCTGTGCCTAGCACATAGAGTGAAAAAATTGGGAAGGTAATGTTGAACTGAAAAGCTTCGAATCTTTCCAAAATGGGTAGCCTTCTATGTTTTAGTGGATTCTACCTTCCCAAAGCCTCGTCTGAAGTCGAAGTGTGAAAACACATAAATAGCATGATACAAATAGCGACTTAATTTTACCTCGCAATCTCCAACTTGAACGAGTTTCCCATTCACGATCTTGGAAACGCAGCGCCCAGCTGTCGAAAATAAAACGTGACGTGAACGTAATATTTTCCACGGTGCTCCCGAAGTATGCGAACCAAGATGGCGGACATCGGAACGTAACATGGGTAACAGGTGAGGGTTAGGCGATAATTTTTTTTCCAATTTTCCTTATTTTAGTCCTATTATCAGTTCGAAGACTAGCCAAGAGCCTCCCGTAGTATTTATACCTAAAATTATGGCCTAACCTTAACCTAGTACACATATTACATTCCGATGCCCGCCATCTTGGTTCGCATACTTCGGGAGCCCTCAAAATGATTATGAAATCAATTATTTTATGAAATCCGAAGCCAGTGGTGGATTTAAACAAGAATTGTCTGCAAACAAGTATTGCAAAATCCGAAGTATGTGAACCAAGATGGCGGACACCGGAACGTAGTATGTGTACCACGATGGGGTTGGGCCATAATTTCAGATACAAATACAACGGGAGTCACTTGGCTAGTCTCCGAACTCGTAATAAAACTAAAATAAAGAAAATTGGAATAAAATTATGGCCTAACTCTAACCTGGTACACATACTACGTTCCGGTTTCCGCCATCTTCGTACACATACTTTGGGAGTACCGCAAAATCTAACAATTATATCCGAAACTTTGCTTACCGGGTAATTTCATCTCTGCAAGAGAGCCACAGATGAGAGAGATAAAAAAACATTATATTGACGAGTTCCATATTCTCTTCCAGATTGGTTTGTTGACGCAAATAAATTCTCAGCTGTATAATAAATATATGTAAAGATCATCACCAACGCCTTCCAAGCAAAAAGCTCTTTTTTACACAGCAGCATTCATTCACGTCATTTCCCCCCTCCACATTGAAATTTTTCGCGTTGTAGCTGAAACAAATTTTTTTATGAGTCACCCATTGCGACTCTGCAAGAAAAAAAACAGTTTGCATATTCATTCTTCATTCTGGCGGTATGGGGATTTTGTGTCGCGCACAAGTAACGTGACAAAAATGTTGCGTATCGCCTTGCTTTACTTGATTTGCCAGTGGTACATTTCCTGGGTAATTTTTGAAGATATTCATCATAAAATGAGTGTCTATATAGCTCCGCAAATATATAGCAACGGTCGCTCAAACGATTTTTCCAAAATTCAAATAGCTTGAGATTTCAAACTACATTCCGTCGTAGGCGATGCTTTGAAAAACTTTAAAGATATCAAAGATGGCCATTTATAATTGTAGATTGTCTATAAATGACAAATGAAATGTACTGTACTCCACTATATCAGTTATTCCTGATATAACCCTGTTAGACTAGAAATTATAGCGCTGGGCGCTTAATAGCAGTTATCGAACGGAAATCATTCCGATTCTATCCTAAGGCTTTGTAAGAGATTTGTTCTGGGTAAGGACATGTAACATGTGTCGAGATTGCAATGGTGAGAGAAAGAAGAGCTGGAGTGCAATAGTTTGAATACGTGATAAGACAAGACACTGGTGAAGGATTCTATCTGGCACACAAACCTATGGATCGTTTTTCGAAATTGTTGTTGTTATAGTTGTCAGGATGTCCATAGCGAACCGAATATTTGATCAAATCTTGGTATCTTATGTATCAAACTCTACCTCCTTGCAGATCTGTTACAAGGATATATTCAAGAATAGCGTATGGAGTTTTTTTTTTTAGAGTGTTCGCTTGTAACTCTTCTTGATAATTTGAACCTTGCTTGCCGTTTAGCAAGATTTCATCTGAATAATGGGATTCTGCGCAATTGAAATATATTATTCGGACTAAACGCGCTCAACTTCTTGTCAATGTGAAAAATCGTGTAAGAATGTTTGTCTCAAGTTTTCTACGTTACTAATACACCAATCGATTTGAAATTTACACCGTACTTGAATATGAGAAAACGTTGGTGAAAGGTCATCACTTTTATTCGAGTCCTATGGGACTGGTTATTTCACCCCAATTTTTTACGTTTTATTTCAATCCATGGGTTGCCTGTAACTATGCTCAGAGATGAGTGTAATTAACTACTGAGTGAGTGCGCACAATACACTATGAGATAATCTCCACCCTAATGTATTAATGAATTTGAGTATATTTGTCAGCAGTCAATATATATAAGAAGTCCCTAAAAACACAGTACAGTAATTCACTTCTACGTAGATTCAGTAGCGTTTGGGCTCCATTTGTCGTATGTAAATATGCTCAGAGATGAGTGTTCTCTACTTACGAGTGAGTGTGTGTAGTTACACCATGGGATAATCACCACAGTTATGTACTGATAAATTGGAACAGTGGTTCTCAACGTTTGGTCTCTTGTGGGCCATTTTCAGTGTCAAAAGAAATCGTTGGCCCACATAACCTTCAATATAAATTTCTAGTATCACAATGGGTTTTATTATTAATATAAAGAACACAGATAAAGTGCCAATGACCAATCTGATTGTTGTGTCTATTTATAGCTTGTCAAATTGAACTTCCAAAGCTTGGTTCAATTTCAGCCATACATTTTTCTGTTTTATTTCCACAATTTTGAACTTTTTATTTCTAAATACAGGCGTATAAAAGCACTTTAGCATGAAATAGCACTTGCGTATATCATTCGTTCATTTTCTATATTCATGTCATGTTTTGAGACTTTCACAATTTGATTTTGTTTTTTGTGTACACATTCATGTTTGTGCCATAATTTATATACAGATGATACAAAAATAGGGCAGCAATGTGCGGGCATCGAGAATGCAAAATTTTGTCCCAGGCTTACAGCATTCGCGACAGTGCTGTTACATACGTTTCTCTGCGGTAATTACCTAATATCTAACCAGTGGTTCTTGGACTTTTTGAGCCGCGCCCCCCTTTGAAAAATTTTACACACTTCCCCCCCCCCCCCCTCTTATGCTTTCGTGATGGACAAGTTGTTATATATTAAGATGGCGCTATAACTGAGTGTTAGTCTCATAGCGTTATTGCTCAGATTGTTTAGGCATAAAACGCTTCGGAGTACATCTTCGCCATTCACTGTCGTATGTATAAGCCAAATAGTGGTTGATCATCATACATTCTCGTTTTTCCGCTCAGTTTTCAATACTTGGCAAAGTCAATCCAATTATTAAGTAAAACTAAACAAACAAGCAATAAAACTATGCTTTAATGTCTTTTCTGCTTAAACGTTCACATAAGACACGTAAAATTTCAATTAATTGTTGTCGCTAAGGCGTTTGCGATTGCATTTTGTATAAATCTCCATTGTTTACGTCAGCGTGGCGTGTTATTTAAGCCCAAAAAATCTTGATTTCGGTGTTTATTCTTCCTAAATCCGAAATTTCCCTCGACATATTCTTGAGCCGCGAAGACGATTATAATTAATTTTTTTGTTCTCGAATGGAACCATGACACCTCTGAGGAAAACGAGTTAGTTTTATTATAATCATCAGCGACGAGATGCTAAAGATAGAATAAAGAAGTGAATCCGTAACTTAAAATTTCTTTATTGTAAAAGTGGCATTATAAAATACTAAAAATAAAACGGAAAACGACATGAGTTTTGTTTCGGGGTGGACCGCGACCTTGTAAATAAATTCTCTGTGCGCGCGGCACACCAGTAGTGTTCTAAAACTATAGACTTGATATAAATTTTACTCCGTGGGATCGCAGGAATATCTGTAACTGTGATATCTTGAAATTAATCGAGTGGCGGCATTGCGATAGAGCGGAGTAAGAGTTGCAGGGACAGCTCATATTGGTGAAATTGGCAAGAATACAAATCAAAACAAAATGTAATCGACATTTTTATGGTTGCGGATTACCGTGTTATTTTTGGAGTACTGGTGCTTTTATTTTATCGACGCAATCGCAGATTTAATTTATCACAATTAAATGAATAAAGCAACCATTTTAAATAAGTATATCAATCATGGATTGAATATTTTATTCAACAGAAAAACTATTACATATCCGTTGAAAAAGTCGATCTTTTACGACTGGCGTAATCTCGAGGACTGACTCAGAAGCCGTACCGCGGGGATTTCGTTTCGATGAATATGTATTTTTCATCTACTAATATATATACTTTACATGTATTTTAATTTATACTTTCTGGAATATTATACCAGATTTTTCTAATGACGACAACGAATTCGCATGAGTGCAATATATATAAAAACTAAATATAATCGGGCAGTTGATCACACTTTATTATGTCCGCGGATTGGCGTGGTATTTTAGATAGGTAATGAGTTTATTTTGTCATGAGTCGCCGCAACCGCGAGTTACCTTGAACACAAATGACTTAAAATAGAGAAACATCTTGAATTATTATAGTTATTACAAGACAGAAAAATTTATTATAACACGAAAAAGCCGGCCCCCCAGTTTAAGAACCACTGATCTAACCTATTTATGAAACGATGAAGATCGGCCAACGTCGTATAGATACCACCGAATATAGGTGATTGAAATTGGACATGAAAGTATTTTCAAACGACGACTGGCAAAGCGAGGCGACATCTCGTAATACTGGAATATATTCAACGGTCTTTCGCTGCAAACTACACAAAACTTTCAGTTCTTTAAACGCCTTACGGTGCTGCGCATGGTACCTTTGGCGCAATTAGATTTTGCTTATGCTTCAACTTCTGGTTGTGCATAATGGTACCCGAAAGTTTCAGTAATCTAGTAGGACGCTTTGCACGAAAGTTCCAAATCACCTCGAAGTATAGGAGAAAGACTTGCACGCGTTGCGCAAACAGTCAAAACACTCACACACACTCCGCTATGAAGATATTTCAGATTTGTGTTGGAATTGCAGTTTTGAGTTCACCGATTGTTCGAGAATGTTATGATAAACGTTTTTCTCCGAATATCACCACAGATGAAAATCTGATGTGTAAGTCCAATGAATGAGGTACTCACTCAGTCGACGTCACACTTCTCGGTTCTCGCTGACCAACTTTTTCTGAAATCGCTCTCTTATCCAGTCGATGGAGTGATTTGATATGTGGAGGATCGCCCTGCCTTGCTTAAACCACTCCTCTACGTCGCCCAAATGATGCCCAGCACTTTCTCAGCACCGTCGCGTAATTATTCAACGCTTCATTTGCGTTTTCAGACCAATATGAACCAGCTATGTAATGTTTGAAAATGGCATCCCAATGCTGCGCAATATACTGAGTCAAAGGGTTCTCTGTAGGCCTTTTTTTGGAGGTGTTGTACCCAGATAATCAATTTTTTGCCATTGACATACCCAGGCAGCAGAAAGTGCACTTCGGTAGAAAACTGAGTTGAGGATTGAATATTCTGCTCAGAGGAAACAAATCAGTCTTCTATACCCAAGAGGTGATTTGGAACATTATCTTGTGAGAACATGACTTTTGTGCAAAAAGCCATAGATTTCTGAAATTATTGGGTATAATCATACACAAACAAAATCAAAAATTTTCCTTCATTTTCACAGAAGTAATTGGGAAATTTCTGGGATCCGTTTTTTGCGGTCACTCTATAATTCCATACCTGTAACCATATATGCTTCAAACAGAAATATATTAAGCATATTCCAGTCGTAGTTCGCTATTTTTACCTGAAATTGGTAAGAAGATAAAATTTCAGAATTTAAATCTCTATCTGGTAGGAGCTCTGCATCCAACGTGCCATAAATACTTTGCCCCATTTTCTCAGTCATTTTTTATATTTATACTGACCGAACTGAAAATGATTCCGCAATTTCGTTAATATTGAGATTGAAATGCTTTTTGCAGCATTGCAATGGTTGGTTTCTCTTCTTATTACTTGACTAGCAAAGGATTATTGGAGGTTTTAAAAGTTTATACAAATCTCGAGACTGATATCCTACTCGTGTCCAGCATACGAACTTTACTTGAAATTTATCCTTGACCCGGCTCACCTACTTCTATAAAATTGCTCTGATTTTGGGAAAGAAAATGTACACCGTGGAATCGTAGTTGTTGCAAATATTTAGAGGTGAAGCTAAAAATTTATACTTCTTGAATCCGGGAACGCAAAACCGACGTAACAATGTTTAAAAAGATGTTTGTGAATTTCACTAGAAATGTCTCTCGTGTATAGGGCTATATAATGATGTTCACACTGCTGTCAGGCCCAACATGGAAAAGTGATTTTATCTGCTGACAAATATTTTTAGTCTGAATAAACAATAATTTCGTGTTTTTTCAAAGCTGTTAAATACCAGTAGCGGAGATATTTTTAATACGATTTACAGCTAGTTTTGATGTCCGGTATCTATCTACCTGTAAAAGTTGAACTAAACCTTGAAATCAAATCAAGGTTTGTCCGATCCGTAATGTCCCAGGTTTTGTTTCAAATATATGGTAGGCTGCTTATACTCGAACCAGGTACTAGAAGTTTAGAACCCATGTATTGCAGCCCAGCAATGTACTATCATCGATATAGTATGACAGTCACGATATACTTGCAGTCCTCACTTGGCTGTGCCCCGCAAGCTGGAGTCGCTCGCAAGAGAAGCGCGAAACGTAATGTGCGTCTGAATTTTGTACCGGTATGTGAGATTGCGGTCGCGGTAATGTTAGGATAGGATTTATATATTTATCCTGGGGGAGAGTAAAGCCGATAAGACGGCTTAATCATATGTCGAACCACAGCCTCTCGTCCGGTTACCAGTCCAGGTCGGGTATGGGATTAGTTAGCCGGTTATTTGTTTTCGGAAGCATGGGCTTGATGGTGGAGGAAGACGTAACCGACCAGCGGTTACGTGAACCACCCTACGGCGGCGAGGAGTCTAGCAATCCTCTCGCGCATGATCATCCACGCTTGGGATTCGAACTTGCGATCCCACGAAGGGTAATCAGAGATGCGGTGGCGAGCGTATTCCTAACGCTAAGCACGATGCGCCACACCTATCTTTTTTATTAAACATTACCTGGATCACATCGGCGTGCACTGCGCTCATTATTAATACGATTCGTTTTCTATGGGGGTGTAAAATACACAACTCCACTGGGCACATGACTCCGTAACCGAGACACTTGTGGCGGCTTAGAGGCCTGGAATCCTCTTGCACTTGATATGTAAATCCTATCCTCCTATATCAGCGCATTCCTCACACTTCGTACCACGGCACTCACCACAAGTTAATCTTGAACCCAACAAGGCATGATAAAAAAAACGCTTTATCTAAAAATAGTTGGATGTGATCAGATGTCAACTGTATCCTCGCCTTTGCGAATTTACACACATTTCATAGAAAATGTAGAAATTTTATTGAAAATTAGGTCTTCACGCAATATCATACATAATATTATCGACCTAGTTTTACATCAGAACTACCACGAAAGAAAATTGTTACAAAGTGTGAAATAACTATGCTACCAACCAACCATAATCCTTGGATCACAAGATATCATACATTGCGCAATAAATCGATTATGGAAAGCAGTATTAAAATTAGTGAACCTGTGCACGTGAAACGAATGAAATTTTCTGTGAAGATTTACATAAAAAATGAAGAAAATATCAAATAAATCGCTGAAACAAAACAGAAATAACTAGTAACTGCACTGCGCTTGTAAAGTGTTAGCTTCGCACAGGATTTTTAAACCATTGTATGTGATACGTCATCATTGAAGTTGAGCAATGGATGTTATTGACAACCAATCCAATCATTGTATTTTGTATAAATAGCTGTTTATTAGGAAGCAGTAATGTACCAAAATTAGCTTGTTTAGGATAAGCTACTTATTACTAATTATCAAATTTCGGACAAACTGACAAACAAAAGCAATATCTCTAACTAAAGAGAAACAATAATCACCAATTATTTTAACATTATGAAAGTCTGTAAAATGACCTTTGGGATGGATGATCATTCAATTAGTCACTCCAGTTAAACTATATTTTTCTCCTAATAGGAACAAGGCAAGTTCTCATCCCAAACATATAATGAGATAGGAGTGTGAATAGCACTTAATAATTAATTAAATGAGTGATTTCGCTGCCATGGCAAGCATCCTCATTTGTTTTATGACTGGAGTATTAGATGCATCCGTCGGTGATGACACAAGCGTAGCAACATGAGCTTCTAAATTCTTGACAAGTGCCTCCAGGACACCTTGCATATGTTCTTGCGTAACTTGATGCGATGAATCCAAATTCATGACAGCTTCTTGAAGATATCTAAAGAGAATTTGAGTTTAATTATAATTATTTATATCAGGGGTGTGCAACCTTTAAAACAGGAGGGCCAGATACAAATACCTGCATAAAACTGCAGGCCGCACCTTTATTTGATATAGGCTTTCTAGTAGTTGCAGACTTGCAGGCACAACAATTTTTGTTATTGATCGTAGGACATGCGTTGTACGCATCGCACAAGCTAGCTGTTGGGGCATTGTAGCGCCATATGCATAGATAATAGTTTGGACTCAGTCATAGGCTTCGCAACGCGGAGGAATTGGATCACTCGCACGCAAAAGATTAAACTATAATAAAAACTGCTTTTGTGGGCCACACACCATTCAAAATTGGCACTTCTACGCGGGCCGAAAAAATTTTGTGTGTGGTCCGCATTAGGCCCGCCGGTCGCATTGTATACCCCTGATTTACAATACAGCAGTGGTTCCTAACTTTTCTTGAAATTTTCCTCCCTCTGCCCATTTTGAGACTTTTAACACCCCCTTAAAGTACACAAATACTCCAATTCCGTTTACAGTTCAATCATCAGCGGAACATTCACCGGTGAATAATATGCGCAACTTGCACTCAGCCTCGATTAGTTTATATCAGCGTCAACATAAATATGTATTTCAACAATACTGAAAAACCCAATATTACTAATACTCAAACACTTATGAAGAAAAATTACCTTCCCCAAACCAGTAAATTTTGCGGTTGGGAAACGTTGCAGTAGAACGACTTTCATACTATTCGCATAACTTGAATATCATGCAATCTAGCTGATCAGATACAACATGACCATAAAACAATTCTAGTGCTCCTACTTGATTGAAATATTCTCGAATAAACTTACTATTCTATTGCCTACATCTTGTATTTGTATCCTATTTTATATATTTTTTGTCTGAAATTGAAATCACTTACTTCATCTTAGTTGTCGTGTTGCGTCCAAGATCACATGATAATTGTTGAATTAGAGACAATAATATTGGTTGATGAAGTGGACATGGAACAGTTCCAAACACTATTGCAGGATCAACAGTTTCACATACGTACATTACCAAAGCAAGATCAGAGGCTGTCAATGCCTATAGTTGAATGTAAATGAATATGAATCGTCCCAATTAAATAAAAATGTAAAACAGAACAAGAGAGCGATGTTCAAATATAAGGACACAAAGTAGTTCCGGAATGCAGTTTGTCACAGAGCCTACCGGTACCATACCGGTACAAAAGAGCGCAATCTTTAAATTTGAGGACGTCATCTCACACAAAAATAAATTGATTCCCTTATAGGCCACGGTAATTTTTGAATAATATAAAAGCAATATTCGAAGCAATTGGTCCAGTAGTTAATGAAAAAAGCGATTTTTCCATACGGTCGCAACAAGAAGAAAAACTTAATAACAAAACGATCCACTTCGTGTTATATAATGCAATGTTCTATACTCTCTAGTCAGCTATGGTAGCATTATATGTGATGCAAGGGTCTTGCTGCACACCAGCAAAAATGTATTTCTGTAATAGTTGTTAGGTGACCGAGGTCTTACTAAAGCATCCCTTCAAGTTACAATACTGGCATTTGAATCAACCAGATCAAAGCCATAAATAAAGGATAGGTATTTATTCAGTTCTGTGCAACCCCAATTGATAGTTATAAAAACCTCAATTCAAAGTATGATACTCAATATCAATGTAATAAAATGGGCGCATGTTCTCTAAACAACGTAAGTTCTATTTCTATACTTCTATTTGGCGTGGTACAACCAATTTTGCATATGTTATTCCTAACCCCTACCTGGCTCCGTCATCCAAGGATTATGTCACTACGACCTCACAATCACGTCAAAGAGCTTGCCAAAGTATACCTACGATCACCCGAATGGGCATCTTTGCCAACGATAACAAACTCACTTACGTCAGCGATCTCTCTCATATCGGGTGATCGTCTGCGAGTCTTGGATAACAGTTAGTATAGTTTGGAAGGCCTTATTATGATAATGTGACTTCGAAGTGACGGAATATTTGAATGGCGTAGTCAGGTGGGGGTTAGGAACAATGTTCCCTCTAATTTTTTGTAGTATATGTGCGCAGAAATTTTGGTGTGTGCGCACTTTTTTGGAAATGACTAACATTTGTGCAAAAACCAATTCAGAAATTTTGGCGTTCTAACCGGGTAATGGGTGGGCCAACAACAAACTTTCTCAAGCTGCCATTCAAGAACATTGTTGCATTACATCGAAACACGTCTGTGCGCAGTAGGGATGGGACGAGTCCGGCATTACAGAGATTCGACGAATCCGAGTAATAGGTCAGGGACTCGAATCGAATCCTCCGAGTCCGTGACGTCACAATGTAAAAGTAGAAAAACACGTTTTCGACCATACTACAGCATCGCGCGCTCACAAACATACGTCGTAGCTCATATTTTTGCCTAATGGTTCCGCAGATAGCTGTTGAATCAATATAAAAATATATTTTCGTCTTTTTTGGCGGCCATAAAAGCCCATAATACAAACGTAAACGTGGGTCAATGTGCGCCTTGGCTGTGAACTGGATTTCCAGCCCACCACCTTGCGTTAATTCTGGGCGGCTATTTAGAAATTCTTACATGTCAAATAGGAAAATAAAAAGCTTTTGACTACAATGCTTTCCCATAATTTCAGATCTTTCTAGCCTTAAATTTACTATGCCGCGTGTGCAAATGGTAGAGAGATGCCACTCGTCGTCAATACAATGCTTGCAATTTAGTAGTTCATGTAAACGTTCTGAAACGCTCCATGCTTTCCATTGCTCCCTTTTTAGAGAAAAGATTGCACGTAATAAACTCGATTTAAAAGAAGTATTGGTGAGATTTCCCCTTGGGTTGAACGAGCGCATGTTTCATATTTATTTACGCAAATCGAAAACTCAAAAATATTGCGCTGACACATATTTTATTGTGTACCACATGTATACCAAAAACGATAGATAGTTTGAAGGCGACTGGCGCATCATTGTTATAAGCTATCAATAGTTTTTACCTTGCGGTATATTATCTGGATATCTGTCGTCGTTTTTATTAGGAGTGTTATAATACACACGGGTGATATTGTTACATATCGTCACGCTAATAACCGAATTGCGTAAGTCATTTTTAGCAGTTTTGAGAAAAACGTAAAAAACTTCCTAATGAAATTGCTATGCCATTGAGAGTCAATAATTTGCCATGGTTGAATTTTTTGATCGTATCCGGATTTAAGTTAATTTGTATGACGCAGTCATGTGACGTCATAATGACGCACTGTGACTTAGGCAGAAATGTGTCTATGACTAGGGGACATACGCAATTTTGCAACTTGACTACATGTACCAGTCCTGAAAACCAAACAATCCAAAAACGTAATGTAATTCTTAGTATATACGAAGTCTAATCCCCAAAATAGCTAATCTGTTTCAATTACATTATTTTTTATGTTTAAAATATATATTTCATCAATACAACACGCTCTGCACATCCACCGAAATAAGACTAAAGTTAAATATGAAGAATAAAACAGCGATGTACCCTTATATTAAAGCCAACCAAGGTGAATTGGACTCAGACAGTAAATATCACAAGCGCACGCCTTCCTATACTGTGGTATAAATTGAAATTTATAAGCGCTAAGCTAGAATCTGAGATGCAAAAACTCGAAAATCCTTGGCCGAGGTTATTTTGCCTTTGTGACGTCACAATAGTCCTGCGTTAACAGTGATAATTCATTATGACGAAACAATTGAACAAATTTGCATATTATACAAAATCTCTATTTTTATGGGTTTCGGAATTCTTAAAATAAAATCTGAGTTAACAGACAGGTGCGCAGCATTACATAAATACCTGTTTTATAAAAAACTCAAAACCGCCAGAAATGACTTACGCAATTCGATTATTAGCGTGACGATATCTAACCTTGAATTTCAACTAGTTAAGGTATGTAGTGAGATTTATAGGGGTAAAAGTACAAACATAGGCGTTAATTAGTAAAAACAGAATTGATTATAGACTCGGTAAAAACGACGTGGACTCGAAATCGAATCCGAGTCCAAAAAATGCCTGGATTCGACTCGAATCCGAGTCCGGATCCGAATCCCGGCCCATCCCTAGTGCGCAGTAAATCTATGCTTGTGCGCAGCCTCTGAAAGCTGTGTGCGCGCGCACACGCGCACACTTTAGAGGGAACACTGGTTAGGAATAACATATGCAAAAATGGTTGTGCCACACCATCTAGAAGTACTTACGTCGTGTTGTGAACATGGCCAATAAAAAGGGTAGGTCATGTCAAAAAATAAACCATCTTTCAAAGCCCTGTACCTCTTAGTGGTAGCCTGCCTAGAGAGCTGCTACAGCACAGAGCTGCTATTGTTTTTAGACATCCATAATGATAACTTGGTAACCCAAAATAATCTCATTTTAATTAGATCACTTACTCTTTGGAAAGCAGAATTCAAATTTCCTTGATGTAAAAGATTCAGAATCGCCTGCTGTTGCATTTCAAAGGTTGGTCGAAGAGGTCCAGGTGATCTTCCAGGAGTGGACGGGTGGTTGGTCTTGTCTCCTGGTATCTTTGTGCGAATTTGATGTTGTTGAATAGGCATTTCCGCCATTGTCGTTCGAATGCATTGGGTCAACAAAGCTTTTTGTTCTTTGAGAGCCAATTCATTTTGTCGTTGAAATGATTTAGACATCTCTGCTATCAAGGTTTCTTGTGCACTGGACAAAAAGCAGATTTAGATTAGAAGGGAGGTTAAAAATATTGTAATTATGAGGTCATTACGTAAGAGATTTGGCCGTAAATACGAAATTGATTTTAGTCGCTCACTTACTAAGACATCCTTAGAAAGCGAGTTAGTCATATAATATGTTATGACGAACAAAAACAACAAATTCTAATAACATTTTGCATTATTATTAAAATATGCTTAAACTTGTTCATCGCAATACCATTCAGCGGAAGCAACAAGGATAAATCTTAAACAAGAATAATATTTTTGTAGTTGTACCTTTTCATTTCCGAATTTATAAGTGTTCGCATGTCTTGTTCTACAGCTGTCGTAATTTTTGTTCGAGCATGTCCAGCTACATCTCTCAATTCAGCCGTTGCTTCTCTCGCTTGTTTTTCAGTTGACTGTAATCGATCCAAATCAACTTTTACTCGAGACTGAATTTGTTTCTCGAGCTTCAGTACAACTAGAATTGGAATCACAAAAAAAATTTTCTTTTTCATAAGTTAAGAAAAAAGGAAAAAGTTGTGGGAAAAAGTTTTGCGTGAAAAGTATAATCTAGGGTTGTAGTCCGGGTTATATCATACAAACTTTCTCTAATAATAATTTATAAGTCATTAAGCTGCTTGGAAAAGGGTTTTCAATGCACAATAGCTAAAGCAATGATAAATATTTAAAAATATATCATCACACAAGTCTTGTATAATCAAAAGATTTATTATGTGCTTGAATAACTATGGCTGGGGGCGTGGTTTGAAATCAGGAATGCCCTGACTGAAAGTCTCGTATTTTGTTATTACAAAATTTTAAGCTGAAAACTCAGAGTTTACTGTATGTACGAAGCATTAGAAAATTGTGAATGTGAAAAAATAAATAATGGTTAGAAGCCACTGCTGCTAAAATTTCTGGTAGCACCGGTTTCCGCTAATACGGTGAGCTTGGCTCCAGCTTATCAGCCCTACAAATAATTCAACCCACCTTCATCCATTCCTTTTTGAAACACTGTGGACAATTGTACGAACATATTATTGCATGATTTCTCCATCATTGGAACAACTATTTGTGTGAAGGAATCACGGAATGCGGAATGAACTTGAGATTGAATTGCACGACCTGTTGAATTCCCAATTGCTTCAACAGTTTCCTTCAAAAAATATTGGAGGCAAATAGGATTTTTTATACTGATTCCAAAACGATGCCGATAAGACATGAACATATGGCATGGCAGACTGGATATTAGACGTGCTAATTTAGCAGCAAATCATTACAGATGCATGGACTTGGTTGATTTTCTATACTAAATTCAAGTTTTATTGATATCAACGTTCTCTTTAAATGCAACAAATTCCAAACTATTTGGTTATTATCCCATTCAGACATGATTAAAGAGAGATACAAAAGTACACAATTGGGTACTCCCGTAGTGTGTGTACCAGGTTAGGGTTAGGCCATAATTTGATTCCAATTTTCCTTTTTTTAGTTCTATTACAGGTTCTGTGTTAGCCAAGTGAATATACCCCCTGCTCATAGGTTTCAGTTCCTTCACACAACTTGATGTAAAGTAGGCGAATAAAATTAGTTACCTCCAAATTGGTACACACACTCTGGAGCGCCCAATGGAGTATGGAAAGACTGTTCAGAAATATAGTTCAAGTCTATGTTTCGAACAGAATATGATTCAACGAACAAAATTTTCACAGAGAAATATCATTAATGTTAAAAGAATCTTCACTAATCTTGGTCAAAAATTTTTTGATGAAAAACATCTCAACCCCTCATTATGTTAATCGTTCAATGGTATCAAATACAACCTCACCTTTGACCTCACTAGCTTTCCCAAACTGTCTTTAAGAACTGAATCAGTTGCAGTCAACTTTTGCGCAAAAGAACTGTGAAGTTGATCTTTAAGCGGATCAAGACTTCTGCTCAAACCTTGATACAAAACATAGTATAATAAAACAAAAGAGCGATGCTCAAATATATGGACACGGAGGGCAAAACAAAATATTTTATCATAAATCCCCGAAAATCATATGCGGTGAGGTAACTTACCAGTACCGTACCTGTAGTCTGATATTTGATCGCGGGACCGCTGTAAATTAGTTACAAACAGTGTTCCCACAAGTAAAAATAATACAGCGTCATTTTGAATGAATTATCAGTTCTCATAGAATTCATAGAAAATTTAGGAATAAGTAAAGTAATAGCCTTCTAGTGAAGAATTCAATCTTTAACCACTGAAAATTTCAAAGCAATTGGTCCAGTAATCAAAGAGAAAAGTGATTTTTTCATAACGATAAAATTCTATGTCAAAGAACAACAACATAAAAACAAAACGATCCAAAGGTCCACTACGAGTCCAGTTACTCTCATAGGCAGTAAATACAAGTTTTGTAACATTAGGAAGGCTCACCAGGTAACACAGTATTTTTTACTTCATGTTTAATACTCCTTTCCATTTTACCGACAGCTTGTTCGTTCGCATACGCCATATTTGCTCGAGTTTCTGCCTGAAATTTACGCTGGGAATCTGACATGCTCTTTAGAGCTCGTTCAAGCTTTTCATCTGGTATGAAGAAGTAATTTTTGTTAACGAATGTTTATATTGTTATTTACTTGACAGACTGTTGCTGAATAACAATTGTAAATGCTGGAAGAACACATTGTGAAACTGAAAATCTTACAAAACCTTTATGACCTTAGTAATTTCACTTGATAGTTGTATAATGCATTGCCGCGGAAGTCGGACTTTGGTCAGACAAAGCGTTGCAGAAATATATTTGTGTTAATGTGCAGCAAGACTCTTAAATCACCAATAATAAAAATACTGTTTTAGCCAATAAAACTGAGGGCGCTTTATTGGAAAATGTTTTCTAGAAGGCAATCCCGAAAATTTACCCCTCTACGGGCCAAACCTAGCCCTTCGTTTGACAATATGTAGCAAATCATAATACATTACAGGTTTTTTGGAGAATTTATAGATATAGGCTATCGGCAAATATTGATATCGGCATCTGTGCCAAAAAGTGACATCGGTGAGGCTCTGCAAATAACTAGACGTCTGATACATGTTTATAAATTCAATTCTTAACAGCACTTACGTATTCGGTTCCATTGAAATTTACGAATTGTTTCTCAAAAAGTAAAAGACAAATAAAATATTACTTTGTTGTTGGTCAAACTTCTTGAGAGCAACATCAACATTTTTCATGATTTGATTTGTTTTCTTGTTAATTTCTTTTTGATGAGATTTCATCAAATCTTCTTGTTGCTTTTGCAAATTCACAATAGCCGCCACCAAATCTGCGCCCTGGTTCATAAATGATAGCAAATGAGAATTGCATAACATAATTCCAGTGCCCAGCAGTTAGAGCCTTGGACTGACATCGCAGATTACACATCTCGAGTTTAAATCCCATGCACCTCGCCCAGGTGAAATAAATTGAGTGAACTATGCGGTACCGGAAACGTTACGATTCCTCCAAACAGAAAAAGTAATTTCTCACATACAAGTGGTTGTCGATATAGGGCATGGAAAGGTGTTTATGCGCCATATAAAAAATACCAGTTGACATGACTTGACAAACCTTTTAACTAGCAAAATTCTTACAAAAAAATGTTGAGTTAATAAATACACCAGCGAATATGAAAAGCTAAACATTAATGTGCTGTACAATAATATTACATGCATAGAGGCAATTAGGGGGAATAGTATCTAAGTGTGAAATTAACATGAAAAAATGTAAATCTCTACCATTTTAGCACTATATGAAGACTGTGGTTTAATTTGGTCGTCTGCCCGTTGGTCCGCATGCAGCACTGAGTCCGGTCTCACAAGAACTTGTGATTGAGATAAATCACTCGCTCTGAGAAAATCATCTCGGGTGGTGCTCGAGTTTGTTGGCCTTTAACAACAAATATTTTAAGACATTGATGAATAGTGAAGTCAATGAGTGAAAAAAACAATAATGAAAAGCAAACTATACTTTCTGATGGAAGGTCTTGACATTGTGACGTCAGGTGCTTTTGGCCATGGTGCAGAAGACATTGGTGGCATTGAAGATGATGATTTCTTAGATGTATCTATAAAAGAGTTACTATATTTGAAAAAATGTAGGTATATTTAGACAAAAAATTTAATAAATTGTCCAATATTCGTAACACAAGTTATAAAATTTGGCATTCAAGAAGTATGTGTACCAATATGGAGATAACTAATTTTGTTCGCCTACTTTACATCAAGTTGTGTGAAGGGACGGAAGCCTATGGGCAAGGGGTATATTCACTTGGCTAACACAGACAGTCCCCGAACTCGTATAGAACTAAAATAAGGAAAATTGGAATAAAATTAAGCCCTAACCCTGGTACACCTAAAATACCTGTAAACCTTAATTTCGAAACTTCATTTACAACAAATAAACAACAAATGAAAATTGAATATAAAAAAAGTTTCGTTATGGTTTTGTTGGAACTTCGACTTGAATATCAAATTATGGTAATTACAACAGCAATGCACTTACTTGAACCTATCGATTCTGCATCAAAATCCTGAGAAACTTTAGGATGTCCTGTCATAAATAATGAATCACCACTCCCACCTACTGCACCAGCAAGTGGGCCACCAATCAGAACTCTAGCTTCTGAGGAAGACACGATCACATTTTCAATTGTAGATGCAGAAGATATAAGATCAGGAGATTTATCCTAGGTAAAAAATATTTTTTTGGTAAAATATCATTAAAAAAGTCAAATAAATTGACAATATATAAATTTGTTCAAATCCTTTCTTGTACCTTAGATTTGGACATCATGAATCGTGTGTTTTGCACATCCCCAAACGGTCCCGGTTCATTCATTGGTAACGAATGTAAAATAGAGTGGTATGATGATGTTGGCCCTAGAAAAAATGAAAATAAATGAAGCCTGAGACTGAACATGATAGTGTTGGAAAAGATATATAGAGTTATTCAAAAAAATACAGAAATCAGGAAAATTTTTAAAACTTTTGTGCAAAACGTTCCAGAAAACTGAAACATTAGAGTACAAGCATATACAAACAGAAGTTCATGTGTTTCAATTTTCTTCATTTTCGTAAAGTAATAAGAAATTGGTACTCCTGAAGTATGTGCACCAAGATGTCGCATAACCTGAACCCTAACCTGGTACACAACCTGAGTTCAGGTTGTGCGCCATCTTGGTGCGCATACTTCAGGAGGTCCAAGAAATTTATAGATTCTGTATTTTGAGTCACATTTTAAGCTGAAGCACATTTTTAAAATTCGAATACATCGGTTCGGGTCAAGTCTAACAAAAAGATTTTAATGTCGCAAGTTACAACAGAAAAGTATAAAACAGACAGAGACAAACTATGGCCGGCGAGCCAAATCCAACCCGTTGGGTTGTTCAATCTGACCTGAGTGGTGCTGCGCTGCCACAAACTAAATTTAGTTTTGGCATGAGGCTTATTGTTTCCCGCATTTGCTTTTGTGACACTGTAAATATTGTTCATAAAATGTAACTTCTTACGTCACACTTACATGGCCTGCCAGTCTGAGTGGGCAAAATTTTTGACCCTTGGTCCAATAACCTTGCCCACCACTGGTATTAAGTCTACACTCACCCATTTCAATAGAAGCCTGTGATGTGCTTAACGATACAAGCGGTGTTGTTGATTGTATTTTTGGTGATTCCGATTCTGGCGATTTGAACAACATACCCTTGACATTACCAGAAGCATTAACACTAGATGGAAATGTTGGGGGTGGAGGCGTAATTGATGATGAAGTTGGCAAGAGTGGAGACTTTTGGTGGGTTGATTCTAAAATTAAAAATATCAACTATAGTCTCTAGCTAGCGTCAACAGACTTCAGTTCAGACTATTAAACAAATATAATCTGACCTTGCATAGATTTATTTATTTCTGATCCGAACAAGGAAGGATGATCAACACTGAATGGTGTAACATGAGTGAATGTACTGTCAACAGACACCAAATCATCAGGCTGAAACATAAATAGTCATAAATTAGGTACTAAAGTAACTGATTTCTGTCATGAATAAAATGATGTATTGAATAAAACTTCATTTCTAGATTGGGGAGGCAAACAAAAAATTATTACTTTTACTGTAGTATGGAATTGGACAACCTGAAAATTTCAGTGGTTTTGCTTTTTTTTTGTTTGTTCAATATTTAAAAAAATATATATATAATTGTGATTGCATTTTTGCATCAATTATTATGTCATTGAGTCCGAAATTATACAAACTGAAATTGAAATGATTAAGAAAAATTTATTTTAAATTTGATCTGAACACAGCACAACACCTTTTTCAGTGACGACGTGAAAGCTTCTGGAGTCAGTAACACAGGATGACTGTCAGGTTTGTCTGGGGAAGCAGAAGCTTCACCCTCACCCTGCCCCCTGTTTAACGAATCCTCCTGCATGCTATATTGCCTTCCCCCACTGGGTGAAGAGTGTGCAACTGGAAGTTCATCTGTGACATCACCAACAAGATCCATGACAGTTGTGCGGATTGGTTCATTGGTTGAAAGAGAAATGGGATCCGCGACAGACTTGGCGCTTTCTTGCATTTCATCTAAAAATCAAAATAAACAAATGTGGGGGATTCTCACTCAACTCTCTCGATATTCATCGCAGCCTGGAAGTTAGAGCAGAAGTGGGCAAGGTTTTTGGACCAGGGGCCAAACTTACTGACCCTACTTACTCAGGGTGTAATAAATTGGGTAGGCGAACTGAGAAGGTTCCAGTCCTTCCTAATAATCATAGTCCCTTAAATATCGTTGTTTGTATGCACAGAGCCTTTGTCAAACCGAAACTTGAAACTGACCTTTCTCTGTCATATCTGTTTCATCAACAGCTAATAATGTTGATTGATCACCTTCATTCGCTGTGAGAGCAGTTTTATTTTTGCTTGAATCTCCTTCCTCCTCATCTTCTTCCTCTTGTTGAGGAACTTCCATCAAGTCATCCATAGATTGTCCATTGTCGAGTGAAGGTGAAATTACAGATAATGATTCATCAACACTCACAATGTCTAAAACAGAAAAAGTATAGAAAATTAAAAAAAATTATGGATATTTGCCGGAGTGAAACTATGGGCCAAGAGTAACTGACACTATAACTAACTCTAGTGTTTCTAGTGTTAACACAAGATTAGAAGCAGTACATTTCAATACAATCAAGACATGCCGGTAGGCACCCAAGCTGATACATGAGGCGGCCCGCACTTCAGTGAATCGCTACCATCCATGCAAAATTGCACCTTTAACAACAACATACTGCAGTGGCCGGGGAACCGAAATGCCAGTTCTTTTTGAACGCTGCGTGTCTCGTGGTATCCTTTTTATGAGCAGTATACAGCGGCTAATAATTAGTCACATTCAATAAAATTCCTGAGGCTGGTTTATTGATTAGCGATATGAAAAATGGCTTGTTTGAAATTGTTTTCACTTCTGAGCGGGGTAGCTATCTTAGAATTTTAATTTTCGAGGTAGTTTACGAGGTATTGGCGACATATTGTGAAAAAACTAGAAATTTCTCAACGATCATGTTTTTTTGCTGATGCAACGGAAACGAAACACCAATCCGGACTTTCGATGAAACGCAAATTACCAGAGTGACAGCATAACCCACATGAAAAATTTCAACCAGATCGGCCCAGCATTTCAGACAATACATTACAGCTAAACAGATAGACAACACGACTGAGAATAAGAAAGATCCAAAAACAGTTAAGATGAAGTGAACTCCACATAACTAAAGTTCTTGGGAAAAAATTTGCGCATAGTATTTTTTAGCATTTTTAACTGTTAATAAAAGTAACATATAATAGGTGAAGAATCCCACCTTGTTCAGGAAAACTACATATGAATAAATATATCTAAATGTCGAAAAATCATTTGGAATCTATTTGGAATAAGTTGTTCTGCGAAATGAAAAAGAAATTTGTCTGAAACTATTATACATTGGTTACATAACTTAAGTAATAACTCACTTAGTTCATCTGAGACAGTGTTGTACGTACTCAATCCCATTGAATCATCATTTGCCAAAGTATTTGGTATGAATCGAATATCAAGGCTTTGTAAACTCCTAGCAAGAAAGAAATGAAATTTTTTAAACATACAGGCATCACCATGCTGGTGGTAAAGTTTTCTTGTTGTGGATATTCTATGTCTACTATAGTAAATGTCAGAAAGTGAGAGCTTTGACTGATGGTAAACTGTACAGTAATTGGTACTCCCATAGTGTGCGTACCAGGCTAGAGTTAGGCCCTAACTTTATTCCGATTTTTCTTATTTTAGTTCTATTACCAGTTCGGGGACTGTCTGTGTTAACCAAGTGAATATACCCCCTGCCCATAGGCTTCCGTCCCTTCACACAACTTGATGTAAAGTAGGCGAACAAAATAAGTTACCTCCATATTGGTACACACACTTCTGAAGCAACCAGTAACCAACAAAAAAAACAAGCAATATCTTACTTTGTATGAATTGACACAAGTTTAATGAGAACTCCGTTGATTCTTTTTTCAACATCATTGTTCTGTTTATCAGTGTTGTTTTCACCATCATCGTCATCTGAATTTTCATCATCAGAATCTATGTTGCACATGAATGAAAAGTAATTAATATGGAAGATCAAACAAATATATTAACAGAACAAAGGCTCTTTAAGGGTGCAGAAACACGAAAAACTTGAAAAAGGGCATTAATTTGAATATCTGATTTACAAGAGTCAGAAAAAAAGGCGATTTAAAAAGAGAAACTAACGCTGAACATTCGCTAATCACTGGAAGGGAAAATCGGAATATCAGCAGCATTCTTCTTTATGATAAAAATTTAAAATGTGTCCCATTCAGTAAAAATGAGTTTGCCATCCTTGCTATATAACACGTTTGTGTGTCAGTATTCCTTTGTCAGTTTTTTCTATTATAATTATGCGCTTATTATATTGTGACTTTGATAGCTTAACTCAGGGGTCACCAAACTTTTTTGACCGCGGGCCGGGTATGACTCAAATTGTGTTGAAACGGGCCGGATGAATATTTTTGTCAATGCAATACAATAAATTCACAAATGTTGGTAATATCGCAGAATATAGATCGAGAACATCCTAGGAAAAAAATTAACAAGATTTCTATATCTAGACAATTATCCTGAGTTTAGCTGTTATCAAAACGTTGCTGTCATGAATTAGAAATGTTACAAAATCCTCGGCAAAAAATGTACGCATCCCGTCTGCTCATAAATTTATACTACTACGGTCTGCTAAGTACCGTTACGCCGAGTTGAAATACCTCTCATAAAAACGAGCTGTAAAAACCTGCTGTAGCTTGGAATTCTATGAAATTTTGACATAATTTAGATAAAATAAACAACTATTATCTGGTATTTGATTTTTTTCATTAGCGCATAAATTTCCCAACATTCGACGCTTTTAAAAATTACGCTCCAGTTATACGTAGTGCAAATTAATGATATTGTCTATGGACACCAATAAAATGTATGTGGACGTGTGTATTTCTTTCCTAACTTGATACAATTTTTATGAAGTTCGTACAATCAGCACATCGTTAATTATTACCCACAATGAACCACTGTCAAACTATCATGAACAACTCCAGCGTTTATTTGCGACGATCTTTCGGCGGTGTCAATGACCGTTGCCACTTGCCAGAATAAAATTCTGAAATAGTCTCAATATACCATAGATGTGACGCACATCGAAAGATTAGTGATTGATATGTGTTATTTTTCCATATTTAGTTCAGTTCTTATCAAAAAAGTAATACAATCATTATGGAAAAAATTGGCCTGTCGGGCGGTACTAAAATTCCGATATCTCCGTTATTTCTTGACCGTTTATTATAAACTTGGTATTGTTTTCTATTTTTACTCAGATCTTTCCACTGGAGCAGTATTTATTTAAATCGGATGGACTTCAATTTTTTTGTAACATACCTACATGAATATCCGCATTAAAGCAGTACAAAAGTTAGTGTGGCTCTTGAAATTGGATCAGTACGCGAGGGATTACAGTACTGCACAAAATGCACATTCTACGTTTATTTTAGCACAAAAAACAAACAGTTTCGTCAAAAGCACGCGCCACGAGTGTACAAGTGTATCGCAGAAAACGTTACGTTATGGTAGCATTCAAAGTCGCAAAAACGAAGTTTTGTTTACAACCACGACTGAAAATCTGTCAGGGTGACAAAAGTGTCTGAGCGGATGCGGAAAGGCCTATTATTATGTCACTTTTTTGCATCTTGCCGATTGGCCAATGTTACGAAATAAACAAAGACGACGATGCTCGTGAAAATCTCCCTTGGAAAAAAATTTAGCCATTTTTGTGTGTTATTGCGGACCGGATAAAATGACGCCGCGGGCCGGATAAAATGACGTCGCGTAGTTTGACGTAGCACGGGCCGTAGTTTGGTGACCCCTGGCTTAACTTAAAAAATAGCTTGGGTTGAGACTTCCAGGTTTGGAAAGATTCAATTCGGAAATCGTTGATAAAATCAAATTAGTAAGATCGTACCCAGAATTGGCAACCCTAGAAGCCAATTTTACCATAGACTGAAGAAAATTTCACATAGAATTCAAGCAAGAGATAAAACTTAATTCCATAGTCATACCATGAGCTGCTTCCGCTTGTTCTCCGTTTCTATCTTCAGTTTCCTCTTCATCCATCGCAACAAGATTCTTAAATTTATATTTCTGAGCATCCACAATTGCAAAACTCAGAAGTGGTGTTGTCAAAAAATATTGCGCAATAGAATTTAATGAAGCACGACCTTGTTCAAGGTCAGTGACACAACCCATGACGTACATAACCTGATAAAACATAACATAATTTCAAATTATTTAAAATAGCCACACGTTGACTATTATCACTTATTAAATAAATAATATATTTATTGACACAGAATTTTATAAGCAATAAAAATAATTGAAGATAGGAATTTTAAAACAAATCTAAAATAAGAAGACACCATATTAGAAGTATTTTGGGTGATACAATGGTTAAAAAGGTATACTCAACTGTCTTGGCAGACATATTTTCAGTTCAAATTCTATACCTCCTATTCTACACCCAGGGTGTAATAAATTAGTTATGCTATGCAGAATTGGGAGGATTTCCGGTCTTCTTTACATATTATCCAGATATCATTAGCTGCTTGTATACAGCTGTGTCCGGAGCACCATTTAAAAACTCAATGACCCAGATTTTTTTTATTAATTCTGCTCTTATTTAATGAACGCACCAACATGGAAACAATACCTTACATGACATACATACATGACAACCTGAACTATTGTCAAGCAAGAACAAATTAATATAAATAGCAAATCAGCTAACTCTACCTTTCTGTTAATGTCTGAAACAATGAGATAATCAGAAGCTGCATGGAGACCGCATTTCAATGCAGGTAATGACGATGAAGTCACAGGAGGAGATTCGAAAGTTATAGTTTGAAGACAAGTCCATGACACAGTGCACCAGATTTTCAATTCATTGTTTTGGCTGCAACCAGTCAACATAAACCTCCAGTACAACCTGGAATAGGAACAATTAACAACATTTTGTTATACCCACGATAAACCACACCTTCCTGTGCATCTGGAATAACAAACGAATTAGCTATTCTCACATTTACCTGAATATAGGAACTGCACAAATACTGTGAATCACTATGATCAGCAATTAATATAAAAATCCAATTGCGTGTAATCCCACACATAGTAGCCGAGTGTAAATTTAAATAGCAATTGGTCACTTCCTCACATAGACAGGTTAGACCATTGGTTCTCAAACTTTCACGATCTGTGGACCCTTCCAAAAAAGAGCTTCACAACTTGTGACCACATGCTCTTCCATAAAAACACCTAGTTTCACTTTTAAACAAGTTCCCGTCAGCTATTTTATGCCACGCGCTGAAGAATTAAAAGCAGACAACCGAAAGCGATTGAATGCATGCATTACAGCCAAAGAATTAGACAGTTCACAGTCAATTTGCTTTAAATTAGTATTGTTATCGTGGATTGTTACCAGTGTGGGCCTCATTATAGCCACTGGATTATAGCCCCAGACAACCGTGGTCCCAGTTTAAGAAGCCTTGGGTTAGGCTAAGTACTGAAACCCTCATAATTATCTATCTGTAACTAGAGAAATAGCTTAAATCTTATATATAGCTTACACCAGTTGTGGTTGTTTCCTATCATCACAAAATGTGACGAGAGATACTGGCCGATCACCGTGAGGTTTCCAACGATGCAGACATCTGAAAAAGAATTCTAATTTGTCGTAAAGGTGCTTATGAGAGCAGATGATAGAAAAACGTGTTGATAATATACTACTCACGTTGGTTCTTCTGTACTCTCTATACTAACTTGCCAGAACTTCACATATCCGTCATGACTAGCGACCGCAACAACACTGCCCTCTGGTGACAATTCACAGTCAGTTATTACCTAAATATTGACAAATTTTTATTTTTTCAAATACAAAAATCTCCGATTTCGAGAAAAGTTGGCCTGCATGCTATTACTGACTTGATTTAGAATGGAGTCAATGTTAGACACACACAAATCATCGCCACATTTCAGTAAAAACTCTGTAGGATGGGATAGAATTTACATATCTATCTTGGAGAGAGGAAAGCCGATAAGATGGCTAAATAATATGTCCACGGCCTCTCGTCTGGTTACCAGTCCATGTCTAGTATGGGATTAGTTAGCCAAAGAATTGTTTCTGGAAGAATGGTTACGTGAACCACCTTACGGCGTGAGGAGCCCAGCAATCCTCTCGCACATAAATATCCCAGCATGGATTTCGAACCTGCGAACCCACACAGAGTAATCAGAGTTGCGATGGACAGGCATATTCCTAACGCTTAGTATGATGCGCCACACCACTGTGTTAATTCGACTATTATCATATAATACAACCTTATATTACACGATCAGAATAGATATATATTAGCTTGCACAGCACCCATGCTGCAATCATCCCAAGCCAGCAGCAGATACAAAATCAATGAAGCGTAAAACAATAACAATGAAAGAAGTTAACAGGCAGTGTTGCCAGAAATAGACAAAACGAAATAGTACAAATATTACAATATCAACATATTCACTCTGTTTTAACTTTTAGTTTAACAGAGGTAAAGTAGTCCATCACAAATTATAGAGACTAATCTTTCTGAAGAAGCCCCATGCTTTGTGAGCACATCAGCTAACTGATATTTTGACTGCAACCATTCTACGCCACAAATTTCCTTCTTCATAATCATTTCTTTGAGCATTCCAATTTCAATTCGAAGTCTTTTGTTGGAAACATTTTTACTGGAGTATAATGCATCTCGAAGTGAGCAATTATCTGTCATTACATAAATTGGTATATTGAATGAGTTTGCAAAATAAATTTCTGACAGCATGCTCTTAACAAATACAGCATTATCCACGGCGTCAGATAGTGAAAGTGTTTCAGCTGCCAAAGTGCTTTTGGCCACTCTACGAATCCGTTTCGATTGCCATGTTAGCAATGAGCATTTGTCATCATCTCCAACTAGAAATACTAGGTGTCCACCTTGACTACCTCCATCAATTAAATTCCCATATGCAGCATCTGCAAATACCACAATCCTGAGTGATTGGTCTTTTCCCAGATATTGATACTTCAGCTTCATTTCTCGAGCTTTCAGTTTTCTAATTATTTTATTGGCATGATGAACATCTTTCTGTTTGCCTTCTTTTAGATTTGTGGCAAGTTGGCAGACATCATAACTCACATCTGGCCGGGTTTGATTCGATGTCCAAAGCAATTGACCAACTATAGCTCTCAATGCATCCCTGTCTTTTTCATTCAACTCATTTTCATTTGAACTTGATGTAAAATTTTTAAGACTCTCAATATATGTTTCTTGATCCACTGTTATTGCTGTTTTATTTTGTTGAATATTAAGACCAAGATATTTAAAAGCCTCGTTTTTCTCACGACTAATCTGAAAAGTGGAACGTAAGCTTGTTATAAATGTATTTTCAAAATTCTGTGTTCCAGCCCAAATGATATCATCAACGTGAATTCCCATAATTCCATGCAAGTTGTTATCACTGTTTAGGTGAAATAAAGCAGAATCTCCGCATGACATTTTTGCCCCATTATTCAATATAAAATCTTTGAGCTTTTTATACCATTTCAAAGATGCATCAGCCAGTCCATAAACACACTTATTTAGTTTCCAGAGTTTGTTGGAGCCAGCTTCTTTAGGGGGAACCAGGAATATTTCACGATCCAAATTTTCGCCTTGCAGAAAGGCAGTCTTTATGTCAATGGTATTCAATTTCCATTTTTTCTGAGCGACAATTGCCAACAGCAAGCGGAGGGAATCTTTAGAACATGTTGGCGATTCTTTTAAGACACTGTCATTGTTTTCCTCAAAGCCTCTTGCCACAAGTCGTGCTTTAGGTACAACACCATCTTCTGTAGATTTTAGAGAACAGACCCATCGTACTGAAATAGTTATTTGTCCAGTGTTGTCAACCTCTTCATAAACATTATTTTCTTTCCAACTTTTTAACTCTGATAATTTTGCGTCGTCAAAGTTAAAATCTTTTGTAACCAGAACATTTTCTGTAGGTGCTTGGAGTTCTTCTTGTAGGTTTTCGACCTGCTCAAAATCAACATATCCAGTATTTCCCTTAATGCTTTCTGGTGATCGATATTTCACATTGAAAGAATTTTTATATTTTCCAGTTGCTTTTCCAGCTCGACTTATAATTTCCACTTCATAATCCATACCATCATGCGAATATGTGACAATTTTACCTCTTGCTAAGTGACATGAAATATCACTGTCATCGTCCCTGTTTGTAACATTCGTATTTGAATCATCTCCACTGACGTCACTAACATCTGCTTGAGCAGTTTGTGATATTGGAGCCTTATTTTTGTCATTGGAATTATCAGGCAAAATAGTCATCTCGGTAGGTTCCGCCACATGTTGGACTCTGCAAGAATGCACTTTCACACATTGGCCTCCATGCCGAATAAAGATTAAAGGCCCATCTTGACCAATTACACGTCCAGGTCCTTTCCATTTCTGTTGTTCATCTCTTTTATAATACACATACTCTCCCTTTGTGAAGGCATCAACCGTCTCTCTCGTTTGTTTTCGTAGTGCCCTTCGAATCTTTTCAGATGATTCCGACTCAATAAATGCTTTCCGAGCAATATGAAGAGCCAATATGTTTTTTGCCACATACATGCTTGTACTTGTTCCTTCTAGTGCTGGAAGATTTTCATGAATAACAGATGGTAGTCTGATGCTTCTACCGAAAACAAGTTGATTGGGGCTAAATCCTTTAGTATTGATAAGACTATTTTTAGCACTAAGTGCCCAAGCCAGAGCTGTTTCCCAATTACAATTATTTTCATCTCTCACCTTGAGAAGAATTTCAGAAAGAATTCTGTTATGACGCTCGCACAGTCCATTGCTCCATGGAGAATATGCCGGAGTAGTAGAAATTTTGATGCCAAAATTCTCACACATATCATGAAATTCAGCAGAATCAAATTCTCCACCATTATCTGAAAGTACTCGGTTTGGTGCTCCGAATATGCTAATCCAGTGTTGCATGAATTTTTCAACAATCGTGGAAGTCTTTTTATTATGAATGACAACAGCGCTGCTGTAACGAGTAAATTCGTCTACAATATGGAGGTACCACACATTTTGTTCTAACTGATGGAGATCCAATGCTACAGTCTGATTGAAATCCGTAGCCCAAGATAAGCCAACCACAGGACGTGGACAAGGCCTTTTATATTTGGTGCATATTTCACATCTATCAACTGTTTCATCTATAATCTGACTATATTCAGGACGATATTTTCCAGTATTAGTTATCAATCTTTTCATATTTTCTTTCGATGCATGCCCAAATTGTTTGTGAATTTTCAATATATCATTTTTGCTGTAACTTTTTGACCCGTTTTCTGATAATAAAATTTCAGTTTTGTGACCTTTTGAACGCCTTTTCCTAGGCAGTATTTTGACTGTGTAGTGGCCATTATTTGATAAATGGAGTGCAATTTCCTGTCCCAACATCATAGCCGTATCATTCTTCATATTCAGGTGAGTTTCTGCTCTCTTCAGAGATCTTTTACTCATCAGCAATGGAAGATGGGTGTCTATGATTTCCACTTCCAATTCCAGAATTTTACGGCCAATTTGAATGGGAATTACTACTCTTTTAATAGCATTAACAGTGCGGCCATCTCCAAATTTAAAGGTTCGACTACTGGGAAATATCTTGATGTTTTCGCGCATCTCAGGCTCCAAAAGTTCAATGTATTTCTCAAACCAGGTTTTTCCTGCCACAGTTTTTGTGCATGCGGTATCAACTATAGCATATTCAGCATTTTCTGAAATGAAGATTTCTTGACAGTTTTCATTGGTCATTAATGCCATTTGCACATTTTCACATTCTTCATCATCCGAGTCATCAGCACAGAAAACTTCCCGATTTTGATGAGGGCATTTGCGAGCCCAGTGCATTTTTGAGTCGCAGATGGAACATCTTGATATATTGCCATTTCTGTCAATTGGATTCATGTTTTGATCAAAATCCTTTTTACTTTTCACCTGATAATCAGATTTCCTGGTAAACTTATTACCGGTATTCCCAGTATATCTTCTTCTTGAAGTTACCGGTATCGGTAGTTCAGTTGAAGCTGCACCTTGTGACACAAATGCATCATTTGTTTGTGATAAAGACAACAAACTTCCTCCGGTGCTACCGGTACAATTATGTTTTGAAAAAATTCTTTTTAATCCAGATTTCATTGACTCATATTTTAAATCACTGCCAACTGTCAATACAAGCTGTTTTTGTTCTTCAGTTAATAGTGCACCATCCATAATTCGGAATGCCAAAACTGCATCAGGCAATTTCATATCAAACTTTACCAAATTAGAATTCAAATGCTCAAATTCTAATATATAATCAGCCATTGCTAGACCGGCTGGCCTAGTGTAGGAATTAAATGCAGTATATGCATCATAGGCTAAATCAGTCTTCTCTGATTTGAAAGCAACATCCAATTTTTCAATAAGTAGGCTTAGACCATCATCCACATTCAGTTCATCCGCTGTTAGATCAGAAACAGCCTTTTCAGCTTTAGAATTGCCATCTAAAGACAAAAGTCGCACCAAAATTCCTTGTTTTTTCACCGGTATCTCAGTCACCGCTTTCCACATGTCCAGTTTATTTACCCACTCCATGTAGGTCAAATCTTCACCAAACTTTGGTGGTTGAAGTTGTTTTGCAGTCATTTTCCTCTGCTACCAATGTTAATTCGACTATTATCATATAATACAACCTTATATTACACGATCAGAATAGATATATATTAGCTTGCACAGCACCCATGCTGCAATCATCCCAAGCCAGCAGCAGATACAAAATCAATGAAGCGTAAAACAATAACAATGAAAGAAGTTAACAGGCAGTGTTGCCAGAAATAGACAAAACGAAATAGTACAAATATTACAATATCAACACACTGCGCCAGTCTATATAGCTACTGTAATTCAATTTTGAAAGGAAAATACTAAAATATCAAGTTATTATTCTCTCTTACATCATCATGTCCCTTTATTGTCATAAATGTTGATGACAATTTTGATCTGTCAGTTTCATTTTCATCATCGTGAGCTATTTCAAATGCACAATTAATGTCCCATATTTCAACCTGAATAGAATTGAATATTAGTATACAAATATAATAAGATTAAAGGTTACTTACAAATGAGAATGAAAATCATCTATATTATGCATGATATTATTTTAGATTTGTTTTGATTTCGAAGTTTGCACAATTTTGTTTGTAACATTTAAAAATGCTAAAATCTAATTATAAACTTGGCCATATATCATTATATCACTAGTCAATATATTATAGAATTTTGAAAAAGCCATTCCAATAAAAAAAAATTTTATTTGTGATTTTGGGGTACTTTGGTGAATATTGCTTCAAACTATAGCACCTATTTCTTTGGAGATATTCAAAAAAAATTTGAAATTTCAATTTTTATTATTTTGCCTTAAAACCCTCAATATCATCAATATGAGCAAGAAATCAACACTAAACTCACAATATTTCCATGAGTGACAACAAGAAGTCTCCTCTGATTTAGTGGATCAGCCTCCGTGTCATCATCTAATTTCAATAATTCTTCTTCCGGATTAGTGCCATCTATTTCACAATGCATGTATGTTAACCATACTAATCTGTGATACGGGCTAGCACTCGGATCTGAAGACTTCACATGAAGTTTTTTCGTAGACCTAAATATTATTAGTAATAGAAATTATAACTATCAGTAGAGATTGCACAAGACTAACTCCCAATCCTTTCTCAATGCATTTGTACTAGTGTATGCATATAATGCAAGGATGCTGTGGCAAGAATAAAAATACCATGCTGAGTCCTGCTGCACACTAACACAAATTTATTTCTGTAATGTTTCGTCTGACCAAAATCAGACTTCCTCACACCTGAGGAAGTCTGATTTTGGTCAGGCGAAACGTTACAGAAATTGCTTGATATTCAAGCACTTATTGTTGACATACATAGTGCTGTCCCCATTTTGTGATAGTTGCCAAATTATAAAATTTCCTTCTTCATCAACTGCTGATATGAGAGAAGATGTCGGATGAGCAAAAGCAACATCGCACACTGGAGCAGTAAATCCACGTAGTAACAAACGATCCGATGTGTTTTTCCGACTAATGACACGAACTGCATATGATCGACCTAAACAATTTTCAAAATTTCAATATACGAATAAAATTCAAATTACATCAGAGTCTCACAAATTCATAAACATATAATGAAAACATACTTTTAATAGCATATGCTGTATAGTCGTTTGTTACGGATACCAATGTTCCAGGATAATATTTGTGTTCCCATTCAAACTTTGTGATTGGACTAATTCTGACCTGAAAAAAATCAATGATAATCAAAAAATATGATAAATAATATCACAGGGAGCAAGATTGCAGATAATAACTAAACTTCGCACCTTGTCACTTCCAGAGGTATCTGCTTCCATATCGGCATTTCCGCTTGTTATTATTGAGACTTGATCACCATATATGGAAACGCATTCACCATCTTTTACTTGGGACAGATCACTAAATGATATACAAATGAAATATATTTATATATGGATAAAATTGCGTATTCTCATGTCAGAACAGAATGGCAGTGATAGAATACTAAATTTGATATTTTTTTAGACACATGTATTGAAATTCAACTCGTTTGGAAACTGACTTGAAAAGCATACTACAATATTTAATATTCATACCTAATGGCGTACATTTTTTCAGAATATGATATTTACACATTAAAATTTCCAGTTATACAGAACTGCAAAAAGACTATCATATTATAAAACTATATAAAACATTAATATGCCATGCAAAATCAATTTTAAATGGTTTAATCAAATATACCAAAGTCAAAGCACTGAATCCAGCAATTAGGAATCAATACAATTAGGCAATATCAAAAGGAAGCTGCATTAAGTAGGTTTTCCTTGAAGTAGATAACGAGCCATATGTAGGATTTCGTATGAATGATTTAATAATGTTCCTGTAAATTTATCATGATGTGATTGAAACACAAGTGCCCTTATGTGGGTAGTGTGTGTACCAGGTTAGGGTTACACCATACTTTTAGTCCGATTTTGCTTATTTTAGTTCTATTAAGAGTTCGGGGACTGTCTGTGTTAGCCAAGTGAATATACCCCCTGCCCATAAGCTCTAGTCCCTCTACACAACTTGATGTAATCAGGCAAACAAAATTAGTTACCTCCATATTGGTACACACACTTCTGGAGTGCACTTATGTGGATATATCAAAATAGAAAATGAAACTGTATATACTACAATTGTCATTTAAATGGAATGACTATACATATATATATATAAAATAGAACTATATTTTCTCAGTCTTACTTACATTCTTTGAGAACCACCCACATCCAATGATCCGGAAGGTTCTTCTTCCACAGCATCCTGTAATAACAAATATCTGTGAGAATATTCAATCATTAAGTTGTTCAATTCTCAAAATCAAATCCCATATTACAGATATATAACATGAGCAATTTATTTGATTATAACATACTTAGATATGACTAAAATAAATTTTATTATTTTGAGTATTGCCACTTTACCTTCTTTGAATCGACTTCAGAATTTTCTGTTTTAGGTGAGGGTTCTGATTCTTGAATTTCAGAATCTGAAAACAGATATAGTTATGCTGCAGTTTTCTCAATTGCATTTTGTAAGAGGACTTGTGTTACACTTATAAAAAATTATATAGCCTATTTATGTGAAGCATGCCATGATATTAATGTAGCTTACATTGAAACTAGTGACACATACATTTTTTGAAATAAGGAAACCAGAGTTTAGCACAAAATTTTTTTTTAAAACTTTGAATTGCATCACTGGCTATATTTAATCTTATTAAATACTGACCTCCCGAATTTCCATTAATTTTCAACATTCCTTTCAGTTGGTTAGTGAGAACATCTGCAGATTCCTCCTCTTTTCCATTTGAAAGATCCATTAATTAATTTGTTATTATTTTGTTTGAACTGCTCAATTCAAGATTCAAATAATGTCAAGGAATAGATTTAATCAAGGCAATGTATGTAAGTAAGATGATGATCCAAATATATATTGATATATCAGCAGTTATTAAAAAGAAGCATTTTACTCGGCTTCGAAAAGTCACTGATTATTGCATTACAAAAATAGCAAACATGTTTTTCAACATGCACACATGGATGTATCACAATGTTAGCTATTTTGCAAGAATTAATAGTGAAATTCTCATATGTAATTGACTGAGTGTAATTTGTTTGAGAAATGAAGTTCAGTTTATATATTCAAGATAGCAGCTAAGTAATTAATTAGCTTACAAAATTCCCTGGAAAAAATTGAATATGTGACTGAACAAATGCAGAGATACCCATACCTACACAACTCTTCTCTGAGGAAAGTTAAAAGATTATTGAAACCTCTGCATGCGACCAATTTTAAACCATTACTCCATGATGGAGCAAAACAATGGTTTGTAAAGTATGAAATCAAGAGATAATTCGCCACATTAGTGGAATCAAATTAGCTTGCTCAAGTCACATTTTTGTGTCTGTCCATAATGACAGAAGACCAAAACAATTTATTTTTAAAAAAATGGCAATGTTATAAAATAATTCGTTTTTGATAAGTTTCGAATGATTATGTATCACTTCAGCACTTGGCAGTGAGTAGGCACTAAGGTAGACCCCAAACTTTCTTTCCAGGGCAATAGACTTTAATCAAAACTGATCTGTTTGAATTAAACATTTGCAGAGGAAGCGTCAGCAGCTTCAACAAAGCTTTCTTGAGGGACTGCAGCTATGGGGTAACATACCAAATGCTTTTTTAAAGTCAATGTGGAACATTATTATCTGTACATTATTTGTATTTACAGTTTAAATACATATAAGACACACACATTATATATGTGGTACTGACTCGATTATGATGAAATCCATCTTCCATCTGGAATTATTATTTTTTTCTGCTTTATACACATGAAGCAATGTCAACAACTTTTTTTTGCAATCCATGATACCAGTACAGCCGTACCCTATTTTCCATTCACAATTGAAAGACAAAACTGCACAGCTACACAAGATAATATTGGGGTCTAGTATAGTTTATTACCACAAGTACTTCCAGTGAGCGGGCCTTATAACGTCATTGTGACGACGTAGTGACGTAATTTTTGGATGTGGATGACATAGTCAGGTGGGGGTTAGGAATGACATACGCAAAAATTGTTGGGACAGGTCAACTAGAAGTAGGCTACAGAAGTACGTGAGGTACTAAATTATACCAGACCCATTAATTACTACAGTACTAGTGGTGTCACACATATTCTTGCTTATTTCGGCTATTTGGAGTAAACACACAGACACACTTCTACTGAACATCAGTACCAGTAATCCAGAATGTCAGAGTTCATAAGTAATTACAAAACATAGTTCTTTATTTGTATACATGTCTGCATGTACAAGTGCTACCAAACATTGATGTGATTTTTATATCAGTATACAGGTATATGGTTGGTTATTTATGTTTGAAAAAGAGATTGTAACTTCGGTTTCCCAGTAATAAAATCGGTTTCTTGCTGTCTTTCAGTCTTTGGAGTAGGCCTATGGCTGTATGGGTATGGCAATGGCCCTACTGCCCTATGCGCAGTACACATTACAGCATTATGAAAAAATAATTTAATTACATATCACAAATTACAGAATTACAAAAACAGATATCGGCTTGTTTTAGTTGACGGGTCCTGTCACCTAGTCAGCAATAACTTGTAGCTGAATTGTAGCAGCAAATATCTGAATATAGCAATGGAATGAGCCAATATCCGAATATTACGGTACACATTTAACCTAATTCCAAAATTCTGTAAATGAACACAATCGCACAAAGAAAATATAACACAAAATACGGGAATGACTTAGGAATGAATATTACAATATTAAACATATACCGGTACTTAATTAAACACAATCAAATAAAAGAAACTAAGAACTGAAGAAAGTACAACAAAAAATGCAGAACAAAACACGAGATAGACTACCCAAATGAGTATTGCGACCACCCTTTTCTTGAATCAGGCCTGCAGGCTAGATATGGAAATAAACGAAGTAACTCGGAACATATAAACAATGACACAAGCCTACCTGTATTTAGGTATTCAGGTAATCATATTGCAGTATTGACAGACGCAAAATTGACAAACGACTGAACGAACGAAAAATCCGTTGTCTGCGCCGGTTTTATGTTTAACCGAAGGCACGAGATTGACATCTTGTGGGTGCTCATGAAGAACAACACTACTTTCGTAACAACGTTAAGAACAGGCAGTTGTTCAGATTGTAGATGAATGCGAATATTACAGTATAATAAGATTTTCATATTTATCTCGCGAAGAAGAATATCGATAAGAAGACTCAAGCATATGGAAAACCACTGCCCCAAGTCCGGTTACCAGTTCATGTCGGGTGTAGGAATAGTTGACCAGTTATTAGTTTCAGATGCGTGTACTTGATGGTGCAGGAACCCGTAACCTATCAGTGGTTACCGGTACGCGAACCACGTTTTTTTTATTTATTGAATAGGATATACCTGTACATATTCATCCCGGGCGAGAGGAAACCCAGTAAAACAGCTGATATAAATTTGTTGTCGGTAGATTGGAAGTTTTTACGGCGTATAATTATAATGTGGGGATTGTACCGTTCGAATAGGTTTTCTAGAAGAAAATTTATATGAGAGCGATGTTAATAATCCAGGACAGGGTGGTCCAAACCCAGGCCCGCGGGTTCACAAGTGACCCACCTCTTCATTATCTGTGGCCCGCGTCGCAAGGAAAAACAAAAAATCACACTCATAAAAATAACCAGAAAAACTTTTAGCATATTGTTACATCACTAATGTTACTGAATTGACTAGTGTTATGGCTAGCTGAGGCAACTATCGAAGTTGTATAGTTTGCTCGGCTAGTGTATATTGTAGACTGGCTTCCTTTTTTGTCGGGAATGTATGCTAACAAAATAGGCTTCATAAAACACTAAAAATCAAACGAGGAACCTAATAGTCTTGGTTGGTTATGTCTGATAACTAGGTATTAATGTAATGGCCGAACAATATAATTCTAGCCGGGTGTTTTTTCGCAACCAACCTAAACAGTATTACAAAATTTGCTGCCCATATGTTTGCCCAGAAAATTTGCTAATTACCCTTCTGTATCTCAAATTTGGTAAAATTCGACAATCAATCAATCTGCAGTCATTAGTGAGTTATTTTGGAAACATCGGTTTGAAAAGAAAGATGACTAATTCAAACAAACAACTAAAACGTAAAACTTTCTTTGTCGTGAGTTTGAAATCTTACACTAAATGTAGATATAGTAAGATTTTTGCACGTTTTATTGAGTTTTTTGGTGGATTTTACATGTTCTAGTTTGATAAATGACAAATAATAAATATTGTGTTTGGACAATGAAAATGTTTGTTTTGTAGCCCATTGCACTGTTTACCTATTCTTGGCACTATTGTGGCCCGCGAACAATACAAAAAGAATAATGTGGCCCGCGAGGCCGACATCCTTGAACTACCCTGATCTAAGAAAATGGTCCAAACATGATTCGCTTCAATATTGGCAGACAAAAATCTTTAATCCGAATCCCATTCTTTAGGCCAAATATTTTAATTAAATTTAGCTTTGAGAATTATATCTCGCTTTATTCCTTGTCTTTATCATATTCGATATATTTCACATGTATTTTAGCATCATCCTGCCACGCAGATAACTTCATATTCATAAAAAATATGTATGCTTGTAATACGTGCGACAATCAGTGCACACATGACTGCTTCGAGTGCACAGAATGTGAGACATCCATTTGGCACCAAAACTTTGAATGGAGTGGACAATGATTACAATTCTGATTATAGAAATTGTGCATTCTATGGTGGTGAATACAATGCCAATCTCGCTTTACAGCGAATCGCGACATATGCTGCATCTCACGCGATGGCTGCAGCACAATCGCAATTTATATGGTAACAAGAGAGTATCTTAATTGAAACCTACAGAGTGTTTATTTTTGCCTCGAGGTTCCTGAAATCTTTGTTGGCGCCAAAAATGCCACATCCGTGCAAATATTACAACCTAATGAATTGAATTAATCAGTACAAGACGATGAGAATGGCCACTGGTGGAACTGGAACTGGTTTTACAGAGCTATCGCCTTGGGTATAGCCCAGTGGTTCTCAACCCGGGGCCGGGGGCTCCCCAATGGGGCCACAAAGCAGTTCAAGGGGGGCCACGACACATGGCTGATAATTGAAAAAAAAGCGACTTTGTTTGCATACTTTCCGTTGAAAATAAAATTCCCTGTTCAGCGTTCACCACTGTTTCATTGCCTGAATAGGTTATTTGAGATCGCGGGGTCCATTGTATTCATTTTCTTGTGCATGAATTGTTTGATCATAATGGAATTTGGAATCTACCAGTCAAAATAGTTCCCCGGTAGGCCGTCTAACCTGTAGTTTTACTAGACTGCGAGATAACCTTCGCTATTGTATTATAGACGCAAAAACCCACTTGTAAATTCCTAATCCCCAAAATACGAAATGAAACGAACCACTGGTATAGCCTATATAGGAAAGGAATTTCACATGAATATATATATAAGACTAGCTTTCACTCTAGAGCTGTTGTAGTATCCTGAATTGTATGATTCCTCTACAAAAAAGTTTGTTTTATGTAATGACCTAGCGGTAATTCTAATTAGGCTACATCGAATTATAATGATGTGCCGCGGGACGGTTGCAACATGGAAATTTTCATGAATTTATCTATTTCTACCCAGCCAGCACCGCAATGGAAAACCCTGTAACATCGGAAATGCCGATTGTAGCGCTTGGCCATATTCAGGGAATCTCATACAATAGAAAAGTCGTGGGAAGGGACGTGAGATCGACAAGGGCCCCTATGGCACGTATCATGTGGTCTCCCACCAATTATTTCAAGGGAAATTTACTCGTCAATCATTTCAATCTTTTTCAAGAAAAAATGTTGGAAATTGTAAATGTATCGATTTAATAACACCAAATGAAAACAACACACACACAACTATGCACAATCAACGCCCAGAAAATCCGACATTTCCTCTGGTGACAATTTTCGAACCATATAAAAAAAATGCAGAATAAAACAGTGACAAGTGACAACCAAGACTCCAAAATTGACACTACACAACTTCAATCAGGCGAAAAGTTAGGACATCTACCACAAACACGAGTTTTGAAAATAATTCAAAATACACTTCCATCGAAAGTTCTGGCTGAATTACCAGTGGAAAAAAAAGAAAGCTTATATTCTATGTCATAGAATCTATGGTGCACAACCAATTCAGTGACGAAAAACGACGAGTTTCGTGGACGAATGCGGCGCGTGATGGGAAAGGCAAGTGAGCTATTGCACCACAGAGATATACGGTACGCATAAATAAGTTTAAAAAAAGTGTTAAATTTGCCTACGAACGCGAGCTGGAAAAACATAGAAATACGATGCTCTTATACCACATTCTATAAACGCAGAGATCATCAAATTGATCACAGTTTAAAAGAAAAAATACAAACAGTTTCTTCCGAACTCACCTTACCTCATATCGGTGTATTCATATGGGCGAATTTATGGGTCATTTACCTCACGGAAACTTCAAAGGAAATTCAAATTTATTTAGAAACTAACATAAACGTACTGAAATTGTTGACAAATTATCTGTCGCCTGAAAAAGCATACATTCGAGTATTGCAACAAAATTTGGAACAATTTTAGCGATTTTTTGTGCTGATCAGCGTCTGGGCGTATCGCGGTTTTGCAGCATGGGGCACTCAATATTAGCCATTGATAAACGTACAATTTTGATAAATTTTTTGTTACCTCAACTGTGTTCAAAAACCTCGCAGTCGTTAGATCGAATACCGGAGAACATTCAATATATTTGTCCCCAGTTTTCTTCGTGTTCATGTTTTCTTCACGACACTACCAGAACGATTCAAATAAAAAACTGCTAAACCCAGAAAATTTGATATTTTACACGGACGACGGACGAGGTAGCCATCCACAATGCCTTCACAACTTCGTTTCCAAATTCCACACATATTTATTTGCGAACCATCTCCAACAAAATTTGTCAAACTATTTAATGTCAAAGGTGTTGATATTACTCGAAGAAATTCTATAAGTGGAATGATAGGTGTTAGTACGAAATCTGGATACGCTATCAAACGGGATGAATTAAACAATAACTGCAATAAAATGTCCTTTTATTTTAAATTACCAGCAAGGACAGATTATTCCTATCGTTAAAACTACCAATGATTAAAATGAAAACACCATCGACACACCCCACCACATTCAGAGATTAAGAAACTGGGACATTCATTAGGTTTGGTGTTCTTAGCGGTCAATTGAAGGAGGCTTCCATACGCCGAAGCTTTAGTTATCAAAATTTAATTTTCTCAGTTCAGTGCTGGAGTCAAAAAACTTTTTACAACCCGGAGTTGAGGTTCGGTTTCGATGGCATCCAAATCTTCAACATCAAAAGTCAAAATTTATAAAAACTGTTATGAGAAAATCAATCATTTTTGATTTTTAAACTTCTCTTTTTTATTGAAATACTCTGACAAATATTGTTTTAAACATTGATAAGAAAACCAGCTTAAGAAGCATGATATTTTGTTTTTAAATTTTAATATTTAGCCTTTTGTTTTTAAATTCTGGATAAATTTCCCCCGGCCTACAGACATACAATGAAGGAAGATGTATAATGAAAAACTGACATCAGAACAGTTGTATCTATACAGACTACAGTAAAATCCAAGTCAATGTGTGTTTGTCTGTTAGATCAATCAATGTACAAAGTTCTGTCAAGTTCTGAGCCGATTTTACATCTCACACATGACGCCGTGCAGCTTGTAGAAAGGTGGATTATTGAACATTCCCTGATTAAAATACGGATCTTCGTTGACATTGACTCCAATATTTGTAAATGATCGCTTGGAAGACGGGTTGCCAGGATACCACAATTTAAAAGGCAGAGAGGATATTTTCCCACTGGACAGCCGAATCTTGCCATTCTGTATCAAACAAATAAATAAACAGTTTCAAAATCTGTGGCTTTGATTAAATTTTGTACTAAACATTTTCGGGCATTAATCCCTACCTAATATCCTAGTCTCGAGTACGAAGTTGAGTCAATCACTTAGTTAAGTAACACTGGTCATTCGAGTCCGAGTCATTTCATTTAGATGACTCGAGTCACTTCGATTTTTTGATAAATGACGACCCGTGTCGAGTTGAAACATCGAAATTTGAGATGAAATATCAGGCCAGGCTCAAACTCTGCCGGATACCATTCAGCATACGGTACGGTACGGTACGGTAATACGGTATCCAACTCACACTGTACTTCATTCCTGTCCAGACTGACATCCTTGTTCTAGGTGGGATGATCTGTGTACGTTGAAAAGCGTGCATCAGCTGGAAATGGGAGGAGTCATATATATTCGCTGGTTCTCCGTTGTTGATTGGTTTGCAAATTGATTTAGCGTCGTTGAAAGTGACGTTCTTCATATTATACACTACCACTCGGTAGCATTTCGAATCGTATGTGACGTCACACTTTTCTAAAAACAATATTATTATAGTACGAGGATATTGTATATTAAATCACATGTCCTTTATGCTTGTTCATCCTATACTTCCTACGCCGTTGCCACAAGAATGCTTGGAAAATATATTAAAAGGTTAAATGAGAGTGACATAATTCTTTTTCCACGAAATGGCAGGTATATATTTTGCATACGACGGATATCCAGGCCCTATACGAATCAACCACTAACATCTAACTATATGTAAAGAGATATTATAATTTGGAGGGACCGGAATCTTCACCATTGCTCATACCCAATTTATTTACACCCTTAGACTTTAGAGAGATGAATCATCAGTGAGAAGGGGCATGTGATTCGAACTCGAAATGTGCAATCTGCGATACGAATGTCTACGATACGTAAATCGAATGCTTTAACCGCTAGGCCACCGCGCTGCACTAAATTTGTGAGCTTCAAATCTCCAGGAATTTCTCATCTGAAGAAAAAATTATGATCTAACGAAAGCCGACACATCTACCTGGTATTTCGCCAAAAAAGATCATATTGTTCGTATTTAACATTTTTATGGTCATTTCATGATAACAAGAGAGCAATGCTCGAATAATAGGACACGAACGCCAAAACGAAGTACTATCAAATATTATGCACCAGATCACTGAGATGTAAACACGGAACCACGGCACGCAATATTTAATTCGATGACGTCATCACACAGAACTTCGAAGTGTAAAACGAATTCCATGAAGCCCAGATATATTTTTGAAATGAATGAAAAAAAGTAATAGCTTTCTTTCTAGTAACAATAACAGCTTTGACCACTGAACATTTAATGTAAAAGATGGTCCCTGTATGCGTGTATTATAAAAGTATTCCTATGGATTAAAATAAAACAGCAAAAGTCTTCGTGAAATATCGCGTCCTGTAAGACTATTCTGTTATTGTCACAACTTTGTGTGTTTATCTCGCCAACAACCATTATATTTTCTACCGGTAGCGATGAAATTTACCTATTTTGTTGACAATAAAACAACCACATTTAATTAAGTAATGAGAATAGCTCCTCGTCTTACTTTGAGCTTTTTTCTTCGCGTCGAGATTCTTTCTAATCAGTTCGGCGATTTCTGCAAAAAAATCACGCTTTCATTCCGAACAAAGCCAATGATATGTAAGGAACTATTATGGGGAAACTATTAGTTTTTTTCACAGGGCATTTTAATGCCCTCGCTCATTTAATTTACCTAGAGAGACACCGTTGGTTTTGAAATTAGAATCACATCAGCTATGAGTGTCTGTTTGCGCAGGCTTTGTTTAGGGGAAGATGTAAAAAAGTCTCACATTAACCCTGGATAAATAATACTATGACACGCTTACACGCCAGGGAAAATTTGCGGATGAGAAAAAGCTTCCTGCCCGCTTAAAATATGATCTCACACTCTCTGGCTTTTGTATAATTCGAATTGTTCATAATGTGCATGTCAATATGAATTTGAATAAGATTAAAAAATTAAACTATATTAGCAAAAATGCACTAAAAAACAAAGTTACAACAAAATTTCGTTGGGAGACACTGGTCCAACAAGTGAATACGTGAACCCGCTTACGCGCCAGGGAAAATTTAGTGATCACTATGAGTCAAAGTTTCCATGAATTCAGATAATAGTAGCTCCTTATATATCGTTAGATATCAGTGTATGTTTGTACACGGCCTTGTTCGGGGCGAAATGCTGTGATTAAGCGTCGTAAAACAAGTTTCAAGTCATTCAATTGCGGTCATGAAAGTTATAATTTTTGAATACTAAAATATATCAGTAGGACTCACCGGATCCATCGTTTTTCTGTGAAATAAATAAATAATGCAGATGATTGGCAGAGTGATTATACCACGTAAGTTGTTGTGTCACATTGGCATTGTACTGGATTGGCAGTACACGTCACATGAAGTTATTATTCCTATTTTCTAATGGTATTTATAACTGGCGTAGTAGTTTTGTGCACCAGGACTATGATATTACGCATTGGGTGTTCAAATAGATTTGTTAGTAAACTGATAATATGCACGGGGCAGTTATTTGTAATGATTTATTAAAAATGATCATGGGACGTCATAGCGGGGACAATGTAACATTAAATGTTCGACAGTTTCGTTTTCCAAGCAAGTGTCGCAAACTCCATTGACGTGGAGTTCAATTTAATGAAGTTTAAACGGCAGTGGTCTGTTTGTAGTCTGAACAAGATTATTTCTTATCTTCTAGATAATTTGCAGGAAATATGATGTCCCAGTGGTAAAATTAAACCGATTGTCAAATATGACGGAGGAGGCTATTGAAATGGACCGTGTAACCATCCCAATGTCAATGTCCCCAAAAAAGTTGCTTACTCTTGACGTATCGGTAGCTGATGCTGAGGCCTCTTTTTCATTACGACGCTTCATCCCATCTGTATACTTAGCCACTGGCATCTTAACAATATGTCAGAAACTACTTATTTTTTGAGGACTGAAATCTTCCCCTTTCGACATTGCCCAATTTATCAATCCCTGGCTGTTGTGGTGCGCGTAAGATTTGAACCCGAGATGTAAACCCTATGATTCACCCGCTAGGTCATTTCGCCTAATGATTCAGACTGATGGTGCAAAAACACCACTTGATAAAAAAAAATAGAAGCTTTAATTTTACCTCGCAATCTCCAACTTGAACAAATTTCTCATTCACGATCTTGGAAACGCAGGTTCCAGCTGCCAAATACAAAATATATATTTAAAATTGATTCTCAACTTAATATATACATAATATATATCATTTTACGACGCCTATGCTCGCCTTTCGCTCCGATAAAGGCTCTTTAACGATATGTAACGAGCTAATATTTTTGGAAGGGCAAGAATAGAATCTGTTGTACAAAGCCCTCGCCAAAAACATTCCCGCCAACACTCAAAATATCCAGTTAGGGTTTTGGTCAGGAATACACATTGCGCTAAAAATGCAAATTTACCCCAAATGGATAATTACTAATTTGTGACGGGGGTGTTTTGCATTAGTCGCGGGGGTTTTGTCGATCTCGGGAATCTTACTAGATCGACATTGTTTAACCGTTTTATTAATTCGTGCAACACATTTGCCAGGCTTCTCGGGGAGTGCGAGTAAAAATGTAAAATGATGAAAATAGTTCAACTACAACCATTCATTGTTCCAGGTACGCAGTTTATCAGAAAACTGGTATTTTTTGAACAGATAAGGCCATATTGTAATTATTTGATAAGCGTGTTACCGCTGCCGTAAGCCGCCTTATAGCAATGGTAATGCTATAGTAATTCAATCCCCTGTTTTATGGTCCTATGAAATTGATTGTCTAGACCAGTGTTTTTCAACCGGGGTGCCGCGTCACAGCGGTGTGCCGTAGAATATTGTCAGGGGTGCCGTGGGAAATTCTCCAATTTGAATCATTATTTAAAATCAAAATAACTTTCAGGATTCACACAATGACTTTTTCGAGTTTTTATTCTCTATTCAATTGATACGAAAATAAAACAGGCACAATAGAAAAGTAAAACCACAAGAAGGTCAACTATCGTCTTCATACATATCCGCATTCCGGCGTCAGAAATGGTAATATTGTTAGCTTAAAATTGGGACGGGGAATTTACAAACGGTGGGGAGAAAGATCAAAGCCGGCGCAAAAGATAAAAATTCACTCTTTTTTAGCTGTGTTTAACATATGTTGCCGATATGAACGCATAGTTCTCACAGGAATATGAAGCCAAACTTCGTCGTTCGACGTTGGTGTAATAATTGGTCGTTGTAAAAAGAGGACGGGTGAAAATAGCTCACCAACATTAGAATGTCTGTTATATATATACCTAAAATACCCAATGTTCGTTACGAAAGCATGGTGGAATTGACGATTATTTTATATCTGAAACTGAAAACGGTTATCCTCTATATTACCCTTCCGCCGCGAATCTTTTACAATAATGTGAGGTACTCCGAACGCTCTCGTTACATTATTGCAAGAAAACGGTTATAATATCGGTAACTATTAAACATTTGTTCGCGCTCGACTATCGCACTTTCAGAAAATGATAATTTTGTAAAGTGGAAACAACATGTGTTGAAATATAGACTAAATTATTCCCCCTCCCTCGCCTGCGTTAAAAGTGTTTATCTCTCACATTCGTCCACAAATTGCAGCAGTAGTAAAGAATTCACCATTATTATTCTATACCTGTTACTGAATACAGGGTATGCTGTATATACATGAATAAAATTCCCCTTATCTAATCTTCCTTGTTTATTATTATTTTATAGCAAAATTGCTTTATTAGTAGAAAAGGTTCATGTTTTGTGATAGGTATGCCGCGAATGTGTAAAAGTGCTTAAATGTGTGCCGCGATATAAAAAAAAAGGTTGGGAACCACTGGTCTAGACTCTAGAACAGTGTTTCCCGAGTCCGCGGTCTCAAATGAGTCCGCAGAGGGTTTGAATGAGTCCGCAACGAGCCAGAAATTCACTGCGGGCGCAAAGGTTTTTGCGAAACTTATCCATCAGCCAAGTTACGATTTACATTAAAATTTACATAAAACATAAAAAGCAAGTTTATTCACATAACATTAATCGAGTCAATAATTACTGAATACTAAATAGGACTGGGCATATATATATTCGAAAATTCAACTATTAGAATAGCAATTTACTATTCGAAAATTTGGTAACAGGTGAAGCGACAGGTCACTTGCGGATTCCCGACGAAAACACGAGTCGGCACGCACGTGGATAGCTAAGCGGCGCTTCTCGCGAGCTCGAGCAACGAGGAATAATTTTTTTTCTGGTGTCAATGGTGGCAACCCAAATTTTTCAAATGGAAAAGCGGGAATGCAAAAAATAAAACGTAAAACACCATAAGTTTTGTTTTATGATGTTCCGCTACCGATTAAAATCGCTTTTTAGACATTGCAAATCGCAAAATTTCGGGTGCTACCGTGGTATACGTAATAGGGCATTTTCCCTTAGGATTCTTTGCTTTACTGCCTCCACATTGGTACGTACAGTACCGGAGCGCCGTAAGTGTTGTACGAACTGCTCAGATTTGTCGAATTCACAAAAATACGAATCAAAACAAAATATAATCGGGCACTTCACCACGCCTATTTGTGTCCACGGATTGTCATGGTATTTTATGGGTAGTATTGCTTTTATTTCGTCAACACAACCGCATATTATAATGACCACAATTAAATTAATATTAAAGCAAGGCGATGAATAGTTTTTTTGATATACTAATATACTTTAATTACGTTTTTAATAAGTACTAAATCAAGTTGTACTTTCTGGAAATTGATAGCAGATAACAAATTTTCAAGATCGCAAAAAGTATTTAACAAAACTAAATATAATCGGGCCATATATTCTCGCTTTAATATGTTCGCTACTTTCCGTGGCATTTTAAAGAAGTAATGCTTTCATCTTGTCATAAGTCGACGCAACCGCGATCCATGAACACAATTAAATTAAAATAGAAAGACATTTCAAATTCTCGTCGTTATCGTGGATTGAATATTGTGCGACACAAAAAGCCATTTATACACTAAAAAGTCGGCTCTTTTGACAAACGCGTAACTGCGGCGAATTTCCGATTTTGAAATTCGTTAAAATTCTGTTGTGTTTGGTTTTATTACTTCTTCACACAGGATACGGTTGCAATAAACGCACGTTGAGTCCGCAGAGGTTTTTGCCGGTGAGAAAATAGTCCGCGATCAAAAAAGGTTGGGAAACGCTGCTCTAGAATGTATTCGTTTTTCGCAGGCAGCCCTGATTTCCACAACCACTTAAGCCAACTTCCAAACGAAGATATTACCGAATTGCATGTGAATGTGTTTCCGTGTAAAATAAAAATGTTTTCGAACTGTAATTCTAAAAGTTCCGGCATTCTCGATACTTATTTAAATGCTTAAGATATTAACAACATGGTAACCAAAAAAAAAATTAATTTCAACTAGAGTTCGAAAATTGGTAATTTTGTGAAATGCGTTTTTGTTCATTCGTGTAGTCGAATTATTTTTTGACTCGGGGCCAAAATTTGTAATTCACCATTGAATAGAAGAATGATAAAAAAACATTTATTCGATAAATTGCTGAATGCCAACTCAAATTTTCAATTTTAGAAAGTTCTCATGATACTTGTTTATTCAATAGTCATCTACTCAAAAATGATCTAGGCTTCTAGGTGGCATAAGCCAGGCTGGATGTAAATAGTATCGCGAACTCTATCAAGAAATTTTATCCGAAACAAATTTTACCGCGTAATATTTTCTCTGCCAACAAGACACAGATAAGAGAAATGAAGAAAAGTATTTTTACAAAACTCATCTTCGCTTCTGGATTGGTTTGGTGACGGAATTAAATGCTTAGATATATAAAATAAATATCTGTGAAAATGTACAGGAGCTTTATAGTTTTGTACTATCATTGTCAGCTTTCTTATAAGCCGTAATAAGACTATTCATTGACTTCATTTGTTGGCATTCACAAGGATTTTCGTGAACGCAATGATCAAAGCGAGTAGCGGATTCCAATAGTTAAATGAACATTTGGTTGACAACAGCTTTTTGAAACAAGGTATTACAGAAAGCAAATGCGTAAAGAATATGAGGCTTGGTGGTGTGGCTTCTGGCGCTAAGCGTTTGAATTACGCTCACCAACGCACCTGTGGTCACACTTTGGGGGTTCAAATCTCGTGGAGGATAATAACATGCGAGAGGATTACAGGACTCGCCGCCGAAGGGTGGTTAGTTGGCCTCCTCCACCAGCAAGTCCATGCCTATGAAACAAAGAACTGGTTCACTAATCCCATACCCGACATGGACTGGTAACCGGCCGGGAGACCGTGGTTCGCTATATGATTAAGCCGTCTTAACGGCTTCATTCTTTCTTCCCAGGATAAATATGAAAACCCTATCCCGTAATTCCTACGGTTTTGGAGCCTCTACTTCAGAGGTGTGGAACATTTTTGTCGGTTGGTCATATAACCAATTTCAGACATCTAGCTGGGCCACACACAAAAAAAAAATTGGGTTTTCCATGGACAAAAGAAATTGAAAAATCCCTACAATCCAATTTTATTTATTTATAATTTTACTGGGTTACTTGAAATTTTGAGTTCTTGCATAATTTGTTAACATCAGCTGTGACAGAAGTTGTCGCAACGCTTAAACATAAACTGTCGGATTACGATTTCATGCTTGATGTGGGTGGAAAAATCTGAGTCTTGACAAGGGCCACACTAAATGGCTTGGCGAGTCGGGTTGTGGCCCGCGGGCCGCTCATTGCATACCCCTGCCCTAGATGGTATAGATTAATCCTAAAACTACGACGCGAGAGGTTACGTAACTCTGATCGCACTTCGCATGATCCGACAAACTAACCTAAATATGAACCTGGGGTAAACTTCAGAATACACTGCCAAAACGACGACCATGGGCCATCTGTTACCATTTCATTTACTCAATAACCAAGTTTAGTTTTCCGCACCTTCTATTCCCCAGTAAAACTGATTGTTTTGTTCTCGTTATTTTTTTGCTGAAAAAAAACTTGACTAATGGACCGAAACTTCCAGTTATTGAATTTCTAGACTTCGCCAATATTAAGAAAATGTTTCTATATATATATATCTCAGGTCATGGGCCATTCGAATTTCAAGTCAAGACCTGTTGTTTTGTTTAGATTACACAAATCACTTCGAGACCCCCCAGCCCGTCATTTTAACGAATCTTACTTCTAAGAAAATGCCCTTTCCCGCAGTCGATATTGACAAACGCATTGCGAATATGCAGAATTTTTTTTTACGGTTACGCTGTATTCTATTACACGTTATTTCCATCCGCTACATTGAGATAAGAACGCTCGTCTGAAAATATATCTCGGATCACCCATTGTCATTGCTCGGTAACACTAATTTCCAAAATTTATTTCATCGGCATGGTAATTTTTATGTCATGCATGTATTGTCTTGCTTCATGTGGTTTCCACTGCTGCAACTGCTTTTTGTAAAAAAAATACGCTTAGCACGATGAGCCACACCGCCGCGCAGTTTCCATGAATCTCCTGCATTTCGCCCATATGAGAATTCTTCGACGACACTCTTTATAAAATTTCGCTTATTCGCCCTTTTCTCTCCAACAATGCTCCCTACAAGAAATGATAGATATGATATTATGTAAGAAGTTACTATTCAACTCATGTCTAAGTGCAACTAGGGCTGGGCATTTTCGAATAATGATTCCAGAATCTAACCAAAAACCATAGTGGCCAATATGCGTTATTTATTACTGTTGTATTTTGATTTGATCCCTGCTTGATTTGAGTTTTGCTGCACATCAACACAAATGTATATTTGTAATGTTTCGTTCAATAGAAGTCAGATTTTTTCAGACAAGCATATTTCAACTAGAACAAGAAAAATTATAGCAAACACATAAAGATTATCGATTTGTTTCTTGTATGCCTACGCAGGAGTAGTAAAGACGGAATAAACAAAGTCATAAACACAGACAGATGTTTGCTCACTCATTCCACGTCTTACATTATTCTTAAATCTCAACATATACAGGTGGTTTACTTATATATTATTCCCACCTATACCATTTTATGGTAATTTCTTTTGAATGAAAAGGTAGAAATGCAATTCATAAACAGCCTATATATGAGCACGAGAAAATAAAATTCGTTACGTTTACAACGTAACCTAGGTGGGTATGTCCGTTGGGTTCAAATGTCTGTAGGTACAAATGTCCATGGGTCCAAGGTTCAAATGTTCATGGGTGCATTCTGTACGTGGGTATAAGAGTATGCAGATGCAATAGTCATGGGTGCAAAAATAATGTAATCCAATGATTATACTATATCAAATATATTGTAAATGAATGTGATGTCACCGTATAGTGCTAATTTGTAGACCGTCTCAGTCTTGAAAGTCGTCCATTCACCCACCCTTCAGCGTTAACGCCCACGTGAATGAAGGTACGTTAGAAAACTATTTGATTTTATTCATAGATTTCCACAACACACAGAGTACAGTCGTAAAATTTATCAAGACTAGCTTCCTATTGAAAGATAATCACGTTTTTAATATTATTGCTGTTTGATTGAGTATATATAGTGCAAACAGAAACTCTTATTATTATTTTAATATGGGTAATCATGTACGTCGTACGGATGGGAACTTAAATATAATTATTTCAATCAGTGTCAAAGGTCTTGAGAATATAAAATTTTAATTTGATAATGACAGGACGCAACTTGTTATGTTCTTAAACGTGGAGTAATTTGATTCCTACGGGAAGTCTTTGTTCGGATTTTGGGAAAAATTAATTTTGTTTTCGTTACTGAAATGGGCATAAAACTCCGAAATTGGGGTAATTAATTGTTCAAGAGGCCAACTCTAATAACACAAGCTTTTGTTCAAAGCTACATCTAGTGTTGAATACTGATGACATAAAATGTTTTTAAATACAGCAAGATAGCCAAATCGAACTCGCGTGCAGTCCAAGCCTTGGGTGATCCAACATTCCGAAACCTGGCAATGTGACCGCCTTGATTTGAAAATATTGCATTTTTTCTACATTTCACAACACGTGTTTATTGTATTTCACTGCTATTCGAATTAAAACAAAAGAGCCAATTTAAAAGCCTAATCACGACTGTTCGTCGGTCAAACAAGTTCTGTGACCTCAACCATTTTTGTACAACCACTGGCAAGACATGAACCCGGCCTAACATCAATACCAAGATGCACTATTCCCCAAATCTTGAAGCGAGTCACTTTGCAGACCAATCAAACTTTATCACTAAGTTGTAATGCAGCAGCACTTTTATAACTTTCTCCATCACGGGTAGAAACTCCGTTTAATATGTTTTTAAGTGAGTAGCTGCTTCATCTGTAGTACATCATTTAATACCAGACTATAGACCCAATTTCATGCGTATATGAATAGCAAACAGTTTGTCACATCACAGCACATGCGTTTTATGCTTCTTTGGGCCTATCACCATTGTCTCTTGTTTTTTCCTGTCCAGTTTGCACTGCTGACTGAATAAATTGGTTACACAGAAAGGTGATATGCTAAGCCCCATATTGCTGGATGGACATAACTAAGGTTACAGAAACATTTATGTCAGATGAGATAATCCTGAAAAGATACTTGAAAGCACTGCTCTAAATACAATAGTGAGAATGAATTGAGCCTATCTGTCCTGTTTTAGTCTGCCATATTTTGCAGTATTGAATAGATTCAAGGGTTCTTAATCATGGAGCCCGTGAGGAGGTTGACTATTATAAATTTAAATAAATAATTATTCATTGGAACCTATAGATAATGCCATTTCTGAATTGTCGCCTTGTTGCCACATTTCGACGCTACTGTTGTCGAATTTTTATTAATGCTGTTCTCTTTTCTTTGGACAGTTTCTCCACCATCGGTTTCTCCGACGTATGAAGCACTTTGAAAACCTATGAAATAGATAGTATTAAAGTTTGAGAGATAGTATCAAGAAAACCATATGTTGAAGTATATAGATCAATTGGGTCCTGACACGAGGGATTCAAAACTACTACACGGTAATTCAAATACAGGAAAAATTGATGAAGATATTCCAAAATACAAATTATTTAGACAGAAAAGCTTGAATAAATTCACGGTTTCTTACAGTCATTGAAACAAATGAACAAAAAAGTAGAAACATGTTACATACATTTTTCGGGGCTCCCGAAGTATGCGAACCAAGATGGCGGACATCGGAATGTAATATGTGTACTAGGTTAGAGTTAGGCCATAATTTTAGGTATAAATACTACGGGAGGCTCTTGGCTAGTCTCCGAACTGATAATAGGACTAAAATAAGGAAAATTGGAAAAAATTATCGCCTAACCCTAACCTGTTACCCATGTTACGTTCCGATGTCCACCATCTTGGTTCTCATACTTCGGGAGCACCCATTTTTCAAATTGGTTGAACATAATATAATTTTTTTATTCATAAACTATGCCTGAATTGTTTTACTGAATTATTGTTGCTGGGCTCAACAGCTCTACTTTTTTTAAACATCTAGTGGATGGAGACAAATGTTTCTTCTAGGAAGCCATTTACTTTTTATGTTTCTTATTGCCTCTAGTTTAAAAAAATTGCACCACTCTGTGAATTATTCGCTGAATGGCAAGCCCATTGTCACTGAACAGCATAAACAATATTTCATATTTGTCTACATGTGTAGTGACACATATACATAAATGAAAAAGTCCATCAATTAAAAAAGGGTACTACTGTAGCATGCGAACCCACATGGCGGACACCGGAACGTAGTATGTGTACCAGGTTAGAATTAGACCATAACTCCTGTAGTATTTGTACCTGAAATTATGGTACAAATCTAACCAGGTACACATACTACGTTCCGGTGTCCACCATATTGGTTCGCAATTCGCATACTACAGAAGTACCAAAAAAAAAATCAGATCATTTATTTTGGCATTGGTTACATTAGGTTTAGATATATGATAGGATTTCCATATTTATACAGAGGGTTCGAAAAGCCAAACTAATTTTATGGTAATCACAGCCTCCCGTCCTTTTACCAGCTCATTTCGGGTATCCGATTAGTTTGCCAGTTATTTGTTTTAAGATGTTCCTTCGAAGCCACTCAGTTTTTAATCGAGATCGACCCCCTTTTTTTAAAATCGAAAAATTAGATAAGGGTGTCGTTGTGTGGCAATAGACCTATAATAATATCATGATTACCATCACACTGTGATCACTCTTGCTTCAATGCAACTTTATCCTTGCATGTACGAAACTTGCTTGAAACTGATGCTTTGTTTTTCAAACGCCCAGGAAATGATTATCGTGACTTGGGATGACTATGAATAAAAATAAAAAAATTTGTATTTTTCTCCAATCAATAGTCATTCTGCAATGTAACCCATTACAAATGCTTATGGAAATCAAATTCACATCTTGAATACTAAACTGCTTGAGCATATATGCACTGTTATTGCTGATGTTTTTTAGGTAGGGTAGTTTTTGGAACAGTTCTACTTACATCAAAGTTGAAGTTGCAAACAATTCCAAATGTGACAAGAAGCTGTAATTCTGTGATAAATTGCCAATCATAAATTTACGGATGGTTGCCTGAATACAAAACAAAAAGTGTTAAATTCGAACAAACCAATAAGAAATAACCAGCAAAGTGAATATTGAAAAAATAACCACAAATGAGTCCACAGTAAATGGATTTTGAGGATTGTGAAGATGAAAAACTGAGTGACCGCAATATATTCGATATCATCTATGTGCATATGGTAGTTCTCCGCTTAGTGATTATTTGGAAAAATAACACACTCTAAACCTATTGTCCATCGCAATGTCGCAATGATTTTTGTTTAGAATGCGTGCAAATGATAAAAATCATTTTTTTTAAATAATTTTTTTTTAATAAATTATTCTGTGAATAAAAGAAACCTCAACATATCCCAAATCTAAATGGGATCAACGCTCGAAAATAAAAAATCAGATGGACCAAAATCGTATACTCGAATTTTCCAGAACGTACGAGGTAACCATAGTTTTTTTGTGAATTAACCAATTTATCTATGCAGTGGATGATAGCAATTGAAGAAAACGGGAAGTTTGAAAATTATCCCAACTGAATGTGTGAGTAGATTTCAAAACTAATCAGTTAACTTCAAATCAATTACTGGAAAGAAACCTGGTAGAAAAATCCTGTTTCAACATGTGTCATATTTACAGGATAATGTTCTGGAACAAAGTACACCGCAGCTGAAAAAATAATATTTATAGGATGTATTAATAACACAAAATTTTTTTTAACACAAAATAAAAAGTGGCATAAGCTATAATTTTCAACATTTCAAACATGTGGAATGTACAATTACAACTTTTACTTTGAAGAAAATATGCTTGCTTGCTTGTCTGAAATTTCAATGTTTAGATAGTTTGGGTATTTTCCCTTGCTTTCATGACATTATATATAAAAGTTTTTTGTGGAATGATTTTTTAGCTATTCTGTCAATGTCCAACTACATTTTTTCTGTTGTAACATTAAAATAGTATATCGATAGCGGATTGTTCTTATTTGTTAACATTAGTTATAACAGCACTTCTGTACTAAATCTCAGTATGGTGAGGCTTCAACTTTTTATTAGATTGATGGACATTTACTCCATCATTTCAAAAAACTATAACAAAATTCTATATAGTGTGATGGTCAGTTGGCAAAAGTGGTGGTGATGGTCTAAGCAGAGCTGTAAAGTAGAGTCTGGGCTTATCATGTAATAATTTCAAACTTACAAATACCCTGAAGTTCAAATTTTAGCTTTTTTAATCCTAGTCAGAACTTTCTACAGAAAAAAATGAAGTTAACTTAAGTGGGCATTATCTTTAAAAAAGAAAATCCACATACACTAAACAGCTTTTATTGGTCAACATTTAATTCTCTTGGCGTTTCGGTGCTGAGGTAAAAACTTCCGCAAACCTTGGATCTTTGTCATGGATTCTGGGCAGAGAAGGATTCATAGTTGGACACTAGCAAAGCACAAAATTCTTACATATAACAATTCTAGAAATACTAGGATATTGTATATTGTACTGCCTTTCTTTTCACATCGTCTAATTTCTACTTCAGATCCATATGTGGCCATAGCCACAAGAAAACTTGAACATGATAATATCAAAGTGATAAATAAGAAAAAAAATCTCATTACACAAAATGGCAATCTTTGTTATTTTGCAATTTGTTAGCATTTGTTGGATCGTAGTCTCTGGTTATTCCTTTCCTGTTAGATCTTAGTCTAACAACATTCCCTTCACGCTAGATCGTTGTCACTAACGTATTCCCCCCCGTTAGATCTTAGTCTAACAACATTCCCTTCACGTTAGATCGTTGTCACTAACGTATTCCCTCCCTGTTAGATCTTAGTCTAACAACATTCCCTTCACGTTAGATCGTTGTCACTAACGTATTCCCTCCATGTTAGATCTTAGTCTAACAACATTCCCTTCACGTTAGATCGTTGTCACTAACGTATTCCCTCCCCGTTAGATCTTAGTCTAACAACATTCCCTTCACGTTAGATCGTTGTCACTAACGTATTCCCTCCCTGTTAGATCTTAGTCTAACAACATTCCCTTCACGTTAGATCGTTGTCACTAACGTATTCCCTCCCCGTTAGATCTTAGTCTAACAACATTCCCTTCACGTTAGATCGTTGTCACTAACGTATTTCCTCCCTGTTAGATCTTAGTCTAACAACATTCCCTTCACGTTAGATCGTTGTCACTAACGTATTCCCTCCCCGTTAGATCTTAGTCTAACAACATTCCCTTCACGTTAGATCGTTGTCACTAACGTATTCCCTCCCTGTTAGATCTTAGTCTAACAACATTCCCTTCACGTTAGATCGTTGTCACTAACGTATTCCCTCCCCGTTAGATCTTAGTCTAACAACATTCCCTTCACGTTAGATCGTTGTCACTAACGTATTTCCTCCCTGTTAGATCTTAGTCTAACAACATTTCCTTCACGTTAGATCGTTGTCACTAACGTATTCCCTCCCTGTTAGATCTTAGTCTAACAACATTCCCGTCACGTTAGATCGTTGTCACTAACGTATTCCCTCCCCGTTAGATCTTAGTCTAACAACATTCCCTTCAGAGGTTAGATCGTTGTCACTAACGTATTCCCTCCCTGTTAGATCTTAGTCTAACAACATTCCCTTCACGTTAGATCGTTGTCACTAACGTATTCCCTCCCCGTTAGATCTTAGTCTAACAACATTCCCGTCACGTTAGATCGTCGTCACTAACGTATTTCCTCCCTGTTAGATCTTAGTCTAACAACATTCCCTTCACGTTAGATCGTTGTCACTAACGTATTCCCTCCCTGTTAGATCTTAGTCTAACAACATTCCCTTCACGTTAGATCGTTGTCACTAACGTATTCCCTCCCCGTTAGATCTTAGTCTAACAACCTTCCCTTCACGTTAGATCGTTGTCACTAACGTATTCCCTCCCCGTTAGATCATAGTCCAACCATTTTGGGTTAGCTAACAAATAAACTTGCTATTTAATGAAATGAGATTATGGTATTCTCATTTACCACTATGGTACTATCTAGCTAAAGTAACCTTGTGGCTACGGCCACAAACATATGGGTCATATGTAAGAAAGGCAGTTCAATATACAACATCCTGGTACTTTTGAAATTATATAAGGTATGATTTTACTGGGTATGATTTTACGACCGTAGTATGTGTACCAGGTTAGGGTTGGACCATAAATTTATTCCGATTTTCCTTATTTAGTTGGCGCTGATTTAAGTATTTATGTTAGCCTGTTATGATTTTAATTTTGAATATAAATTATACCGTCAACTTAAACTGAACGATATTGTAATCAACGACGCCGCAATAAATACTAAATAATATTTGAGAGCTATTTTATACGCTCTAAATTGCAAATAATAAAACAAATTTCCCTTTATGTTGAGGATGAAAACAATTAATTACCGGTACAACACAATTTGCTTTTAGATTTGTTGCCGATGCCGCACAAACTATCTCGACTGAATTGGATTATACAATAATATTTGTAAAATATTTTCAATCAAAAACATCCTCGACGTGTAACTTCAAGACAGCGCTAATTGACTGCCGTGTCGCACATGAATGTCTTCAATTACGATAAAAATGTAAAAGTGTAAAAGTTTCAAATTAAAACGATGGCGGTGGCTCTAGGAGTTCGGTTTCCTTACAAACACGAAAAACGATATTCGAATAACAAATTCGAATCGAACATCTCTGCTTTAATCACTGCATTAAATTAACCCAAAATAAACGAATGTCACTACACGTTTTTTGTTGTCGGCCTTCCGTATGTAGAAAATCTCACATTGGTAGAAGCACTAATATTACAAAAATAATTTAGAAAGCTTTTAAAACATTGTGTACTTTGCAACAGGATACTGGTATAAGCTTCGCGACGCAAGGAGATTGAAATTGCTCGCATGTTCCAAAATAAATAAACTAAAAGCTCGTTTCGCGAGCATGTCATTCAAAATTGGCACTTCTACGCGGGCCGCAGTTTGCACACCCCTGGCTTAATTCATTCCAATTTTGGTTATTTTAATAAATTCAATCGATTTTAAAAAATAAAACAATAAAAAAGTATAGTGTTTAGTCACGCTACAACACCCCATCACATTTAGCGAAAATTTACTTCCAAATAACAAATTGCCTGACTACAAATCCTAGCAGAGTAAAAGTATATCACAGTCGGGGCCATAACCCAATACATGAATTTCGAACACATTTTAAAAAAATATTTTTAAATCCGGATTTCAATAATACTAAATCACAATAACTGCACAAAATTTGCACTTCCCTGAAAAAGAACAGCAGTTCTTCAAGTGAAGGTTGTTGGATTCAAGGTTTCCTTCATTGTAATTACTACATTCCTGTATTTTGCTCATTTCCAATGAATATGAGCCGAACCATGTTTTCAATGATATATGTTGGTACTGTAATGAAGAGAGAGATATAATGTAAAGATATATTTCCGAATATTACTAAAGTACACATCGTAGTAAAAAAATTATGATCATAAAATAAAATCGGAATGGATTTCTCTGAAGCTGGTTATAGTATTAACTGTACCATTTCAGCATTTATTGTCTAAACGACACAAAATTTGCTAAGTACTGAAGTATGTGCTAAACGTTCTGAAATGTTGAATAGCGGGCAGATATTTTTCAGCAAAATTTCCATCATTTTAACGAAAAATTATATATGCAACATTACAAATAGACTACATTTACACATACCAGTGCTTGTTATAATACATTAGCAATATAGGATGGTTTATAGTCAAGAAATGCCAATTTAAAATTTTAGTTTGAAGTTATGCAATTTGATGGCTTCTCAGTGTACTATAAAATAGATCTACGGTAAGCAGGCAAGGCAAAAAGATTATCCATAGCACCATTCAAGAATTCTTATTGATTTCCTACCGTGAGTAATTCTATAAAAAACATCTTCTGAACTTTCTTCAATTTTTTCTGCGTCGTTCAACAACCTATTTTAGCATTCAATCAGTTTCAGCAACTCCTGTTGCTTTGCCTGGACATATTTTCACAATTGCATATCTCATATCTTCATAATGAATGCAAAAATTATTCCTTGTTTATGCAATCGCTTGATTCTCATTATTCTGTTGTGAGTGGGGTCTGGATTCACTGCCGGTAATTACTGAATGATCGTGTTCATCAAGTTTGTAAAGCCCCCAGAAGATTCAGAGTGTTACAAAACCGCACAATATGTTCGATAGTCTCATGATGCAAGTAGAAAAGTTAATTTTCCAGCAGAACTACACAGATTTTAACGGATATAAAACAGAGAGGCGAAACGTAAACGATCTTGACAGCAGTTGAGCGAGAGGAGGGAATCATATGACGAAACGGGCTTTGAGGTGAATGAGCAGAGACTGCGGTGTCCGGCAGCAGAGTTGCCAGATCCAGTGATGAAAAGAGAGAGAGATTATTTCGTTTTGTCGATACATATATATATAAATATCAAATAAACAGATGTTTTCGGTACATGACTGGGAAGCAACGATAGTGTCAATGTATCAATAATCTCCAAATTCACAATGAGAAAACAACAACAATTTACTGGGAATGCACAAGTCAAGCATATTGGAATCGCAAGTGTATATGGATTCAGGGATACAGACAAAGTACATATTTTATATTATACAGGCTTAAACCAAATATATAAATATCATACAACAACAATTGTTTCATATGATGGTATTCAAGCGTTAAATGAGTTTCATTTTAACTGGCAAAGGAGAGAAGCAGAGAGAGAAAGAGATATATTTATCAATTTGTCCGTAGTATATATTTACGATTTGTCAACCAAAAAACAAACAGCCATCAATACGAAAAAATACATAACACAGATAAAATTGCTTTGGTATTGACGGGAGTACGGTAATTTTCCCAAGTATTTCTTCTGTTGAAGTCATATTTCTTGTTGAATATATCTCTTGTACAATCCTTCTTTTGTGGTTTTTTTCGACTTTTCTATTTCCTAAAATTCCCAGTCGCAACCATAGAGAGAGAGAGATTTATTGTTTTGTCAACCAGAGAACAAACAATGGTATACGAAAAAATATATACAAAGTTAATTCGGTATAGACTTGAGGGGGCGATACGACCATAAGATCATCGGAGTCAGCTCACCCCAAGTTTATCATGAAGATTCACAGTTAAACGTATGTAAATAAGGAATAAAAAAAGCTACTCATTGGAGAGTTGACTAGTAGATCAGTGGTTCCCAACCGCTGGTCCGCGGACCGCTGCCGGTCAATCGCTTTACCGTAGACAAAGTTGCGTTGGCTCATTACGCAATTCTATTCCTCCGTCATATTGCGACGTCTTTCGCGACATGTCGGCGCCGTCTTACGCGACATATCATTCAAACTTTTCGCTTTTTCGGCTCCGATTCATCGCGAATGCGCTCCATCAAATCTCGCAAAATTAAAGAAGCCTGAAAATCGGCTCGAGTGCTTTTCTGTTCTGCGTGCTTTTCCTGATTAATATAACCATTCATATAAAACGTAATGCATATCTCCATGTTTAAATCAGAAAACTGTCAAGAACAGTATAATATTCCAGTAAGATATGAACTTGTTGCGACTCCACAGGTGGTCAAGACGCGCAAAAAAGCATGGGCCGCAGAGATCTTTTCCAGACACAGTAGGATTTTGAGCCTGTTGCCAAGTTATCGACGACTTTGTCATGGTAATGTAAATTCATTTCGTTTGAGGCGTCGATCAACTTCAGAGGGATTAATATGATGCACCCAACAAAAAAGAAGAGGCTTGATTAAAATGGCGACCCTACTTTACAGTCCAGATTAAAAAAGAATTACATATCACAATTTTAGATGATAACGAATACCCATCGCCAAGTAATAGAGCAATCAAACTGTTGTCCGTCTTTTCAGCCAATTACTGCGTTATGCGTAAAAACATTTTCGCTAGAATTATCACTAGATTCAATTAAAACGAAGCAAAGAAATCGGCTGCACGCGGCTGCAGAGCTACGTGTTGCAAAAACTTCTTTGAGGCCTCGTTTGTAATCATATATTGGAAACGAAACAGCAGCAAAATTCTCACAGGAGTTAATTGTGCATGTTTTTAATGTGAGATGTTTTATGCGTACCTTTCTCACGCATAATGAGTGCCCAGCACTGCATTTCATTACGCAAATATACGGTATTATTTTATCTTTATGCTTCACCATTTTTAATTTTTGGTCGGCACAATATTTGATGGTTTTTCTCCGGGTGAAATGTTTTTAAGTGTGCTTTTTTGTCTAGAAGCATATTTAGTGCCCGACATTGCATTATATTACGAAAATATATGTTATTTTTTTCTGTTCCGGCCATTTCATTTTTGTTCTGGTCCGCGAGTACATTTAATCTAATTTTACCGGTCCGCCAGGGTAGAAAGGTTGGGAACCGCTGGACTAGATCTCTTACAGAATATTTATGGGATTTGGCTATAAGATGGTTAAAGCAATGGACCCTATTTGGTATTTTCAGGTATGTATGTTTATTTGCCTCAAAAATATAACAGTATCTGCATAATAATTAAACAGTAAAACAGAGACGGGAATACATGTCCGAGACCTTATGGCAGCCATGACTCGTGCCATGGTCTGAGTTTGAGCGGGGGCGCAAAAAACGCGAAAGGTTCTAAACGTATAATGTTTCAATAAAACTTGAAAATAAATGAAACTCGTATTTCTAATTAAATCATAACAAATTCAAACAAGAGAGCTACGCAAAAATATATGGACACGTTAGACCAAAGCGAATCAGTCCTTACCGGTACCTTTGACGCTACCGGTACCCTCAAAAAAGTTCTGAATTTCCAGTAGCAAGAATTTTGCAGAATCAAAACGTACAGCCAGTCATGACACTGACTAAAATCCGTGTTCCCATGGATAAAAAAAAATACAGCAAAATTTTAGACGAAATATCAAATTTCATAGAATTCACGCAAAATTTTGAAATAAATAAAAGTAATAGCCTTCTAGCGAAAAAATTAATCTTTAACCACTGAAAATTTCAAAGCAATTGGTCCAGTATTCGAAGAGAAAAGCGACTTTTTAAAAACGTGTCAAAGAACAAGAACAACAACAAGAGAGCTACGCCCAAATATATGGACACGTCTGTTCGCAGTACGGTTCACCGTACCGTCAGATCACAGTCTACAAATTTATTCACACCAAGCGAAGCAGTACAGTAGGACACAAAATGGCGTCCGATGTTCGCAGAACGTTTAATGACGTCATAGCAAACAAAAACAAATCTCACAGAGCTAACAGAAATATTTAAAATGAATAAAAGTAATAGCCTTCTGGGGAAAAATTTTATCTTCAACCACTAAAAATTTCAAAGCAATTGGTCCAGTATTCGAAGAGAAAAGCGACTTTTTAAAAACGTGTCAAAGAATAAGAACGAGAACAACAACAACAACATAATATTGAAACGATCGCTATGTCCACTACGTGTCCAACAACAACAACATAATATTGAAACGATCGTTATGTCCACTTCGTGTCCAATAAAGTCAATGCAGTTTGTTCCGTCACTTAGCACAATTGACGGTGATGTCATATTTCAACATTATTAAGCCGAAATTGATACGGTACTGGACTAACTGCACCTCATATTTGCTCTGCTATCGTACTGGAGTGAACATTTATGAATATTGGTCAATGAGAGAGAGTGTTTTACAGCGAGGAAAGAAATTTGAGCAATAAGGTTTGGTTCACGGGCCAAACATTTTGCCCGTTTATAGTGACGGGCCATGTATAAGTGTGACGTAGTAAGTTACATATTATGGACAATATTTACAGTATTACAAAAGCGAAAGTGGAAAACAATTAGCCTCGTGCCAAAACTAAATTTAATCGCAATCTAAACAAATTCCCCGAGCTATTTTTCAGCTAAAACATCAAAATGTTGGTTTTAGTTTGGTTGTAGAAGCATCAGGCGGGCCATATTGAATTACCCAACAGTAAGATATTATAGACTATGACGAGAAAACAGTGTGTGTCAAAGAGTCTTTTCTGGACTTCCCCAATCTCCGGATAGCTTTGCAAATTTTGCTGACATTGGCAGTATCCATAGAAAATTGCGATCGGCCGTTTAGTAAACTAAAATTAATTCTGTCATACCTTCAATTAGCCAGGAAGGCTTTGTGATCTGGCTATATTAAGTATAAAGAAGGGTAAAACAAGAAAACAAATTTTGATGAAATCATTGGCAAATTTGCGTCACGAAATATAATATTCCAAGATCTTGTTATTGCCCGAGCGTCTACTGCCTATTGTTTATTGTGTAGTTATTAAATTGCTTGTTATGATGCGTGATTAAGAGCAATCAATTTCATGTTATCGAAGAAAAGAAACAATTAGCGCAGTAGGGGGCGCATTTTTAAATCCTTTGCCATGGGCGCCATACCTAGATACGCAACTGGCGACATGCAACCCTACTAACAATTATAACAGCAGTTTAGAACTGCTGCGTTATAATAGGACAGCAGACATGAAACAGCCAGAAACCATCGTTAGATAGGTCTGGGGTTCGACTCCCAGTAGGTCCATTGCATAACATCTTTTTGTATGGTGTGCAATGTAAAAGACTATCTAATAAATACAAGCATTGTAAACTCAACATCTTATTATTGAGCTGGTTGGGTCAGTGGGTTCACAATAAACAGTTAGATACGGCAACGGTACCAACTACCGGTACGGTACGCTTGCCTGCTCCACACAGCCACAAGTTCATTTCATAGCCATGTTTATTTTGCTTCGATCAAATATGTGACAAAACAGAAAAAGATGAGCATACCGGAACCATGTCGCTAAGTGCAATCTTCAGTTTCTGGGTGTATGTGCAGTACCGGTACCATTGCAAGGTGTTGCGTATCCGAACGCGAAGCTATACGCTGCCACTAGACACGCAGTAGACCAGGGGTCGGCAAGCTACGGCCCGCGGTGTCCTTTCATCTGGCCCGCAATAACACGAAAAAATGACGATTTTTTTCCAAGGGATGTTTCCCCAAGTATCGTTTTCCTTGTTCATTCTGTATCATTGGCCAATCAGCAAGATGCAGCAAGTGACGTAACTATAGACCCTTTCGCATCTGCTCATACGCTTTTTTCCACCACTGTGAAGCTAGTAGCAAACCTTCTTCGAATTGTGCGCAGCGGTGCGTTAAGTCTCGTTTTTGTGCTCATTGAAGAGTGATATTACAGTTTTGTGCTTTTTGAAGGGTGATGGAGTAAAACGTAGGCGATTTCTAAATTCCACACGGCAGAATTGCTCTCGATTATAGAATTGCTCTCGATTATAGATATGGAAGAAACATCAAGACCAACCATCCGAGACCAACAATCGCCGTGAAAATGCACAATTGACATTTTCACAGCGCTAATGTTGTTATTAAAATAGCCGATTATTTTCGGCAGCGTGACGTGTTATTCAGCCGTAATGACAAATAGCGGAAGACAAATGTCTTGTTTCATGAAGAAAGATTAAAATTACATATTGTTTATTTATTTTTTGTCAATTGTGCGAGCGAGGCACTTTTTATTCATTGTAAAAATACCGGCGGGAAACTAGCGTAACTTTTTATATAAAATAATTAATGTGTAAAGTATCTTCAATCAACTTTTTGAACTAAATTTAACTCAATTAAATTTTATTGCTGACGCAGGGATTTGTCTAACGGTTGTCTTAAAAGCATTATAACCGAAAGAAATGCGATAGATACGTGTCAATATTACAAGAACAGCCCAGATTTATCAAATTTGCTTAAATACAAATTACATACAACACGATATTATCAGGGACTTTACCACACATTTTTATGTCCGCGGATTACGGTGTTAAGTTGAGAATTAACGCTTTCATTTTGTTGACGCAATTTATCTCACATTATTATGTCCACAGATTGCCGTAGTATATTACAGTAGACTCTATCGACGCAACAAGGAGTTACACTGAACACAATTAAATTAATATAGAAGGACTTTTCAAATTCCTGTAGTTGTCGCGGATTAAATATTTCACGCCACATAAGAGTCATTGTACGCTGAATATGTCAGCCGTTTTAACGAACACACAATCTCGGCGAACGTTTTAGAAGCCGTTGCATGGGAATTTCCGATTTTGAACAATCGGTGATTTTAATAACAATATTAGTGCTGTGAAAAATATCTTCCGCTCAAGAGGCACGCGATTTTATAATTTCATATCAAAGTAGAATATATTAAGTTAATCACACACATTGAACCTAAAACTACTCAAACTTAGAAAAGGGAGTACTCCTCTGTTGAAGATACCCCTTTTTATTAAAATTACGTAAAGCAAAAAAGGGTTAAATTTTGCAATTTTCAAATGGTAATAGAAATATGTTCCGCTCAAGAGGCACGCGATTTTATAATTTCATATCAAAGTAGAATATATTAAGTTTATCACACACATTGAACCTAAAACTACTCGAACTTAGAAAAAAGAGTACTCCCCTGTTGAAGATACCCCTTTTCATCAAAATTACGTAAAGCGAAAAAGGGTTAAATTTTGCAATTTTCAAATGTTAGTAGAAATATGTTCCGCTCAAGAGGCACGAGATTTTATAATTTCATATCAAAGTAGAATATATTAAGTTTATTATACACATTGAACCTAAAACTACTCAAACTTAGAAAAGGGAGTACTCCCCTGTTGAAGATACCCCTTTTTATTAAAATTACGTAAAGCAAAAAAGGGTTAAATTTTGCAATTTTCAAATGTTAATAGAAATATGTTCCGCTCAAGAGGCACACGATTTTATAATTTCATATCAAAGTAGAATATATTAAGTTTATCACACACATTGAACCTAAAACTACTCGAACTTAGAAAAGGGAGTACTCCTCTGTTGAAGATACCCCTTTTTATTAAAATTACGTAAAGCAAAAAAGGGTTAAATTTTGCAATTTTCAAATGTTAATAGAAATATGTTCCGCTCAAGAGGCACGCGATTTTTTAATTTCATATCAAAGTAGAATATATTAAGTTTATCACACACATTGAACCTAAAACTACTCGAACTTAGAAAAGGGAGTACTCCCTCGTTGAAGATACCCCTATTCATCAAAATTACGTGAAACGTAATAATGGTAAATTTTGCAATTTTCAAATATTAATAGAAATATGTTCCGCTCAAGAGGCACGCGATTTTATAATTTTATATCAAAGTAGAATATATTAAGTTTATCACACACATTGAACCTAAAACTACTCGAACTCAGAAAAAGGAGTACTTCTCTGTTGAAGATACCCCTTTTCATCAAAATTACCTAAAGCGAAAAATTGTTAAATTTTGCAATTTTCAAATGTTAATAGAAATATGTTCCGCTCAAGAGGCACGCGATTTTATAATTTTATATCAAAGTAGAATATATTAAGTTTATCACACACATTGAACCTAAAACTACTCGAACTCAGAAAAAGGAGTACTTCCCTGTTGAAGATACCCCGTTTTATCAAAATTACCTAAAGCGATAAATTGTTAAATTTTGCAATTTTCAAATGTTAATAGAAATATGTTCCGCTCAAGAGGCACGCGATTTTATAATTTTATATCAAAGTAGAATATATTAAGTTTATTACACACATTGAACCTAAAACTACTCGAACTTAGAAAAGGGAGTACTCCCCTGTTGAAGATACCCCTTTTCATCAAAATTACGTAAAGCGAAAACGGATTGAATTTTGCAATTTTCAAATATTAATAGAAATATCTTCCGCTCAAGAGGCACGCGATTTTATAATTTCATATCAAAGTAGAATATATTAAGTTTATTATACACATTGAACCTAAAACTACTCGAACTTAGAAAATGGAGTACTCCCCTGTTGAAGATACCCCTTTTTATCAAAATTACGTAAAGCGAAAAAGGGTTAAATTTTGCAATTTTCAAATGTTAATAGAAATATGTTCCGCTCAAGAGGCACGCAATTTTATAATTTCATATCAAAGTAGAATATATTAAGTTTATCACACACATTGAACCTAAAACTACTCAAACTTAGAAAAGGGAGTACTTCCCTGTTGAAGATACCCCTTTTCATCAAAATTACGTTAAGCGAAAACGGGTTGAATTTTGCAATTTTCAAATGTTAATAGAAATATGTTCCGCTCAAGAGGCACGCGATTTTATAATTTCATATCAAAGTAGAATATATTAAGTTTATCACACATATTGAACCTAAAGCTACTCGAACTTAGAAAAGGGAGTACTCCCCTGTTGAAGATACCCCTTTTCATCAAAATTATGTAAAGCGAAAAAGGGTTAAATTTTGCAATTTTCAAATGTTAATAGAAATATGTTCCGCTCAAGAGGCACGCGATTTTATAATTTCATATCAAAGTAGAATATATTAAGTTTATTATACACATTGAACCTAAAACTACTCAAACTTAGAAAAGGGAGTACTCCCCTGTTGAAGATACCCCTTTTTATTAAAATTACGTAAAGCAAAAAAGGGTTAAATTTTGCAATTTTCAAATGTTAATAGAAATATGTTCCGCTCAAGAGGCACGCGATTTTATAATTTCATATCAAAGTAGAATATATTAAGTTTATCACACACATTGAACCTGAAACTACTCAAACTTAGAAAAAAGAGTACTCCCCTGTTGAAGATACCCCTTTTCATCAAAATTACGTAAAGCGAAAAAGGGTTAAATTTTGCAATTTTCAAATGTTAATAGAAATATGTTCCGCTCAGGTGGCACGCGATTTTATAATTTCATATCAAAGTAGAATATATTGAGTTTATCACACACATTGAACCTAAAACTACTCGAACTTAGAAAAGGGAGTACTCCCCTGTTGAAGATACCCATTTTGTTCAAAATTACGTAAAGCTAAAAAGGGTTAAATTTTCAAATATTAATAGAAAGTCCTTCCACTCGCGATTTTATAATTCCCCCCTCCTTTCAAATTTTTGGAAAACTGAAAAAGTAACAAATAGCGCGTGCGATTGCTTTTCGCTAAAATTCCTGATTGTTTTTATCAGCGTGATGTGTTATTTAGGCCGTAAACACTTTTAGTTGGTGTTTATTCTCCCTGAATCACAACAATTATTTCACGACAACGATAATAATTACTTTATTTTTGCCCAGAATTGAAATTCGCTGAGAGTTATTATACAATCAATCGAAACTAAATACAATTAGGCATTAGGCCTGTTTATCTCATATTTTTACATCAAAAGATTGAGTGGTATTTCAGACTAATAATGTTTATATTTTGACGCAAGAAGACGTAACCGCGAGTTACGTTGGACACAAGATTATATCAATATAGGAGAAAGTTTTAGATTCTAGTAGCTATCATGAAATGAATATTTTACTGGAGAGAAAGTTGGTATACGCTGAAAAACTCGGCCTTTTTAACGAGAGCGCAATCGCGGCGACTGTTTCATAAAGAAATGGAAATTTTGGTTTTAAACCCCCCCTGTTTTTAAAATCCTGACTGCGCGCCTGGCTGATTTTCATCATTCCACCGTGAGCTACATGTAACCCTAACAAAAACGATGAAATAAAGGCGCTCCGTAGTATGTGCACCAAGATGGCGGACACCGGAACGTAGAATGTGTACCAGGTTTGGGTTAGGGCATAATTTTATTCCCGTTCTATTTAGAGATGTACCGATACCGATTAATGTTTAATGTTTACTTTAACTGATTAAGATACACTGTACTGTACAGTAACGCTAGTAATCTCGGTGTTCAATTAGAAAACTCATAAGCCGGCATGTCCAATTTGAATTTAATGTCAATATCGCGACCTTTGAATATCGTTTTTCGTGTTTAAAAGAATATCGAATATCACCCACACATTCTAGCGCCGCCGTCCTACGTTCGAATTAAAAGCATTTTACAAATATTTTATTTCGTGGCTAATCGTAATCGTCGACGCAATAAGTCAAAGCCAACATGAAAGAATATCGATCAGCACCGACAAAAAGGAGGCCTACCTATAACCGTCGAGGATGTTTTTTACTTTACTATTTTATAATATTCTACAATTGCTATCATATATTTTGAGACAGTCTAGAGGGCTAGGCGGTCACGTCAATATATCTATAAAGTAATTGTGTAGTTAAACAAAATTAAATTAATACCTGCGTAGAGGGATAATTGTGTCGGAATTTAGTTTATCGATGTCGACGGACTAAATGACACTCGTACTTGACGACAAACAATCAGAATTCATACCCGTGCCAAAAGTATGTGTGCGGTTAATAGGATTTACGAATCGAATCGCATCTTTTCCGAATCGATTCGAATCATATTTAAGCGATTCGGAAAAAGAGAGAGATTAACCGAAAAAAACAAAACATTGAACGTTTGTTAATAAATCGTTGTTTCCGGCGGCTTTAAATCTGCCGAATGCGTGCATGCGCACTTCAAATAACACCAAATTACGGGACCAAAAGAAATACATTCAACATTTGTTCATCGTTGTTTTCGGCGGCGTTAAAACTGCCTAATGCGTTTATGCAGCACTCCAAATAACATCAAATTACGGGACGGAAATGAATGAAAATAAATTTTTCGTGATTGACTTTTTTACTTATCTGCCGTCATTTGTTTCAAATTCGACACAACACACTCTTTTACGCATCACTCGAGATGATGTGTGGCGTAATTTCCACCAAACTGCAAGTTCAGTTTTCCACTAAATAGCCTAAGTTTCTATTATGCGCGAATTTAAATAGATCGTATACTTAAAAATTCGTGATAATTTTGATGAAAATTTTCAACAGCACACCTGCGCTGCGACTGAGTTATTGTACGCCCTGTCATGATTGGATAAAGAATCAGCTACCGACGTCTAGATAATATTTAATTTTGATTGAAATTTAATTTGAACTTTGTTATGAGTCAATTATTTCTCGTACAATCGAAGAGAACTATTACTGAATGAGTTCATCGGCCGGCAATGTTAATTGACAATCATGTTTCTCATCTTAAAATATATATTTATTTTGTTTGCGTTTGTCAGGCTTCCACTCGAGTGGCGGTAAACGAAATCAGGGGGGCATAATGTAATAGCTAATACAAAAAAAAGTAGTATATACTTACTTTTAATTCTGTTAGCGCGATACAAGCGGGAATAATACATTTCGGATTATTTCTAGCAAATGTCATAACGGACAGGTGGGAGTAAATAATACTTGAGGTATGGCAACTTGTGCACTGTTTTATACTTGTGCACTGTTTAAATCAACACGTGCCAGATTCCATACCAGACCAAGCATACTGTGCGAATGTCGTCTTACCCTAGCCCTGTTTGATCGAGATGAAGCGTCGATCAATTATCGCTGGTCAGCGCGGCGTCCGTTATGCACATTTGGACTTTCTGAATTACGAAATTAAACGTAGTCCACGATAATAATGAAGACCTAGTTAACCAATAACGCTGTTAGCCACAAATAATATTGTCTGCAGTATTTATGAAAATTTTTGTTCGCAATCGTAGTCGGGTGAACGAATGTTTTTTCGAAATTAATGTAATTAATCGTGGTTAATTTTATCGTCTTCAGTCATATTCTTGCAAGCACTTCCCATTTATAGTAATTCAGATGCAATTAGAATGTTTTTGTCGTATTACTCTATGCTGCTAGCATAAATATAAAATATTGTACTGAAAATTTTGAAGATAAAGAATCGCTAATAAGGCCGGCCTCAATTCAATATAACAAGAAGTGAAACACCACATATACTGGAGTGGGACTGGGAAAGCAGTGCTGTTATTGTGTTTATGGCATAACAGTACAACTGTTTCCTGCTTATTTTCTTATATGAATTCCGTCAAATTGCCTCAGTCCTGATACAAGTACAGCGTGTTTGGAGCTCAAAGATACACAATAAAAAATCAATATTGTAAGACTCACAGATAAGTTGCAACAGCAAGTTTTTCATCAATGCATTTATTGGGGATATCTATGACCTACATCTTTTTTTATCATGATGGAAATAAGTGTGGCTTATTCACTGAAAAACCATTACCATCCTTTTCCGCGATATAAAGCTTGTTTCACTTTCAAGTGTTTCTCTTCTAGATTTGAGCTTTTTTGTGACTTTGAGCAAACATACGCATTCAATAAACAAAAAAAAGTTTAATGGAATCAGATTCGGAAAGATTCGATTCGAAAATTTTTGATTCGAGATTCGATTCGAAAAAAATGGATCCAAGAAGTGGCAACCCAAGCCGTTGATAAGGACCCCAATTCCACTGTATGATTTGTATGAAAACTGGGCGCCTATAGTTGCTTTTTGTTATGTGCTGTGTTGATATATTTCTTCATAATTACTACGTAGGCTAATATTAAAAATGTCAATATAAAAATTTGACAGCGAAAATAGCCGAATTAGTTGAGCTAGTTTGGCTGATAAATAGCTGAAAACACGTGAATCCTATGCTTTCGCGGGGATGGGGACATGTATGGCTCATAGCTCACGATCTCTTCAGACGAAAAATAAATTAAAAAGTAGTATTCCAACTAATCTTTTAAAACATTCTGGACCATATCAAAAGGGTAAATATATCGGAAATATCGGTCTTAATCCAACCGATGCCGATACCGAAAAATGACCGACATTGCCGATACCGATATATATCTAGTTCCATTACGAGTTTGGAGACTAGCCAAATGACTCCTGTAGTATTTGTACCTGAAATTATGGCCTAACCCTAACTTGGTACACATACTACGTTACGGTGTACGCCATCACGGTGCCCATAATACGGGAGTACCAAAATAAATTTTATCTTCTTTAGTATTTATCGCGATTTCATTGTTTCTGGCTACAAAACTAATCGCGAGTGGCCTTAAATAATACCTATTACTTAAGTCGTCCAAAGACAGGTCGGGTGTAGAAATGCCGTATGCCGTAATCTCTCGTAAGCTATTTTCCATGCACGTTATCCAATAAAATGATTTTGTTGCTCATCCGCTTACTATTCAAACCAGGTAGATGGCTATGCAAACCATACGCATAAAAATGTTTGGCACGCAAAGGTGCTCATTATTCATAAACTGGCACGCCGAGTTCAAAAGGTTGCCGACCCCTGTGCTAGAGGTAACATGCATACTCTTCTCCCAACCCCAACAGAATTTTTTTAAAGCTATTCACCTGCTCGAATTATTATTATTTGTATTATTGTTTTATCAGAAAGTTGCTATTTTAAAGGGCTGCGAATTCAATTTTTCTGTGTGCACGATCCCCGCAGGAAAACTTTCACATGGAATTGCCGAGATTTTACATGGCACAGCATTTAAAAATGTGGATCTAATTATTTTGTCCCTGGGTATCAACGATTTGAGGGGGTCGTGCGCTTCTCATGCAAGGTTTATAGAATTATACTTTCACTTTTAAATGTCGTGGGACAAGTATACGTCAAAACAAAGATAACAAATTGTTTGTTATTAACCTTTGTAGCAAAATTTGCGATGTATATGTTAACGACCTGCCAAATGTTAGCCCTAACGCATTTGCTGCCATGGGCCACTATAGTGGCCCAAGAAGCTGACTTCCTTTCTTGCACAATAAATCGACGTTGGATGGATCAATTTCAACAATATTCACATCGACAAAATCTGCAATCAATTACCTTGCTAACTTTCAACAATTCTGTGAAAATGAGCAAAATAGGCCTGAGAAAAAATTGTACACGGTTCAAATATATTTCCATCGATTCCAAAATGAATATTATATCTTTATTTGTCGCTGAGTTATAGTCAATTAAGTTTTCCATATTCAGATGTCATTGGTATCTTCCTGGTTTCATACGATTAAATTGCGTAACTTACGTATGCATCAAAGTCACGGTCACGATCATTTTTTGGTCCTGATGCGGTGACCCATTGTATACTGCACAAACACTAGAAAATATAAAACGTACAAAAATAAAAGAAACTTGGGTGAATGAATGAATGAATAAACTGGAAATTGAGGTAAAGGAACAGTAGACAATGATAAGGTGCTGTCAACGATTAGGTATTTTCATGCGATATAACTCTGCACATGGCGCGGGGCAAAGAGCAACATCACAACCCATGCAAGAATATTTGGTTCTTGTTCGTCGAGATTGGCATGTGCTTTTACTTCAGAGTGAGGTTTTAACAAGTCAAGGCATCTATCGTGGATAAAATCTTTCAATACTTTTCCATCTTTCCGGACTCCACTATAAAGAATATGTGCACTTACCATGCAAATGCTCATCAAGGCATCGAAGATTCTGAAATACCACCCTAGTCCCCTTTGAGGGAACAAATAGGTTCTCATTTGTTGGTCCATACGATCGACTCCACCCATGTACCGTGTGTGATTTACAATACACAAGGGCCTTTCACGCTTCTAGTACCCGTTCGTGCAGCTTTTCGAACGAACTTCCTTCGTAACGTAGGGGTTTGTGTGAATTGTAGAAAACAACGCCAATATCTTCGTATCATGTCGCGTACAGGCCCACATTTTGTTTAATCGCAGGAAGACGGCATAATCAAAAAGAATAATATATGATAAGTACTGGCGTCACATCCGAAGACGTTAACCTCGCGACGCACAGCTGGAGGCCGCGATATCGACGATACCCACGTCGTCACGTGCGTTAGTGTGTTGTTCAACGGCAACGCAGACAAAAAAATTAGCAAATTTTGCCAACTTTCCCGCTTCGTTGCTCGAAAAATTCGAATGCAACATCATGCGATTTTTTGTGTATGAAAAGGTAAATATCTTGGTTACCCAAATGTCAAACCTAATTTATTTTTTATTTTTTTCGGAAAACAACATTATTAATCGCTTTGATTTTTGTACCAATTTTTTGGGGGGAATATTTACGTTTATCTTTTAATCGAGCATTATAGAAAACAAATACTTTAATCATTAGATAGCTCTGAAAAAACTAAACAACTGTCAAACTTTGTTTTTTTTTGTGGCTGTAACTGTTTTAAAAATATAGCCTTTAAAAACATGACTCTCGAACTACGAAAACGTAATTTTGATGAATAGGGGTATCTTCAACAGGGGATTACTCCTTTTTCTAAGTTCGAGTAGTTTTAGGTTTAATGTGTGTGATAAACTTTATATATTCCACTTTGATATGAAATTATAAAATCGCGTGCCTCTTGAGCGGAAGATATTTCTATTAATATTTGAAAATTGCAAAATTAAACCCTTTTTCGCTTTACGTAATTTTGATGAAAAGGGGTATCTTCAACAGGGAAGTACTCCCTTTTCTAAGTTCAAGTAGTTTTAGGTTCAATGTGTGTGATAAACTTAATATATACTACTTTGATATGAAATTATAAAATCGCGTGCCTCTTGAGCGGAACATATTTCTATTAACATTTGAAAATTGCAAAATTTAACCCTTTTTAGCTTTACGTAATTTTGATGAAAAGGGGTATCTTCAACATGGGAGTACTCCCTTTTCTAAGTTCGAGTAGTTTTAGGTTCAATGTGTGTGATAAACTCAATATATTCTACTTTGATATGAAATTATAAAATCGCGTGCCTCTTGAGCGGAACATATTTCTATTAACATTTGAAAATTGCAAAATTTAACCCTTTTTCGCTTTACGTAATTTTGATGAAAAGGGGTATCTTCAACAGGAGAGTACTCCCTTTTCTAAGTTCGAGTAGTTTTAGGTTCAATGTGTGTGATAAACTTAATATATTCTACTTTGACATGAAATTATAAAATCGCGTGCCTCTTGAGCGGAACATATTTCTATTAACATTTGAAAATTGCAAAATTTAACCCTTTTTCGCTTTACGTAATTTTGATGAAAAGGGGTATCTTCAACAGGGGAATACTCCCTTTTCTAAGTTTGAGTAGTTTTAGGTTCAATGTGTGTGATAAACTTAATATATTCTACTTTGATATGAAATTATAAAATCGCGTGCCTCTTGAGCGGAACATATTTCTATTAACATTTGAAAATTGCAAAATTTAACCCCTTTTCGCTTTACGTAATTTTGATGAAAAGGGGTATCTTCAACAGGGGAGTACTCCCTTTTCTAAGTTCGAGTAGTTTTAGGTTCAATGTGTGTGATAAACTTAATATATTCTACTTTGATATGAAATTATAAAATCGCGTGCCTCTTGAGCGGAACATATTTCTATTAACATTTGAAAATTGCAAAATTTAACCCTTTTTCGCTTTACGTAATTTTGATGAAAAGGGGTATCTTCAACAGGGGAGTATTCCCTTTTCTAAGTTCGAGTAGTTTTAGGTTCAATGTGTGTGATAAACTTAATATATTCTACTTTGATATGAAATTATAAAATCGCGTGCCTCTTGAGCGGAACATATTTCTATTAACATTTGAAAATTGCAAAATTTAACTCTTTTTCGCTTTACGTAATTTTGATGAAAAGGGGTATCTTCAACAGGGGAGTACTCCCTTTTCTAAGTTCGAGTAGTTTTAGGTTCAATGTGTGTGATAAACTTAATATATTCTACTTTGATATGAAATTATAAAATCGCGTGCCTCTTGAGCGGAACATATTTCTATTAACATTTGAAAATTGCAAAATTTAACCCTTTTTCGCTTTACGTAATTTTGATGAAAAGGGGTATCTTCAACAGGGGAGTACTCCCTTTTCTAAGTTCGAGTAGTTTTAGGTTCAATGTGTGTGATAAACCTAATATTTTCTACTTTGATATGAAATTATAAAATCGCGTGCCTCTTGAGCGGAACATATTTCTATTAACATTTGAAAATTGCAAAATTTAACCCTTTTTCGCTTTACGTAATTTTGATGAAAAGGGGTATCTTCAACAGGGGAGTACTCCCTTTTCTAAGTTCGAGTAGTTTTAGGTTCAATGTGTGTGATAAACTTAATATATTCTACTTTGATATGAAATTATAAAATCGCGTGCCTCTTGAGCGGAACATATTTCTATTAACATTTGAAAATTGCAAAATTTAACCCTTTTTCGCTTTACTTAATTTTGATGAAAAGGGGTATCTTCAACAGGGGAGTACTCCCTTTTCTAAGTTCGAGTAGTTTTAGGTTCAATGTGTGTGATAAACCTAATATTTTCTACTTTGATATGAAATTATAAAATCGCGTGCCTCTTGAGCGGAACATATTTCTATTAACATTTGAAAATTGCAAAATTAAACCCTTTTTCGCTTTACGTAATTTTGATGAAAAGGGGTATCTTCAACAGGGGAGTACTCCCTTTTCTAAGTTCGAGTAGTTTTAGGTTCAATGTGTGTGATAAACTTAATATATTCTACTTTGATATGAAATTATAAAATCGCGTGCCTCTTGAGCGGAACATATTTCTATTAACATTTGAAAATTGCAAAATTTAACCCTTTTTCGCTTTACTTAATTTTGATGAAAAGGGGTATCTTCAACAGGGGAGTACTCCCTTTTCTAAGTTCGAGTAGTTTTAGGTTCAATGTGTGTGATAAACTTAATATATTCTACTTTGATATGAAATTATAAAATCGCGTGCCTCTTGAGCGGAACATATTTCTATTAACATTTGAAAATTGCAAAATTTAACCCTTTTTCGCTTTACGTAATTTTGATGAAAAGGGGTATCTTCAACAGGGGAGTACTCCCTTTTCTAAGTTCGAGTAGTTTTAGGTTCAATGTGTGTGATAAACTTAATATATTCTACTTTGATATGAAATTATAAAATCGCGTGCCTCTTGAGCGGAACATATTTCTATTAACATTTGAAAATTGCAAAATTTAACCCTTTTTCGCTTTACGTAATTTTGATGAAAAGGGGTATCTTCAACAGGGGAGTACTCCCTTTTCTAAGTTCGAGTAGTTTTAGGTTCAATGTGTGTGATAAACTTAATATATTCTACTTTGATATGAAATTATAAAATCGCGTGCCTCTTGAGCGGAACATATTTCTATTAACATTTGAAAATTGCAAAATTTAACCCTTTTTCGCTTTACGTAATTTTGATGAAAAGGGGTATCTTCAACAGGGGAGTACTCCCTTTTCTAAGTTCGAGTAGTTTTAGGTTCAATGTGTGTGATAAACTTAATATATTCTACTTTAATATGAAATTATAAAATCGCGTGCCTCTTGAGCGGAACATATTTCTATTAACATTTGAAAATTGCAAAATTTAACCCGTTTTCGCTTTACGTAATTTTGATGAATAAAGGCATAATCAACACGGGATATTTATAAAAAATTAGTTGCTAACTATTTATTATGCTTATTTTATCAAGCAATTAATGCTTTTGCTTTGTAAATGGTAATTTTAGTTTTATTTAATAAATATCTTTCCTTTTTTGTTATGTTAATTTTACCTGTCTACATTTTTTCAGTTGTAAATAATGACACGCCTACAATTCTGCCAAGAATTTTAACCTTTTCGCCTCGCCGCACACAAAGGTCAAATTCTACTAGCTTCACAGCGGTCTTTTTTCCAGTGTCGCCAACTTGGATTATTTTAATCTAGATTATTTTCGTATGGTTCAGATGTGAGAAATACCGGTACCCATTTAGATGTTAGATTATTTCCTGGATTATTTAGCATATACCTAATTAGATTATTTTTTACAAATGTTATTTTGCATTGCTCTCTAGTGACAAAGAAGTGAAGTGCAGTTCACCAGTACGGTACCTTTGAAGAGATAATATTTCAGTATTTAATACAGAAAAGCTTTTCAATCAAGGTAAATAGTGTTCAAATAATGAGTGAGGTTGGCCAAAATATTGCATGAACTGAATGCTGTTGTTATGCGAAAATCTGAAATCAGGAAATAGTCTACTGCTATTCACTAATTCACAATTTTTTCACGTATCTATCCTAACCCCCACCTGACTACACCATCCAAAAATTACGTCAACACGACGTCACAGTGACATACGGTAATAGAGCCCTTCAAACTATACGAACTGCCATCCAAGACTGCAAGATGAGCAAACGAGCATCCGAAATCGAACATTCAATCAATTTTATTTGTTCACTCTGATACAAACAAAAAACAAAACAACAACAAAGGCAAACAAAATACAGAGGACCTGGAGGACGGGCATAACTTAATGATAAAGTTAAATACGTACAAGTACGTGCCCGTCCCCCGAAAACAGTCAAACATCGGGCATGTGACATCGGGCAATATCTTATAAATTCAAATTAAAATGCAGTCTATGCACGAATCATGGATTGGAGTGTTGGGTTCTTTTGTCGTTTTCGGTTATTTCAGTTTAAAATCATTGTATCCGTTCCAATGCTTTCAACATTAATATCGAATTTCCACAAACGACCACTATCTACGCTCTGTTCCATCATCCACGTGTAGATTCATGAAGGGATCGAAACCTCGCAATATACCCACAACAGATCGTCCACCATTCAACTTCAAATCCAATCTTTTATCCATAAACTTCTTTAATTCCAGTGGATGGGCTTTGCTCATGTTGATATTACGCGAAACAGATTACAGGTACCGAAACATACAACGTGTAGCATTCACTAGTCTTTCCCAGCTGACACATGTTATTTCTCTCGCTTTCTCGTCGCAAAGATTCCAATACAGCAATAGGAGAGAGATCGATAATGTCAGTCAGTTCTTTATCGTCAGCGCCAATGCCATTTCGGGCGATTGTACGTATATTTGGCAAGCTCTATGACGTGATTGTGTTGTCGTAGTGACGTAATTTTTGGATGGCGTAGTCAGATGGGGGTTAGGATCGTCATATCAAAAAATTGTTATGCTACGCCCACTAGAAGTTCGATAGGTACGAAACTACACAAGACCTCAATATTGAATAATTTACTATTCTAGAATACTTGAATCGAATCCAGAATACCGAATCCTATTCTATTTTTATTGTTATTTAAATTTGGGAATTCTCCCGCCATATCGAAGAATTATGATTGAAAACAAAATTAATTGAACTTTATTTGTTACCAAACAGTGGAATATAAGAATTGTACCGAATGCCTTTTGCCTTGAATTGTTCGAAATTGATATGATCGGTAAACGCTATGTTGAAACAAATATACACTTTTTAAACTAAAATTCAAATTTTTAGTTGTTATTGTTATATAATAATGATTCTTAATGTCCTTCGATAGTATATGGCCGGATGAAAGTGTAGCAATTTTTTTTGATTCATCGTCGACGATTCAGCCCGACACTCGACCAAACGTGTGTCAAGCTTGGACCATATTTATGGATTCAGCGTATTTTTTATCGCATGCATCGCATTTGTTTGACGATATAATTTTGTATTTTCAGAGTTTTATTCACAGTTCTTTCATTGGTGTAAATTTTCTTGAAATCGAGACAAGTCCCGCATCCTTAGATTTCGAGAACCCTTCTCAGTATTCTTCACTTCCCAAAAGAGCCAGCTTTGCGAAAATTCCAATTTATTAGGTGAATTCATATCTTTTAAATACCCTTCTACCTTGTTTGATATTGCACCCAATGCTCCAACAACAACCGGTATAATTCTCTTAACATTCCATAATTTTCCAATTTCTCCGTAAATCTTGAGACTTGATATTTTTTTAAATTTTTCTTTTTCCTTTAATAAAATACGATGATCGGCCGGAACTGCTATATCGATTATCAAGCATGTGTTTTCGGATGAATTTATTACTACAATATCAGGTCTTCTGTGGGTAATGACGTATATTTGGATTATTATTTTTTAAATTTAGATTATTTTAGATGTTTTTTGTTGAGATTCTAGATTATTTTATCGCTGAACAGTTGGCAAGCCTGCTTTTGTCACTCGGACAGATATTCAGTCATGGTTTCAAACATAACCTCGTTTTCGCGATTTTGAATGCTATTTGTTAGTTTTTGGTCAAGTATGATTCAAATAAGTCAATCATCATTTTGCCTTCTTAGGATTTGTAGTTTATTTACAGTAATCAAAAATTGTCTAGAAATAGCTGTGATAAAATAGGCTAAAAAAAACTCTCTATCGGTAAGCAACGTTTTCTGCGAAGGATGCATTGTACACTCGTGCTTTCGGCGAAAATGTTGCTGTGTACGTTTCTCGTGCTAAAGTGAACATCGAACGTGCATTTTGCGCTGATAGTACAAGTCACGAATTATACAATTTAATATTCAAGACTTCTTAAATGTAGAATTCATTTTGTGGAATAAATTGAATGGATTTTCCAACTTTTGGGAATTAATTGTATTGCATTGATAAAAATATTTGTCCGGCCTGTTTCAAAACAGTTTGCGGTCGAAAAAGTTTGGTGATCCCTGCAGTAGACTATGGTACCGGTACGGTACTGTCCGACTGTAGTAGACTATCTGACTTACTGACTATCACCGTATCAAGTAATGGTCACTTCTACTCACTACTTCACATCAGGAGCTTGCTAATGTATAACTGTACAATGTAACAGCTGCGGTCAGGCTGACGATCTTGTTTGCAAAGTTTGTCTTAGGTTGTGAGAGTCTAATGTCTATATTCATAGATGTTGTTATTAGGACTGGGAATTTTAGGGAAACCCTTTCAACCGTTAACCGGGGAAAATTAACCGGTTAACCGCCGCGTGACTTTTGATGTAATAATTCAAAATTTCAGCTTGTTACGTCACAATGCTTATAAAGCAAATTTGCGTGTCCTTATCCCGGTATCGCTTATTATTAAAATTATTCACGAATCGAGATTGTTTCATGATTGCTCGGCTGCAAGAGGTAGGCAGCGTGGTTCGGGCGTGCGGAAGTATTTTAGAAAACCTGATTCCGTTGTTAAACGCAATTTATGTGACAAACTATCAGTCTTCGATGTGCAAATTTTACTTCGAGATATATATCATATAAAGAAAAACGGCATAAACTGCGCACTTGTTGTATGACATTGAATATCCGATTTTGCAATGAAATCGTGAACAATATATTTCGAAATCGACCGAAAACTGATTCTGAATTCATCATTGTCAAATTTCCATAAGCAATCTTGGTACTTCCATCATTTTTCACATTTATTGAGTCCTTACCCACATAGTTAGTAATATTCTTTTGAATTAAATGCCACAAGAGATAAATTTGCGATGACGTAATCATATTTGAAGAAATTGTTAGGTATGAAGATGATTTGTACCTGAGATGTCAGTTAGCGGTTAAAATAAATCGTAACCGTTAACCATCTGAAATCGGTTAACCGCTTAACTGTTTAACCATTCCCAGCCCTAGTTGTTATGCATTGAAAATTGACCAACCGTTTATATTCATGTTTATTTGTTTGTTTGTTGTGATTTGTTTTCTTCTTTCTTCGGTGAGTGAAAACGTTATAAACTTATTTTTAGATTTTTGTTCACTTTCCTGATTCTTCACTATTTTCTTTTTTGTGTATTGTTTTATTTTTTTGCGAATGAATCGAAATAAAATCTGTCTATCTATTGTCTCTGGTTTGTGGGTGCTTGTGAATTAATTCAACAATTTTAGGTGAGTGAACACGTAGCCTACTACTTCTCTTTGGCAAAACCTTCCATCTTATATTCTGTT